>NC_080758.1:19208977-19512007 GCF_020826845.1 Diceros bicornis minor
TATGAAATCGTGAGCCTGGAAGAGACTTCAAAGACATCTGCACAATACTTCTAGTATAATGAATCTGAGTTAACTATAGTTTACAGATGAGTACAAATTTGAAATAGAAAATTCATAACCTCTAGGGGGCAGTAATAACATTTCAACCTGAAAATGTGTTGAGCTTGGGCAAATTATACATAAACGTGCATAAAAAGTGCATTCTGCCCAAATAGGGAGCCTCTGAAGGTCCTCATGGGGATCTGCTCTTCCTGGGTTATCCCCTAAACCCACAGGCTTCCTGAATGCCTCTCTTCAGTGCTCTGCCAGCCACTGCTTTGCTTCAGTGTGAATTCCCTTCTTGGTGGGATTGCCTGGGTGTGATTTCTTTTTTTAGCTCCCAAGGACCGCCTACCATAGTAATTTCCCCCTCCTTGTGCACGAAGAAGCTGTTACTTAATGTTCTCAAGGAGCTTGTTGCTGATTTTGTCACCTGGATGATTCCTCTTCCAGCATCTCTACGTGTCTGCTCTCGCCCTTCTCCATCCACCACAGCAGCTACTGTGGGAGGGAGGCCTGGGCCAGACCCTGGGGGCTGCTTATTAAAAAGTTGGTCACGTTGGAAAAGCTGCCCTCTTTCTTCTCTTGCTTTATTCTCGGAAAATGTCTCTACCACCTCTTTTCTTAGACCTGCTTGTGCTGTACAAGCTGGTTCAGCTTCGGTTCTTACCCCATCTGTCTTTCTCAAGCCCTCACGCTGCCTCCCTGTGTTCTCCTGTTGTCTTAGCACGCAGTGTCTCCGTAAGTTGTCCAGTAGTGACCCCCAGTTCTTGATTTGTTGTAGTCTCTGAGATCTTGGTTTAGAAACTTGTCAAAAAAAAAAAAAAAACATGTGGTTTCCCCCTTGGCTTTCTGATTTCTCTCCGCACGTCTGACAATTTCCCTTGTGTTCTCTGGAAATCACTGCTCATCAGGCCCCTGCAGACGCTGACCCCTTGCCAGAAAACCCATTTCTAAGCTGTTCTTGCAAGCCAGCCTCTTAGCAGAGATGCACTTTCCCTCCTTTGTTAAATAAACACAGTCGCTGCCTCGGAGGCCCTTTTGCTGCAGTTAAGGCGAGAACGGGAAGCACTCATCCACCTAGTCTTTAGGCCTCTCAGCCTTCCCAATGAGAAAGAGCTGCTGCAACACTCTGCTTGGCTCCAGGAGGGCCCATCTCCCCTCACCCGTGCCTCCCACGGCGCCTCCTGGGACAAGAGCCCTCTGGGGTGTGCCTTCTCCTTCTTCTAGAAACAGATTCAAATCCCACAAGGAACGTCTTCCTTCAGCCCCTTCTGCTGGGTGCTGTGGCTCAGCTGGGCGAGCTCCACAGACCTAGTATCACACAAGCTGCACACAAGGCCGTGGGATTCAGCTTTCAGGACGCCTGGTACATAGTGGTCGCTCATTAAATGTATGTGTGCACATGCACCTACCTTATATATTTTATCTGTGTAAGTTATGTTTGTTTTACATATGTGTGTTTAGTTTTTTTGCTTGTTTCTAGCTGCACCATTTGACAGTAAATTGCAGGCATGACACATCACCCCTAAACACTTCAGCATGCATCTGCTCAGAATGTTTTCTATGTAACTATTACCATTATCACACATGAATATTAATAGTATCTAATATCTAGTCCATATTCAGATTTGCTGTTGTCCCAAAAATGTCTGTGAGAGCTAGTTTTTGTTTTATTTTACTTTCTATATTTTTAGGATTTTTAAATTAGGATTCACACACTGCATTTCGTTGTTTAAGTCTGTTTTCATTTGGTGAATGTTTGTTGGCTGAACCTACCAACCTTCCTGGGAGGAGTAAGGAAGTTTTGGTCACCACCTGCTTCTCCACCTCTACCCAGGAGTTAAGTTTTAGAGTTGAATAAGCAGGCCTTGGAATAAATGCTACCATGTATTGATGAAGAAAGATGTTCTTCTGGGGTTGGGATGCCCATGTAATCGTCTAAGAAACAAATTTGCCTCCTGTGTTGCTTCATTCTGACTCTCCTTTTTCCTGCTCCTCTTGCCCTCTCCCCAGGCTCTCCTGGAAGAGGAAGCAGGTCTGCTCCCAGGCTGTAATTACCAGGCGGGAGAGCTGCCAAAGCCCGACGTGGCCGCTGTGTGTGGTCGCCGAGCCGCTGGGAGGGGCACCTGACTAGGGTGGGCAGCAGCTGGGTGGCTGGAGTGACTCTCCCTCCCACAGGAAGTGAGAGCAGACTTCCTCTGCCAGCGTGCCTCTTGCTTTGCTGTAGATGAAGGACTCTTCTCTTCACCGTGGGGCCTTTCTGCTGCTGCTCACCCACTCTGAAGGGGACGAGGCAGCCAGCTTGTGCCTTCTTGGCAGCTTCCAAGTTCTGAAAGGTCCCAGCATTCTCGCTACATCAGTGGTTCTCAACAAGGGCAGGGAAGGGACATTTTTGGACATTCTGATGCCTAAGGAGTGTGACTTGAACTTATTGGGCAGGGCCAGAGAGACCAAAGGTCTGTCTGCAGGATGCAGGCTGTCTTAAGTGAGCTAGCCAGTCCTAAATGCCCTGATGAACTCAGAATAAAGTATGTTAAAGAATGTCTGATTTATAGCAGATTGTTTGAAAATAAGATGGAAGCGTTATTCATCAGGCTCTGGGGTTTGTTTTCTTCCCAACAGAAAGACTTCTCAGATCGAACATGCCCTCCCACTGGAGAGTTATGAGGGAACATTTGTGGGTTTAAAGGAAAAAGACACACCCCAACACCTTTCCCTGGCTCTTGGCTGTGGTTAGGCTGCAGGGAAGAGGGCCTGGAAAAGCCTGTGGTCGAGTTGTGGTTACCTAAGGCTGAGGTGGTGTGCCCAGCAGGCCTGAGCCTATGCGGTGTAGTCCAGAATGAGGCAATTTGCGTTAATGGGCTCAAGATAGACCGGCAGGAAATTATGCTTTTAGCCTGGCCCCAATCTGTCAAGTCCTCCTGTCTGTCTAGTAACAGGAACCAGGGAGGAATTGCTCCCCGACTGATCCTCCCCTGAACCAGAGCAAGCAGGCGCCCAGCACACTGCAGGACAAACCAGCCTCACAGACTGGTGGCTGGGCACAGGTGGGAATGAAAGACGAGTGTGGTGTGGGGCCTGCGGAGAGCCATGGGCTGGGGGCCCCAGGGCCTGGATTCTAGCTTCCTCTGTCCCTGACCAGCTGTGCCCCCAGGGTCAAAGGCCTGCTGCTCTTGATGTGTAAGAAAGGGGCGCCAAACATGACAGTGTCAGAGGTTTCTCCCACTTCTGCTAAACCAAGGCTTTTTGAGAAGAGTTTCTCGTCAAACAAAATTGGCCATCATAAAGCTTTTTGCCCATGAAGACCTGGTTTTTCTTGAATATTCTTTGGGAAATTGAAGGACAAATGTAGGACTTCAAAAAAAACATTATATCTGGGGACTTTGGAACATTCAAGCGCACAGTTTTCGTGTGTCTGTGAATCTGTAAACTCCCTGTAAAATGGCTGTGGTAATAGTACTGCCTCCATAGGGTCGGTGTGATGATTAACTGAGATCATGCAGATGGAGCCCTTAGCACAGCACCTGACGCAGGGTCAATGTTTAATTAATAGGCTGTCATTACTCTGCTGCTCCTCCTGTCATCACCGCCCCTCGTTAGCACTGCTGACAGCCACTGTCCCTTGCTGCTGAGGATCCTCACTACCGTGGGAATCAGGGCATCCCGGCCGCTTCTCATTTAAGAGCCCGCCACACGCGTGTACCCACAGCTCACTGACAACATGAACTGGTGTCACCAGCTAACCCTGTCTCTACGACTACCCTTAAGCAGAGATTTGTCGGATTGTCTAAGGGTTTGACTTCTTTAACAGTTAAGGGAGAAGAGAGGCAGTGAACCAAATGGAAACACCAGAGCTACTGGATTAAAGTTCAAAGTAGGTGTCTTTGGGAAGGTTGTAAAGAGATTTCTTAACTGCTCTCAGGCCTGGATATCCTTAGCTTCCCTGCCTTCTTTCTCCACATTCTCTAGGACTCTTGGCCCTAATAAAAGGATTTTTCTGGCCCTTCTGGTGTCTCGGTGAGACCGGCACCTCTTTCTTGTTCGAAGTATGCGCCACTGAGGAGTGCAGCTGGGTCCCTGCTGCTGAGCCTCAAAGACAAGGAGGCTGTGGGCTGGTGGGGTCTCGGCTACCTCTTGCCAGATCCCCTCACTCCAGACTCACAGGAAGGGAAGACATTCACACAAACGCCTTAGAGTCCTGAAAAGGCAGCAGAGGCAGCCATAGAGAAGCATGGGCTCCTCCAGCATCGTGCCGAGGACCCTCACTGTTGAGCTCTGCCACCTCCTGCCCTGTGCAGGGGCCTCTTGGGCCTGCCCCCACCCTCTCTCCACACCCCAGCCCTGATGGTGACCTGCGTCTCCACGGTGAATCCAGTCACAGATCCCTCCAGGCCACTCTGGACATCTTTGACCTCACCATTGCTGTGATCAAAGAGAAGGTGGTAGCAGAACACCAACTTTGTGACAGGAATAAGAGAAGGAGAAGCCCGGGCAGTTAGAGCTGCTTCCCTTCCATGTGGCTCAGGGGAGAGGACTCCCAGGGGCCCACAAGGAAAGGCTTTTTCTTTATGCTCCTCTGTACGAAGAAGACAGACTACTCAACAACAGAAATGTAATTTGCCTTTAATACCGTGGACATGTATCCTCGATAAACTAAACGATATCAGTGAGGAGTGGAGGGTAATGGAAAGAGGGAAAGGGGTGCCGTTACCCAGGGGGATGTAGGCATTTCAGGCGCTGAGTCCTGAAAGAAATGTCTCCCTTTCTGTGGGGAAAACATTTCTTTCTATGGGGATTATTCACACCAGTTTTGAAACACATTAAGAGTTAGATGCCTTGTAATTGCAGTGGTTTAATTCTTTCTCTGCAACCAGACCGTGAGCTCTAGGAGAACAAGGTCTTGAGCCAGGTTCTTGCCGGGTCCTCTCTGCCCCGCGAGCTCGAGCCCGTCACGGAGGAGGAGCGTGTGCGGCTGCAGCAGGCCCACTCCCCGCTTCCGCTTTCTCTCCATCGTGCTGCCTGCCGCTCACTGATCCTGTTACAGCAATAGGTTCTTTTCTGTGACTCTCTGTAGCTAAATCATCCGGATGTGTGATGGTGACATATTCTAAGATGTGGTGCCGGGTGACCTGTGTGCAGGCAGAGCTGTAAGTCCAAGGCACTGTCCCAGTTCAGTCCATGTGGAGCAGAAGGGCTTAATTCTGGAGTAAGAAAACTGGAGAGCAAACCTCTGAGCAGAGGAAAAATAGATTGTCTCCCTTAAGGGAAACCAGAACATTACTTATTTTGATGTATTTCCCCAACAATACTCAAGACTGCCTTCATTTCTTCAACAACCACGAAGGCAGCATGTTTCGTGTCAGAGTCATTGCACTCCAGAGGAAAGTGGGACACACACACACAACTAATAGTGTCCTTTAGTGAGCACTTCTTCCTGTGGTCAGGTCGTGTATTCAACACTCCCCTTTCAGTAACCCCACAAGATAGGTGCCATTGTCCTTTCTCACCACACCTCTGGGAGGTTAACTGCTGTGGCCTGAGTCCCACAGCTAGGGGCTTACAGAGTCACGATGGAAATTCAGGTCTGTCTGCCCCAGAACCCTATCTTACCTACTCTGCTTTGTGGCTTCAATTAAAAACCTTCCTGTGTCACCAGGAAGACGAATGTTGGGATCTGGTGAAGGAGTAGCAGCCACAAGAGCCTTGACTGTGCTCACTTTGGCAGCGTGTATACTAAAATTGGAACAATGGAGAGAAGAGTAGCATGGTCCCCGCACAAGGATGACACACAAATTCATGAAGCGTTCCGTATTTTTTTTTACCTCGTGCAGTCTGAAACTAATGTGATATGTCAGTTATAGCTCAATCAAAAAAAAAAGTCTTGACTAAGACCTGAGTGTCTTTAGTGCTGATCTCCACCCACCAGCACTGTGACAACTTCTCCACACGGTGGACGCCACTTTGCGTGGGGAGCATGTTGGAAGTGCTGCGTGGTGGTGACAGGCTCTCGGCTCTGAGGGAGAAGCCCTTCAGGTGCAGTTAGGCAAGAGAGCCATCGGACTCTGGGCGGGTAGGCAGGAGGCGCTCCCACTCTGGGATCCTTCGTGGGGCTGGGACAAGACAGGTCAGGGCAGAACACCTGCTGATTGCCCGCCATCCAGTCACCTTCAGCATCTTGTGTTTCTTTGTCCTTTTGCAGGGGTTTCTCCCAGAAAACAAGTTCAATCACACCCTGCCTGAGCCTGTACTTCGAGATGCAGGCCCCCGCAGGAGGGGGAGGCGGCCTCGGAGTGAGCTCCTGAAAGCTCCCGCCATCGTGGCGGACTCTCCCTCTGGAATGGGGCCACTGTTCATGAATGGACTGATTGCTGGGATGGACCTGGTAGGACTTCAGAACATGAGAAATATGCCAGGCATCCCCCTCACGGGGCTGGTGGGGTTCCCGGCCGGCTTTGCCACCATGCCCACGGGTGAAGAGGTCAAAAGCACCTTGAGCATGCTGCCCATGATGCTGCCGGGAATGGCCGCAGTGCCCCAGATGTTTGGTGTTGGGGGACTCCTCAATGCACCCATGGCGACCACCTGCACTTCCACTGCTCCAGCACCTCTGTCAAGCACAACAAAAAGTGGTATATCCATGACCGAAAAGACTGCAGAAGACAAGCCGAGTAGCCATGATGTAAAAACAGACGCTTTAGCTGAAGACAAGCCTGGTCCTAGTCCATTTTCTGATCAGTCCGAACCTGCAATAACTACGAGTAGTCCTGTGGCTTTTAACCCATTTCTCATCCCAGGAGTGTCTCCCGGACTCATTTACCCATCCATGTTTCTGTCCCCTGGCATGGGCATGGCTCTGCCAGCCATGCAGCAGGCCAGACACTCTGAAATAGTAGGTCTGGAGAGCCAGAAGAGGAAGAAGAAGAAAACAAAAGGAGACAACCCGAACCCCAACTCAGAGCCTGCTCCCGGGTCGGAAAGGGAGCCGGGCAGTGATCAGAACTGCCCTGAATCCAGGGCTCCTGTGCCCCCAGATAGAGACCACGCGGCACAGGCCGGGGAAGGGGGCCTCAAAGACTCCAACAGTGACACCAATTAGAACTTTTTCATTTAAGAAATTATTGTGACTTGTAAGTTTCTTATCCCATAAAGGTTTGTTACTTCCCTCACTTCACCTTCATAAGAACCTGTGTTTCCATAAGTGATATTACCTACCTGATTTCCTGTCTGAGAACTATGGTAACAGATGTTAATAGTTGCAGGGTCTTGCCACTTCATTAGATAAGTGTTGTCGACCTAGTCTAGGAGGCACAGAATTCTCATTCTGTTATCCAGTTGTTCATTCCAGCAATTGTAGTTAATACAGTACTTGGTGACACGCCCTACCCCCTTCTCTTCCAAGTTTCCCACTTATTTGAGGAGGAAAAATGGCAAAGAAAAGCTGTCTGGGGATTTACTATTGAAGGGCTGAAGAAGAGACAGAGAGTAGCTCTTTGTTCCATGAGCTGTGTTGACTGGGAAGAATGTAACGGGGGAACCAAAAAGCACAGAGAAAGGAAGTGCTGGTGCATATTTTTTAGTTAAAATATTTCCCTATTTTATCATGATTACTAAATGAGTAGTATAGACAGAAATATGTAACTAATGGTTGAAAATGCATATATTCATTTCTTTATAAAACAAAACCTTGCTGGTAGTAACATACCCTCCCCCTTCATGGTTTTTCAGACACCTGCAGCAAGAAGGACTGACTAGGCATTATTTTATCCTTGTGCATTCCCCCTCTCCCAGGTTAAAAGGTTCTCAGTACAAGGAAGCTTTACACACCTTGAGTTATGGCCGGCGACGGGGGTGGGCGAGGGGCTCGCCTTCCTGGAGCCGCAGGCTGCTCACAAGCACACAGCCAGCGCTCTGCCCTCACTTCATTCTCGCAGCAATTGCGCTCACCACTACCAGGGCCAAATGGGTTTTTATTTTGTGCTTTCCTTCACCAAGAAGAAGGCTCTTTCTGGAGCCTGTGAGAAAATAGTCACTCAACACTTTTACACTCGCTAGGGCCCTTTGTCAAGGTTATTTGAGGTTGTCAAAACGTGTGTACCACCTTTTATAATACGACTGTGAAAAGTTTTTTTATTTCCATTTTTTTCTCTTTTCTGTTTATATTTTACAGTTGGACGCAAATTCCAAATCAAGTTAGTGGAGACTATGTTGCAAATTAACTCGACTTTCCCTTCTTCCTCAGCCTCCCAAGCTGGGGCGCACCTGCATGAGCAGCACTTACTCCCGTTTTCTTTCCCTTCCCGCTCGGGTTCCATCCCTTCTGATGGTCTTATTTTTATTGACGGTTCACACTCTGAGACTTGAAATAAGCTCATGGTTCAGTACTCTGGGGGCACAGGGCTGTGCAGGACTGTTGGAAGTGTTACTAGCACCAGTTTCACTTTTCGTTGTCACAATTTACTGTATTTTTTTACTTTTTCTGTTACAGTTTTGCTAATTTATCAGAAGGTCCAAAAGTTTGACATAACTATTTCAGTTTGCATTATTTATTTATGATGCTTTTGTCATTGTCTTTTATACATTTGGGATTATAAATTATGTAAATGTTAAAATGAGCATCTCAAAGAAGTCTGTTAAATCATGACCAGAAAAAATCAATCAGATGTATTTGCAAAAAGTGGAGTCCCAGTCTTATGGATCAGAGATATAAATCAGAAATTCTATAACTGATCATATGAGAAAAAAGAATCTAGTAATTGAACAAATCCTATTTAATAACATCTTTGTAGCGTAGATGGTCTATAATGCTGACAACAGATTTCTTAGAAATGCTGCTCTCTCTATTTAACTAACATTTTGTTCAGTTTTGCCTCCAGTGGAAGCAGAAAGGGTTTTTTCAGCTGTTAAATCCTAAAAATCAATATAATTTATTTATGTAAAAAAAAAATCACTCAATCGATATATTTTTGAACCTTTTAAGTACTAATTTTCTTTTTATCAAGTAGAAAAAAATTGTATTTGCCCTAAATCCTTAAAATACAAATGCTATAAAAATTCATGTATCTTGAAAGCCTTACTGCAAATGAGTATTATAGACACCCAGCAGAGCCTGGGTTTTCTTTGTTGTCCTTGTTGTTTTGTATGGAAAAGCTGCTTTCCCCAGGTTCCACTTAGAACCTCCAGTAGGTCACAGGGTTCAATATGGATTTGATTTAAAAACCCACCAGCATGCTGAATCCCTTGTTATATCTTATCAAACCTGTATGTTAACTCTCTGGGTGTTTAGGCTTATATTTGACTGCTATTGTGTCCCTGTTTGCAAAATGAAAACGACACTCTGTGGATTATTTGCTCTGTAAGGCATAAGTGCTTCTTATAATTATTTTGACGTTTCCAAGAGCAAAAGCCAAATTTAAACTCTCTACAACAAACTCGAGCCTTTTCATCTAATTCCATGTCACTCACAGCCATAACTTTCCTTGATCATTCTTTACCCCATGTCTTACATAATAAATTGTCTGTGGTCTTGATCCTGAATTTAAAGAAAAAAAAAAAAGTTTAAAAGTCCTATTTGTATTTGAGGAATTCAGTAGCACTTGGATGTCTCTTGCTGCCTGGGCATTTTGTGAACGCATCATATGCAGACAGGAATCCATTCTTTACTCGGTGCCCCATTTGTGCAGGGAACCCTGTTGGGGGCTTGTTAAATATTCATTCCTGAGGGTTGACTTACCTGTCTCTAGACCTACCAGAACACCTGGTTCAAACAGATGCCATCTAGAAGCTTCGGTGCAGCACAGCACAGCTTCCCAGACTCGGGGCCTGAAGGCTCACAGCTGCTGCCTCGACAGTGCCACTTCCTTAAGCCCCATTCCAGAAGTCCCACCTCAAATCACACACCTGGGACTTCAGGGGCTGGGATCTTAGTGGATTGGAACAGGCCTGAAAACACAGGAATGCCTCCGTAGCTGAAGTTCTTAAGGCTTGTTAAGAATTTTGTGGGCCTTAGCTTCAGGAAGCATCACTTATCAAGCCCCAGAAGGACTGTGTCAGAAGTGATGGAGGCGCCTGGCAGGAAAGTGCTAAAGCCTTGGTGAGACTGAGAGCAGGAGACCAACTAGCCTTACCGTTGCTGGATCCCTACCAGGCACCAATAGCTGAGTGGATGAATAGCCTGGAGGATGGGTGGGGTATTGTTCTATAAGGCCTCCGAGTCCTCTGCTACAGTTTTTCAAGTAAGGATGTGTTGCAGGCTTCTTAATCTCTAGTGGAAACTTGGGGAGCCATCCTGAGTAGAATAATTTATGCAGAATAAGTAGGAAAGAGTCTTGGTTTCACTCTTGACCTCAAAGTCTGCCCCAGCAGATTCCATCTCCTGGTACAAGGGCAGAGGAGTACAGGTAGTCCAGTGCATCGGGCTAATGTTTTTGTGCTTTGGTCATAAGTGTTGGTCATAAGTGACCTCATTCATCCTCAGAGCATCTTGGTTGCTGGGTAGAAGGATGCTGGCATCTAGTCTGCCTAATGAGAGCCAAGGAGAGGCTTCAAAGCCATCTCATCCATGACAGACAGACTCCTGCTCCCATGGCCTCAGGTTGGAACACTCCAGCCTTTGCGACACGAGTCTGGGACCCCTCAACCTGAGAGACCAGATCTGACTGAAGAACACTCGGAAAAATTGGCACTGGGAACAACAAAACAGGCCTGTCACACCCCCTGGAAAACTTTATGCTTGATTGATTTATACTGAATTCCTTAAAATGGTTTCTTGCAAGAATTACTGTTCATTTGCCAGGCCTGGAAACCACAGAAGGATTTCTTTCTTAGGGCAGCAGTGGGGTTCACGTGGCCCAGTGACTAGAACTTTGGTTCTAGACTGTGGCTGTCAAAACCCA
The DNA here is from genome assembly GCF_020826845.1 of Diceros bicornis minor. Classification (NCBI taxonomy): domain Eukaryota; kingdom Metazoa; phylum Chordata; class Mammalia; order Perissodactyla; family Rhinocerotidae; genus Diceros; species Diceros bicornis. Next base: position 19,219,912 of record NC_080758.1, read on the forward strand.
GTCTCTGAGGTACAGGAGCATGAGCGTAGGTCCTCGGGACAGGCGGCTTGTGCTGCCTAGGGGCCGGCATTGTGACCACCCTCATAATCCAAACTCAGTGGCCTACCTGTGGGATGAGACAGGAAACAAGGGAGAGGAGTGAATTAAGTACTGGTCCCTGCGAGGAAGGTGTTCCGTGAGGTCAGTCTGGGAATGAAGACCTGAGCATGGCTGTGACTGGAGTTGGTGCTGCGGGGGCAGTCCTGCGGTCTGAGCCTGGCTCAGCTAGCCCACGGCCCAGAGGACAAAGGGAGGAACCCGAATAGGGAGGAGAGGGGCAAAGGCAGTGGAGGCCCTGGAAGACATAGGGCTTCCCTGGGGGGAGGGAGAGCAACAGCCCTGCCTTCTCCCAGCCTCAGCTGCCTCATCTGTAGAACAGGGGTGATCCTAACTTGTGCCTGCAGAGTTGTTGATGCGGTTGATTGAAGTGATCAATGTCAAGTGCTTAAAACTGTGCTTGGTACTTTCTAGTCATGTATCTTGACTCCTCCTGAATAGCCTGTGAGGTGAGGGTTACCAGTCCCCCTGGAAAGAGAAGGTAATCAAATCAGGATAAGGACGATCTTGTTCCAAGCCCCAAGGCAAGGACAGAGTGGATCTGGGATTGGACTCAACGCTGCGGGACCGGCTTTCTGGCCTGTCTCTGTCCCCACAACCTGCACACGGGAAAGAAGGGGCCTTTCCATAGAGCCCATTGGTCTATGTGAGCTAAAGGAATGAGGAGGATCCTGGATCTGTGAAGCCTCCCTCAGTGTAGGATTGCCAGATTTAGAGGGAAAAAAATGACGCCCCGGTTAAATTTGAATTTGGGATAAACAAATTTTTTTGGTATAAGTATATCCATGCAATCTTTGGTACATAAATTGTACTAAAAAAAAATTTGTTTATCTGGAATTCAAAGTGAACTAGGCATCCTGTATTTTCTCTGGTGACCTTACTCAATGTAGTAATGCATAGTTACTAGGCACGTCCTTGATAGGGGTTGTTCTAAGTGCTTTATGGCCTTATTTTCAATCCCTACAATAACTCTGAGGTTATCCCCATTTCACAGATGAGAGAACTGAGGCCCAGAGAGCCTAAATAACTTTTCCAGTCGCCCAGCTGGTAAGTAGCAGAGCTGGGATTTGGGGACCCAGAATGACTGATTCCAGAGCCATAAGCTGACCAGTCGGAGAGTCAGGATGGGCATCCAGTCTGAGGTCTGGAGCAGGCTGCCCCTCTAAGGTGCAGCTTCATAAAATAACATTAAACAAATGATCAGCAAGGAGGGGCCTATTCTGGCCCATGCTGCCCCTGGGTTGCAGCTACCAGCCCCGAGGCCAGAGGAGCCAGGAAACCAGGAGAAAGTATCTCCTTCCCATCCTGCTGTGCTGGCCTAGGGACGGTCTTGATGTCTAGGTGCTCAGACCCATCAGCTTGGTCTAAGGGGCCACGTGAGAAGCAGAGTCCAATCTTAGAAGGTAGAAAAGAAGATGGCGGGGGGTTTGTATAACTGCTCAGGTGGTAGGGCCTCAGGGAAGGGGCAGGGGCAAGGGGAGAGGTCCTGTGAGACTGAGAGGAGAGAGGCAACTTGCAGCTGTAAAAGTAGCTTCCCTGACCATGTATCATCTCTAAAGGCCAGAGCCTACTCTCCACCAGAAGGTTTGAAAATGACCTGGAAGCAGGACCAGAAATTCCAATTGGGAGAGCTTTGATCTGGCTTTTTGGTATGAAAACTGCTCACCTCTTGGCCTAAGGTGTTCATGGATCACCCACCACTACTGCACTGGGGGCTTCAGGAGCTTCCAGGGAGGGGGAGGTGGTATCTCCTCGCCCACCAGGCCCTAGCCATGACCTTCCTCCACCCAGGGCTGCCCAGCCACATGCACCTCTCTAAAGGTGGCTCCAGCACTGCCTCCTGGGTGCCCACTCTGCTGCTCACTGTGCTGGGCCTTGACTAGGGTGAGGCTCAGGTAGGTTGTCACCTGCCTTCAGTGGTACAGCTAGTGAGTGGAAGAATAAGACTTTAGAGGTGCGTCTGATTCCAAAACCACAGGCCCAACACACAATCTTCCTAGAGTGAAGTCAGCAAAGTATGGCCTGCCGCCTGTTTCGGTACAGCCCACAAGCTAAGAATGGACTTTACATTTTTAAATAATGGAAAAATCAAAAGAAGGATAGTACTTCATGACACGTGAAAATCATACCAAACACAAATTTCAGAGCCCATGACTAAAGTTTTATTGGAGCACAGCCACGCTCAGTCCACTGTGTGTTGTCTGGCTGCTTTCACACCACAGCAGCATAGTAGTCACAGAACCGCGTGGCCTGCAGTACTGAAAATATTTACTATCTGGCCTTTTACAGCAAAAGTTTGCTGACCCCTGTCCTAGAGCATCAATTTTATTCATAGATTCAGTGCAAAAACTAAGTCATTTAAAATATTTTTATATTGACTCAAACATGGTTTTGTGTAAATATGAATCCTACACTGGACTATAAGAGTGACGTCTACTTTTAAGAGAAAACAGACTTCAAAGAAGCGCTGGACTTCGGGCGTGCCTCTCGAGGGTCCACCTCCAAACCCCCAGGCACGCTTTCACTTTAGAGAAAAGTTGGAGCTGCCCTGCCCTGCCCTCTCCTCTTCATGCCGTGCCCTATTTCGGGCAGAGGACAGATTTGAAGATGCCGGCAAGAGAGAACAGGCAGTTTTTAGAGAGAAAACCCAAAAAGGGCAGGAAGAGGAGAGTTCGGAGGATACAGGCAGAGGGAGACACACAACATGAGTTTAAGGACCAGGAGGCAAAACTGCCCACGACTTGGGAAGGGGCCAGCGAGGCAGTCCTTGGTCAGTGGCTGTGGGCTGGCTGCTTGGAGAGTGGGCGGAAGGGAGGCCTCCCAGGAAGACAGGCCTGGAGGATGAGCCAACGTTGATCATATTCCCACTGGAGCTCAGGCAATGGGAAGGCGGCATGTCGGGGAGCTGAGTGCACGGAAGCAGTGGCTGGGAGCCCACAGCTGGTGCCCTGGCCCAGGCTGACTGGAGCCACATCCTGGAAGCAGAGTTCAGAGGAAGACAGGAAAGAGCAGCTGAGAGCAAGCGTACGCAGGGAGAAGTGAGTCCCCATCTCATGCCCCCCCACACCTGTGGCTAAGGGCAGCAGGCACACCTTATCAGGCCGCATCGGGCCAACTGGACCCTCCTTTGACGAGAGCTGGTGAGCAGGCTTTCCAAAGGCACTGGGCCCTTGGACACTGCCTGGGGACTTCCAGTGTCGCCTTCTGTGTGTCAAGCTAGGCTATGCTCAAGGAGACAGATCAGACACCACCCTGCTGTTGAGAACCTCAGAATCTGGTTGGGGGACAGGACTGACCCAAGGAACTGCTAAATCTGCTAGACGGTGCTCTCTCCTGATTCAGCGCCGGGCAGAGGGACTGGAGACTTTGAACGGAATACTGCTGTGCATTCAAGTCTCCTGCCGGCCAGTGTGGATTACACCCAGGGGGCCAAGAGCAGCTGTGGTGGAGCTGCTCCCGGTCTCTGAGCAGTCGTGGGTGATGGCAAAGATGTGGGAGACAAGAGGGAGGAAGTGCTGCAATTTTCAGGAAGGAAGATGGGTGATTCAGCTAAATGCAGCCCAGTAAATTTGACATCAACCCTAGGGAATTTTTAAGATGTGCCGAGAGTTCACCAAGAACAACTCAAGCCACACTCACCTCCATCCCTTTGGGGATGACTGTTGGGGGAAGAGAGCGGCTGTGAGTGTTTTTCATAGCAATGGGCAAAATGGAAAGCTGTGGGCATTTGTCCCTGCTCAAAGAGAACTAAGAAACAGATCTGTGTCCATCTGGGGAGACCTCAGTGGTTCCTGGGCCCTTTACTCATTATATAGCAGTGTTTGTAAACTCACACGCCTCCTGAGTGAGGCAGGTGACATACATGAGTGACATGGGCCAGATTTAAGGCAATAAGAAGTGATGGGGACTGTGGACACTAGAAACCTCTTGTCCTGACTAAAAGGGATAGCTGCTACCAGCCGCAGCCAGGTGATGCATGCAGGAATGTGGGCTCTGTGTTGCCCGATACCCTGATTTGTTTTTCAGTAGAAGATGGAAATTCAGATATTTTTGAGAATACAGAATCAGGAGGATGCATTTTAAGGGAGGTGACTGTCCTATCCCCCACTGGGGTGTTCGGCTAGCTCTCAGAAACAGGACAGTAGGAAAGGCTCAGGAGTTCAGGTCAGTGCAGTGCTGGGAGCTAGCAGCCCCCAGAGGGGTGAGCTCTCCCCGCCGGGGATGTCCAGGAAGGCACTGCAGTCCCATGGAGGGGAGATGCTGGGCACGTGCCAACATCAGACGGGAGGCAGGTCTAAAGCAGCTTTGCAAAATCTCCTTGGTCTAATCATCAGGCCCCTTGACTCTGCGGTCCTTGCTGTTTGTACCTATTGTACCACCCTCCAAGGACAACACTTGGGCCTCACCCTTCTCTGTCCTCAGCACATTTGGGTTCCCTGCAGATCCTCAGGGGCTTCCAAAGAGTGAGTGATCACACTTAGAGCCACTTGCAGGTGTGAGTGGCAGGAGGAGAGCAGGATGGGGGTCAGGGTGGGAGGTCCAGGTGGAGCAGGGCAGGCAGTGACTTAAGACTGCTGAGGTGTTAAGCCTCTTTCCTGGCTCTGACCAAGAGGAGGCCAGACTAGGAAAGCTCTAGACACCGTTCCCACCAAGCCGCCTTAGCTCCATCCCCACTCCCGCTAGGCTTTTCCATTCACAGATCCCAAACTTTCCAGGCCGGCAAAGAGCCAAAGGAGCTGCCAAGGCCCAGTGAATGCCTTCGGCAGGGGCTTGGGGGATGTGCAGGCCTGTCAGGTGGATCATAGGGGCCTGAGGAAAGCCCCCAATCCCAGCCCCTGGAGCCCAAGGGTTGGAAGACCCCCCTACTCTCTCCCAAGTCCCTTGTCAAATTTCCCCATCAGGAAGCAGGAGACATGTATATAAGGCACGGGGCCCTCAACTTAGGGACTCCTAGATGGGTGTGCATCTGAGAGAGACAGAGACAGAGAGGCAGAGGACAGTGAGCCAAGGGAGCCCACCGCAGCCACTTCCTTCCTTTTCCCAGTTGGAGATAATTAGCATCTCATCTGGGGAGGCGATGGAGAGGCAGCCCCCTCCCCTGGCCTGGGGGTGCAGGAGGATTTGAAGCCCTCTCCAGCAGCACTCTCAGTGCACAGCCCAGCACCCAAAACAGTCCCAAGGAGCAGGGCCACGTTCCACTGTCGGACCCCACCGGCCAGCGCCCCCAGCCTGTGTAAGTTATAGGAGTTAAAGGAGCAGGAGTTAAAGAGGTAAAACATCCATCCAGAGTGGTCCTTTCTCTGGCACAATATTCTTGAGATCTGATCTTGTATTTTTAGTTTTGGGTTATTCCTGTACCCTTTGGTTCCACTCTCCCTTTCACACAAAGCCAGTCAGTCAGTCTGTGCTCATTTCTCAGGGACAAGATATGACAACAAGCAGCGAAAAAAATGATTCTCTGCATGGCTTTTGAATTTCAGAATCAGCCCCCAGCCTGGACACAGTGTGACAGGTAAGAAAGAGCAGGGGTTCCCTGTACCGTCTCTCCCCCATCTAGAAAAAGATTCCTGAAGGGAAGAGGAGAGGGCATGGGTAGTGGGGGCCGATGGGGATTGGACCAAAGGAACCAGCCTCCTCGAGCACATTTTGTCCGATTCCGGTGCCCTGGAGCCGAGTCTGGGCCGCAGACTGCTGGGCTCCTCTTCACTGGGTGCCCCTGGGCCTGCCCTTCCCATGTGGCTGTGGCAGCGTCTTCAGCACCAGCTCACACGTCCCCGTGGACTGACAAGGAGACTCGCTGCCACTTGTGCTCTGCACTTCACTCGGGGTCAGATCTTCTTACTCCATTGGATGGCCCTCCTTCCAACACCCTAGGACACCCAGCAGACCCCCGTGCCATTAGAGGGTGGAGACCGGGGTATCAGTGGGGGGAGAGCAGTGTGGAAAGCCCCCACCCCTGTGCTCAGTGGGGTTCAGCTACCTGATCCCTGGGGTCCCTCTCAGCTCTGCTGCCCTGGACATGAGACCCTGAGATGCTGTGTACCCGCTGCTCCGGGGAGGAGAGTCCTCAGACTAAGCTCAGCTTCAGGACACAGGTCTCCGTCTCTGGCTGAAGCTCAGCTGGCTGATGTCCCATTTCACCTTGGGGCTTGGAGCGGGGGTCCTGAGCCCCCTAGGCAGGGTCCCCACCTTCCTGTTAGGCTATTCCCTATGAGCCGAGTTCGGCTGGGAGCCAGGGAACTTTTGGAAAGTGAATGGGCCAAACCAAGCTGTACAAACCTGTCTTCCTCCCAGAGCTGAAAGGGGCCAGGTTGTTCCCAGACAAATGCAGAGGCAGGCGGGGGTGGAGGTGTGGGAAGAAGGGAGGGGGCTGCTTTAGGAGGCCTTGCACCCTGCAGAGCAGCAGCTGGGGTGGGTAGGATGGGGAGGCATGGCCAGAGGCAGCAGAGGTGGGGCCTGGGACCAGGTGTCTCATGTAGACACACACATGAAACATACCCACACACCCAAAAGCCCTTGGGTACAGACAGGTTACACAGATGCATAGGCATGCAGACATGTACAGACACATGCTGGTGTATACAGAAATATGCACAGGTATGTGTACCGAGGCAGTCACACATACGGCTGCAGAGACACGCTCACACGTGCTCACACATACAGACTGACACAAATGCACGCATGTGCATTCACACCTGAAGACGTCCACAAAGGATGCAGAGGGAGAAATGCCAGACCAAATCCAGGAGGCAGGGAGAGACGTCCTGACAACCCAGCCTGGAACCCAGCACCCGCGCACACACACACACACACCCTGGGAGGGAACCACTTCCTTCATAGGAGCTTTTGGATCCAGGGCAATGCGCAGTTGAGACCTTCTGCTGGGAAAGAAAGCGCCTTTGTCTGCTGGGACCAGGGCTGCTGGAGCAGCTGCAGCCTCCTCCAGGAAAAGGGCCAGGCCAGTTCCTCGCCCCGGGGAGGAAGGTCAGGCGGGCAAGGGATGGGGGCTGAGGGAGCTGGGGGCTGCGGCAGCCTGCCACCAACCCCGGGACACTGTCTCTGGCTGGCTGCACAGAGCCCAGGAAGCCAGTTGTTCCAGCCCCGGCCCTTCTGACCCCTGGCCCTGGTCTTGTCCTGTCCCCAGAACAACCATGGTTCTGACCTCCGGCCCTGGTGCTACTCTGCCCCAGACTGAGGCCCGGCTCCGGCCCTGGGCTCCACGCGTGCTCTGTGCCAGTGGCCTCGCTTTTTTAGCAGAGTGAAAAAAAGTCAGGCTCTGGAATTAGAAATATGTGAGACTGAGTCCTGGCTCTGTCACTCGCTAGCTGGATGACTTTGAGAACAGACCCATCCTTTTTGAGCTCTAAATTCAAGCCCCCGTTAACAATGCTCAAGGCCCAGAGGCACATCCTCTTTATGGAGCCGGCAGTGCAGCGGCCTCTCTCAGTGGCCTTCTCTCAGTGTGCGCATGATCTCCGGGCCTGGCTCAGCTGGTAGAGCATCTGCTCTCTCCTGTTGCTCTGGCCCTAGGGAGGAAGGCAGAACCCAGGCACAAACCCCGGGGTGCCATCTCTGGAGCTCCCGTCCTCCCTTTTGCCCTCCCTGCCTTGCGGTCCTTGCCTCGGCCTGCCTGCAGGTATCCGGTGCCCTCTGAGCCTCCTCATCACTCTCTGGAGGGGCCTCTCCCCCCTTCCCGGCCCACCTGCCCCAGGCCCAGCCTGACCTCTGCTCCCTCAGAGCTGCATCCTCTGCAGGCCAAACCTCCCGTGAGAACAGCCCTGTTTTCTATCTCAAGGGGATTTAGCCAGAGGTGACTTAAGCACCTTCCCCAGACACTGTTCCAGAACTATTTCCAGTCATTCAGTCAACAAATATTTACTGAAGGCCTACTATGCACCAGATGCTGTTCCAGATGCTGGACATTTAGCAGTGAACAAATAGACAAGACCCTCTGCCCTTGTGGCTCACATTCCGGTTGCCACACCACATGCTTTTTGGGGGACTTTGGCATCACATGTTCCCCCTCGTCTGCCCCAAGAGCTGTAATCATCCTGCACGCTTCTTTCTTTGTGTCACCGCAAAACTTGGGAGTGTCACTATCATAGCTCTTTCTCCCTGCAAAGACCGTGGGTATCTCAAGGGCAGGGACCCGCTGGCGCAGAGCCTGGTATGAGGCTGTGATGTCAGACTCAACAATAGCCTTCAGTAGTTCAAGTGCATTTAGCTCCCACTGCCCCTGGGTGTGTTTCTTTCTTTTGCTCTCACTGTAACTTGGCACCTCTCTTTTAATGTATTTCTCATAATTACATAGTAGCTAAATAACTTGTGTCCTTATTGTGAATAAAATTGTACTGTTTTAGGAAATGATGTGATTGACCCTGAAGTTCGACTAGCCGAGCGTGGGGAGTGTCAGTTCGAGGGCTCTGCTCTCTTACCCACCGTACCATTCATTTGTTCATGTAGCAGTGGTTGAACACCTGCCCCAGGCCAGACCTGGAGAGGGGGAGGGAGAGCCCGCAGAGACCCCTGTCTCCAGAGGCCCGTAATCTAGCAGGGGGACCAGGACAGGCAGGCAGAAAGGTGCCATTGGGTGGAGAGTATGATGGGCAAGCAGGCACTGCAGGAGCCTGAAGGCAGTTCCTTGGGCGGCTGGGCGGACCAAAGATGGTTTTGCAGAACGGGACATTTGAGCTGAGCCTGGAAGGAGCTGCCTGGATTTTTTTCTGGTGGAGATGAGAAAGTGTGAGCCAGGCAGAGGGACCAGCATTTGCAAAAGTCATGGAAATGGGAAGTGCCTGATGTGTGTGAAGGAATGGTGAAATGTTAGATGTGCTGGGGCGGGGTGTGTGTCAGGCTGGGCTGGAGAAGCAAATGGCAGCAGTTAGGCCTGTGGATGCCAGGGAGACTGGGGAACCCCTGCCACATGGAGGGCACCCAACCCTGGCCCTGGAGCTGCCCCACTGAGCTATCCGCTCCCATCCTGAACCCTCTGGCTCCGTGCCACCCTCCCACCTGTGGCCTGCCCTAGGAAACTCGGGTTTCACTGTGGTCAAATTCCCCTCTATTCTTGGCTTAGAAAAACAATTATGGACAGGAATTTTTGTAAGAGTTCTTTATATATTAAAATTCTTGATTCTTTGTTACATGTCTATCCTGTCGTCTTTTTTTTTTTTTTAGAAATTTGACCTTTATTTTGTTTTGATGGAAAGAAGCCTTACATATTTTTGTTGTCAAATCCATGAATGTGTTCATTTGACGTCTTCTTGGAAAATTGTTGCCTATCCCAAAATTGTGTACGTATTAGGATTCTTTCATGGTTTAACTTCTAACATTTAAATCTTTAAGCCATCTGAGGTTTATTTTGGTGTAAGGTAGGAATCTAACTTTATTTTTTTCCAAATTGTTAGCCAGTTGTCCAGTCCCATTTAGTGAGTAATCCATCATTTCTGCACTGGTTTGTTTATTTTTTTTCAAAATTCATTCCTCCTCTTCTCAATTTTTAAAGTCACACTTGCAATCTAAAAAAAAAAAAGAGGAAGAAGAAGATGGAGGAGAAGGAGAAGTCCAAATATCATGGAAATATATAGCTTAGAAGGTGAAAGCTCTCCCCTGGGCCCACCTCTCCAAGATAACAACCATCAGCAGTTTGTTATATATCCTTTTATTATTACTGTTATAACACTTATTAGGTTTCTGTTAAATACAGAGATGTACAAAGGAGAAAACCCAAAAGGAATCAAAATCTCTAGATAACATATATTGACATAAAAATATGTTGACATTAAAAAAATAGTAATACATATATAAGGTTGGAAAGGTCAAACAATCCTATAAGATACAAAATGAAAAATAAACACTTCTCTCTCCCTCATCACCCCCCACAGCAAGCCCCTCTCCCCCAAGGTAACCGGCTAACCTTCCTATTTGCTTTAGTTTGAAATGCATTTCTTTACCACACCTCACATTCTCATCTATAGGTGGGTCTATTTCTGGACTTGCAATTTTCTGTACTGTTTCTCTCTCTGCTGTTCTGGTGCTGGTACCCTTAGCACTGGTGCTGATAGTGTTTAAAGTGTTAGAGTTCAGGGGCTGGCCCCATGACTTAGCGGTTAAGTGCATGTGCTCCGCTACTGGCGGCCCGGGTTGGGATCCCGGGCTCACACCGACGCACCGCTTCTCCGGCCATGCTGAGGCCGCGTCCCACATACAGCAACTAGAAGGATGTGCAGCTATGACATACAACTATCTACTGGGGCTTTGGGGAGGGAAAAAAAAAGGGGGAGGATTGGCAATATATGTGAGCTCAGAGCCGGTCTTCCTCAGCAAAAAGAGGAGGTATTGGCATGGATGTTAGCTCAGGGCTGATCTTCCTCACAAAAATAAAAATAAAATAGAATAAAAACTGTTTAAAAACAAAAAAGAAATATATTCTTTAAAAAAAATAATAATAAAGTGTTAGAGTTCTTCCATATGTGTTAACAGCTGGCAGGGTAAGTCCTCCCTTATTGTTCTTCAGATGCAGAGACATAGACTGTCTTAATCTGTTGCGGCTGCTATAACCAAGTACCATAGACTGGGTGGCTCAAACAACAGAAATTTATTTCTCACGGTTCTGGAGGCTGGAGGTCCGCGAACAGGGTGGTAGCCTGGTCGGGTTCTGGTGAGGACCTTCTTCTGGGTGGCAGACTGACAGCTTCTCACTGTGTCACCACATGGGAGAAAAGGGGTGAGGGGGCTGTCTGGGGTCTCTCCCGTGAGTGCACTAATCCCATTCATGAGGGCTCTGACCTCTGTTCTCGTTACCTCCCAAAGGCCCCACCTCCTAATACCATCACATTAGGGGTTAGGATTTCAACATATGAGTTAGCAGGGTAGACCTTCAGTCCGTAACAGTGACTATTCTACACTTATTTTCCATGTCAACTCTATATTGCACACCTCTCAATTTGAACTATTCTGCACTTATTTTCCATGTCAACTCTATATTGCACACCTCTCAATTTGATTGGAATCACATTATTTTTGTAGATTAATTTGGGGATGATTATCTTCTTTACGGTGGTGAGTTTTGCTGTTGTGGATCAGGGCCTGTCTCTGGTGACTGCATTTAGGTTCTGTGATGTTTCTCGTTTGGGATGTTGAACAGCCCTCCTCAGAGCACCTTAACCTTAATCCAGCGCAGCCACCTGAGAGGAAAAGGGTTGGGAGACTTGGTTGCTGTCTTCCCACACATGAGGGCCATCAGGTAGAAGAGGGAGGGGGCGTGCTCAGCAAGGCTTCAGAGAGGGAAACTCAGGCCATCTGGGGTCACCCGGAGGCCGCCGTTGGCTTGGCAAACGGAAGAATGTTCTATCTGTTGGCGCTGCAGGGCCATGGAACAAGCCGCTGGGGGAGGTGGTGAGCGCTCCATCACGGATGCTTTTCCAGCGTTCCAGGGAAAATGTTGCCTGTACTGCCCAAGGGCTTGCTGGCTTGGTGGGGAAAGTGGGGGGGTGCTGGGTTACAAGGGCCCAGTTCTTCCACTCTGACCAAGAGGAGAGACCCAAGGCTTCCTGATACCTCCTCCATGCCCCTCACCTTGATTCACCCTTCACAGTAACCCTGAGAGGTGGCCTGGTGTGAATCCACTTTACATCCGAGGACAGTGAGGCTCAGCAAGGCCAAGAGACCTAACCAAAGTCACCCAGTGGCACTAGTACAACTTAGATTCCCAAGCACATGCCCCTCAGGCTGCCTTTCTGTGACTGTCCCCTGGGAGCCCCGTTCAAAGTCAGGGCTGACCAACAGGAGGCTGAAATGCCCTCCCTGTCCTCCAGTCCGGGGACAGCTGCTGGTCAGGTGAGTGGCCCGGTGGGCAGTAGGAGGGCACCGCCGGCTCCTCTCCCATGCCTGGTTCTGCACGCACGTCTGCCTCTCTCCCCCGGGCAGCTCTCAGCTTGGCTCATGGGGTCCTCAGGGGGCCAATGGGCTTCTTGATTCCAGGCTGCACATCTGGAAGTTGACGCTATTAAAACAAACCCCATTATATAACAAACGGCCATCTGGAACCCGTTAGCGTTGAGTTTTTAGAAAAAGAAATTGTTTTGGATGTGCTCTCTCCTAAGAATGTGGCAAGGCGCCCTCACCCTGGCTGTCCAGGAACCCAGAGGCCCGGCAGCCTCTCCCAGGCCCATTTCTCAAGGGATCTCAGGCCGGCCCAGAGGTGGGCCGAGGCAGAGGCAGGGACAGACTCCCCCCACCGGACAGGTGAATTCACTGTCTCCTGAGGGCTACGTCCTTGGAAGGCCCCTTCCCAATTTCATTCAAATATTTATTCAGCAAACACTTGTGTACCTACTGTGTGCTGTCAACTCTATATCATTCACACACCCACCCCCAGTACTCCCACTGAGCCTGATTACTCCACCATAGCTTACGAACACAGATCATGGACTGCCTGGATTGTAGACAGCAATGCTTAAACAACTCTGTACCTCAGTTTCCTCCAACACCGAGCCTGAACACCTTAGCTAGTCCCTGGAACTCCCTAGCATCCTCAGGCTTCTCCCCGAGTTGTCTTCCTACGCTTCCTCCCTTGACACAGGCATACTGGGGCTTAAGCCTTAGAGGGGCACTGCCCCACAAATGACTTGGCATGGGGTCATGGTGGTTCTCTCTCTGAGTGGCCCTTGATCTAGCAATCAAGAGGCTTTATGAGAATTGTCTGGCCAACATTTTCTTTTCTTTTTTTTTTTTTTTTTGGTGAGGAAGATTAGCCCTGAGCTAACATCTGTTGCCAATCCTCCTCTTTTTGGTAAGGAAGACTGGCCCTGGGCTAACATCCGTGCCCATCTTCCTCTACTTTATATAGGACGCCACCACAGCATGGCTTGACAAGCGGTGCGTTGGTGTGCTCCCCAGGATCGGAACCTGCAAACCCGGGGCCGCTGCTGCAGCAGAGCGCACACACTTAACCACTATGCCACCGGGCAAGCCCCTGGCCAACATTTTCAAATGGAAATCTTATTTTTAAAAAATTTCCCCCTAACTTTTATGATGAAAGATTTCAAGCATGCAGAAAAATTGAAAGAATTGTACAGCGAACATCCTCTTAGGCCCACCACCTAGATTCTGCAGTTGTTAACCTGCTGCTCTGTCTACCCATCTATTCACCCGGCAATCAATTCACAAGCAATTTGCAGACATCACTGCACTTCACCCCTAAACACTGTGCTTGCATGTCATTAACTAGAGTGCAATATTTGTTTCTGGTTTTCTTTGAGATGAAACTGACATACAATAAAATGCACAAGTCTTTAAGTGTACTCTTCCAGTAAGTTTGACAAATGCAGATACCTGTGTAACCCAAACCTCTATTACTGTATACAATTTACCATCAACCCCAGAATGTTTGCCATGGCCCTTCCCAGTCAATCTCCACCCTCTGCTCCTCCCAGAGGCAACCACTCTTCTGGTTATTTACACTATAGATTAGGTGTTATGGGCTGAATTGCGTTCTCCCAAGATTCGTATTTTGAAATCCTAACCCCAGGATCTCAGAATGTGACTGTATTTAAAGATAAGACCTTTAAAGAGATGATTAAGGTAAAATGACGTTGTATGGGTGGGCCCTAATCCAGTAAACTGGATGAAACTTATAAGAAGAGATTAGGACACAGATATGCATATACATGGAGGAAAGACCATGTGAGGACATAGGGAGAAGACGACCATTTATAAGCCAAGGAGAGAGAGTCTCATAAGAAACCAACCCTGCCCACACCTTGATCTTCTAGCCTCCAGAACTGTGAGAAAATAAACTTTTGTTGAAACCACCCAATCTGTGGCAGCCCTGGCAAACTAATACACTAGGTTTGCCTTTTCTAGAATTTCATATAAATAAAGCCAAACGCTATGTATTCTTTTGTGTTTGGCTTATTTTACCTAGCATAAGGCTTTTGGGATTCATCTATGTTGCTACATGAATCATTACTGTGTTCCTTTTCATTGCTGAGTAGTATTCCATTATAGAAATATTCAACAGTTTCTTTAGCCAGGGCAATTTATTTTTAATGACAGAGGAATCGTTTCATGACATTTCACTCTAATGTACATCCTTTATGTCATTCCAGCAACAGAGAAGAGGTTCCACAGCCAGCCCTACTTAGCAGGGAGCTTCAGAACTATACTCAAATGTCTAATCATCCTGAAATGTAGAGAAAACACGTTATACCTCCTAAAGTGAAACGTTCTTAGAGATGAGATGAAAGTAGGATGCATCATTTTATCTCAGCGAATGCAGACAAAGCCGTGATGTCACAGGGACTTCAGCTCTTCATCTGTTTGGTTACGAATAACAGTGATGACACTGGCTTTGGTGTCAGGGGCTCTGGGTTTGTCTTACTTGCTGTGTGACTTGGGCAAGTCACTTAACCTCTCTGAGCCTCATTTTCCTCACCCGGGAAATGAGGCTAATAATCCCTTCCCTAAGGGTTGCTTGAAGACTGAATGAACTAATGAGTTCAGGGTGTTCCCAGCAGCTAGAAAGCATAGGGAATCAGGAAGTGTTCACTATTGTGATTTGTCCCACTCTGCAGCCATCAGAGCCAGAACCTCTCTTATGATAGGGCAGCAAAAGTGGATTTCTAAGCCACAAAGAGCAGAAAATGAGCTTTCTGCACTGCCGGCTATGATAGCTGAGACCAAGGAGCAGGGTGGTGAAGACCGTGTCAAATCAACAAGCCGCCAGGAGCAATTAAGCTGATGCCATCCCAGCTGAAGTGGTGCTTTCGGAGTTGCATAAAACACGCTCTGAATTGTGGGATCAGAAGTGCTTCCCGTCTGCACAAGTCCTGCACATGTTGGACCATTTCTGTTTATCATTTCGTTCCATCTGAATGGAGCAGTTCAGAAACTTGTTTCCCTTTCTCACAATCATTTCTAAGAAAGTGTAAATTTAAGTCTGATCATCTAGGAACCCATCGTTTATAAGAGGTATTAATACCTTTCTCCTGATAAAGCAGAGAAATGCATAGTCTGAATTATGGATTTTATTTTATTTTAGAAGTTCTTTTCTTCTGAAAGAAATATTTTTCAACTTTGAAGTCCTTGGGAATTATTTTTTGGCATAATTTATCCACTCTGTCCCAAGTGGCTTTGAAATGTTCATAATTTCTCTCAGATGATGATCTTTTTTGGCTTTTAACGACAAAGGAAATGTCTATAGTTTCACTTTGAAGCTCTTTAGAAAAAATTCCTGTGACACTTACCATGTGGTAAAGAAATTTAAAACAAAAGATAAATTCAAATTTGGAAACAGGGCTATCACTTGGACCCACTGACCGCCTGCGGGAGAAGAATCATTCACTACAGCTTCCCGGGGTCTGAACAGTGTTCCTCACAGCTGCGGGTGTTTTAAAGAAACCACCTTGCCTCCTGCACACTTCATCTGCACCCGGCTTCCAAAGGCTTGGAAAAATCTTTTAGTGGGAACATCCTGTTGTGCCAAGAACATAACTGAGAGCATCTGAGGTCCTTTCCTTTCCTCACAAGACTTCATTATCACCAGAACCAAAAGCTGTGCATGTGCAGAACTCAAGCTTCCTTCAATACCGCTCAGTGTTCTATGCATTCTAGATGCATTGTCATAGACCTAGCAGTGCCTTTTATTCAAGTCAACTCCACTTTGCTGCTATTTTTCTACTTTTGGTGATATATTTTTATAACCCTGCATGAGATAATTGATCCCAGTCATCTCTTCAATATCCATGAAACTCAAGAACCTCTCTTTAATTAAACCTCCCGGATGAGGGCTGCTCTGCTTCCCAACTCCAAACGTGCTACTGCAGCAGAGCTCCAGGTCAGCCAGCAGCCAGGACTGGCCAGTTGGGCAGGGCCATCTGGACTGAGAGGGCTGGCTCCCTCCAGGCCACACAGTAGGGACCAGCCGCAGAGAGATCCTTGGATGAGAATCAGATCTGCTTTATTCCAGGAGCAAGCTTGGCGCAGGGATCCACCAGAGAACAGAGGCCAACAGCCTTGGGTAGTCCCGGGAGGACCTGCAGAATCCCTCCCTGTCCCTGGGAGATGGGGACCCTGAGCATGCCCTCCTGTCAGCTGGACCTGAGCCTTGGGGGTGATTAGAGTTACAAGGCAAAGGGATAAACGTCCCTCTTAACACCATTTTTGCTGCATCTCATAAGTTTTGGTATGTTGAGTTTTCATTTTCATTTGTCTCAAGATATTTTTTAAATTCCCTTTTGATTTCTTATTTGGCCCAATGGTTGTTCAAGAGTGTGCTTAGTTTCCATGCATTTGAGAATTTTCCCATTTTCTTACTGTTGTTGATTTCTAGTTCCATTTCATTGTGGTCTCAAAAGATACTTGGAATGATTTCAGATGAATGGATAAAGAAAATGTGGTCTGTACATACGATGGAATATTATTCGGCCTTTAAAAAGGAGGTCCTGCCATTTGCAACAACATGGCTGAACCTGGAGGGCATTATGCTAAGTGAAATAAACCAGATACAGAGAAGTGAATACTGCTGAACTCACTTATATGTGGAATCTAAAATAGTCTAACTCATGGGCTGGCCCCGTGGCTTAGCGGTTAAGTGCGCGTGCTCCTCTGCTGGCGGCCCGGGTTCGGATCCCGGGCGCGGACTGAGGCACTGCTTCTCCGGCCATGCTGAGGCCGCGTCCCACATACAGCAACTAGAAGGCTGTGCAACTATGACATACAACTATCTACTGGAGCTTTGGGGGAAATAAATAAATAAATAAAAATTTTAAAAAATAAAATAAAATAGTCTAACTCATAAAAGCAGAGAGAGGAATGGCGGTTGCCAGGGGCTGGGGGCAGGGGTTGGGGGTTGGGGAAGATGTTGGTCAAAGGGTACAAAGTTTTGGTTATGCAGAATAAATAAGCTCTGGAGATCTAATGTACAACAATATGACTATAGTTAATAATATTGTATTATATACTTGAAATTCGCTAATTGTATTATATACTTGAAATTAGCTGAGAGTTGATCTAACATGTTCTCACCAAAAAAAAAGTAACTATGTGAGGTGATGGATGTGTTAAATAGCTTGATTGTGATGATCATTTCGCAATGTATACAAATATCAAAACATCACTTTGCACCTTAAATATATACAATTTTTATCTGTCAATTATGTCTCAGTAAAGCTGGAAAAATTTGGAACTTGATAAAATTTAAAATGAAGTTCTGGGAAAAAAAAAGACAAAGAGAAGACAATAGACACTGGAAGGAACCCAGCAACTAGGAGAAAGTGGCTGCAAGTCACTCAGAACCACAGGAGACAAACCACAACCTGCACGACAACAGGAAAAAGAAAATAAAAAGAGCACTGTAAAAAATCAGATGCAAAGGAAAATACTTTCCTGAACTAGGAAACATAATTTTAAATTTAAAATGAATTGGAGGAGAGGTTGGAGAACTAGGAAACCAAGCGGAGAAGAGAATGCAAAGTCCAAAGCGAAAATAGAAGACAGAAATCGTGCAGAGGAAATAAGAGCCTTGGAGGAGAGAGACCCAGGAGATGTAATATGTAAATAATCAAAAGCCTAGAAGGAGAAAAACAACAAATGGGAGAGAAGCAATAACTTTAAAACAGAAAGAAAATTTTCCATGGTTTGAAGAAAGAGTTGAGTTTGAAAGGGCTCGTTGAGTTCCAGGCAGGAATAATGGAAAAAAACAGACATCTAGGCATAGCCTGGGAAGATTCCTGAATTCTATGATTAAAGGGAAAGCTCTTACAAGTTTCCCAAATGGGAGAACAAGTTACATAGGAAGAAAAGAGAATCTGCCTGAAACCACACATCTCATTTGCAAAGCTAGAAAAGAGAAAAGCATCCTATGCTACCCACGGTGCCGTTCACCTACCCGGGACAGAAAAAATGCACGAGTACGGGGAAAACACCAGAGAAGGGAATCTAATCAGGCAACGAATGAACCAGATTGGAGACAAGGGAAAGGAAGAAAAGAGGAAGCCATGGTGAGCCGTGAACCTACCAATTCATGTGTAGTTAGCTCCAAATGGATAATGATAGATGAGATGGTATTGGTATATAAGCACTAAATACGTTTGTTTGTTTTTTAAACAGAAGAGAGATGTAATAAGACCTATTGCTAGCCTACAACTAAGTCCTAAATGATCTTGGCAAATCGTAGGAGTTGAGGAGGAAACAAGGAGCCAGCAAAAGCATGTTAACTATCTGTATTGGATGGGAGAGAAGGGAGAAGGGAAGAAAGCCCCTGGGTGGGAGAAACTGATTGATACCTTGCTGACATGTAATTGACCTTCCCAGAAAAGGGAAGTCAGCACTAGTGGAAGACAACAGATAGTAAAGCTTCCAAAATGAGAAGGGAAAAGAGAAATGACCAGAATCTATTGTCAGTTGTTCCATCCTTTTCTCTCTTTTTTTTTAATTTAAAAAAATCTTTCATTATGGAAACTTCTAAACACACTACAAAAGAGAGAATACACGAGGGATCTCCATGGACCCAACGCTAGGGTTCATGACTCATTTCTTTTTAAAGTTGGGGAAAACATTAATTGTCACAAAACCCTGCAACATTTCAGTTTTAATTCTTCCCAGCAATTTATTTAGAATTTACATGCTTTTGTAGAAATCATCACTCCTCTTCATTGATCAAAAGATTTCTCCTCCTTTAGTTCTTTTTCAGATCTCCAACAACTCCAAAAATATGACTTCATAAAAAGACTTACAGGCATGCTCTTTTCCTGGGAAACATTTTAGCTTCTCCACAGTTGACTTTTTTACGGCAGACAACTGGCAAAGTCGCAAAATGCTAAATCTTTCTAATTAAAACTCCTATAGTTTGCATAGAACTTTTTGTGGTTTTTGATGGGCTGTATCAACCAGCATTTATCTTTACTCAGTGACACCTGGCTTGGAATGGTATCATTCGCCCTATTTTGGTCCCAGGTGTTAATGATTCTGGAAAACTCCATACCATCACTTAACTCCCTGGGTAACCTCTAGATTCTTGGTTGAAAATGACAACAGACTGTACTTAAATAATCACAATTACTAAGAAAGAAACCACTGCCAACTCTGGTCAAGATGTCAAAAACTGAAATGCAGGAAATGTCAGCAAGTACAGCAGTAAACAAGCCAGACAGGTGGGCAGGCCAGTGACACCAGCCAGGTAGAAGGGGCACACGGAAATGCCAGCATCAGTCGAGTTGTTCCCAAACATTCATATTTTCCTTCCTTGTTTCTTTTCTTTCTCATTGAAAACGTGTGATGTTTTTTACATTGCCACAAAACAAACAATAGAGCCATGCTTTCTAATTTACGTACCTGGGCGCAGGTAATTTTTGAAGGCACTGTCGTGTTTCTGCCGAATCAAAATTTGTTTCCTCCGGGAATCTTGGTTGGGGGTACCCAATCCTTACTCCTCCAGGTCCTCCCCTCCCTCCCCAGACTCACACTTATAGCCCTGGACAAAGCTCTATAAGCCAAATTTTTGCCGCACCCCCCCCCCCAACCCACAAGCTGCTGAGGGCTGTGGTCAGGGGGAAGTCACTGGGGTCTTGCAGCCACTGCACACCCTGTGAGCTAGTCTCTCCAGGGCCCTTTCCATGTAGCCTTTCCTCAAACCTTCACTTCTCCTTAGCCCCATCTAGATATCCCTCTATCCCCACCCCAAATCTCAACCTCACCTGTCATTTAGCGCTAGGAGTCCAGGCCATCAGGGGGAAGCCCTTTCTGCTTCCTGCCACCCCCTCCGCCCCCCACCGGACCTGCTTCTCAGGCCTTCCTGACCCTCCCTCTCCTCCCATCCCTCCTCTCTCGGGCTGGGTCCATCCCTTTGGGGGCCTTGCTTCCCTCTCTCTGGGTTTGCAACCTCTCCCTCTCCCTGGCTCCTTCTCCTCTGCCTAGAAATGCTCTGCTCCTCCGTCTCAGAACCCCCAGCCCTCTCTGGACCTCGTTCATTCATCTGCCTTGTCTTCTCCCCCCACCACAGTCACTGGCTCCACTCCTCGCCCCTTCGCCACCCTTCACCCTGTTTCAGCCCAACTTGCTGCAGGCTAAGGGGCCACTGCCTTCCCTCTGGGTCGGGAAACCCAAGTCCTCACCTATGGCTTCTGTGAGTCTCCTCCTGGAAACTTCTCTTTTGACCTGGCTGGCACATCTCTCTCTCCCTCTCTCCCCCCATCTTCTCCTCCTCTGACCACATCTTTCTGATCTCCTCCACTGACTCTTCTTCCTTGGTTTTCACCTTAAACATCCCCAGCTTTCTTTTAACACCACACAAATTCCTTGGGAGATCTCTTTGTTCCCATGGTCTCGACTTTTGCCAATGAGTTAACTTCTCTCCAGTTTCAGACAAACCGGATGAAGCAGGTTGTGAACCTTCAACTTGTTTTCGTTATGAAAACTTTTTTTTTTTTTTTTTTTGGTCTTTAGTTCCCCCTGCATTAGGAGTTATCAGCCCATTCTGGGGAGGGTGACCCTCTCCAGGGTTGAATGTAGACATCTCCCTCCTCCTCCTGGGAATGCCACCTGCCTGGCTCTTGAATGTCTCAAGTCAAAGCCCTCAAGGTGGAGGAAGCCACTTTTTCTGTTGCTGATAATATGGGCTCCAGATATAATGGGTAATCAAGGCCCTTCCTGATTATGGGAAAAGGAGAAGAATGAGGTTTGAGGAGGAGAGAAGGAGGGTGCCTGGGCAGGAAACCTGGAGAGGCCGGGGAGAGAGGGAAAAGGATGGGGCCATACCAAGGACCCAAAGCTGAACAGGTGGTCAGTGGCAGAGCGATGGCCTGGGAGGTGCCAGGCCACTGAAACGAGGGAAGGATGGCCTCAGGGGCAGCAGGGGGCTCAGCCAGCTGACCAGATAGAACCTGGCCCTTTGACCAGGTGCCTCTGCCCCCTTTCTGGGAGGAGTGCGGTCACCAGGACCGCTAGTTTGCCACTTCCCTATGGTTGGGACTGGAACCCTAGACACCAGTGGGATGGTGTGTGTAGGGTGGGCCTCCTGACCTTATACTAGAGGGCCACACTGAGTACACCCCAGCCCCTCAAGCTGGGAAGGGGCAGTGACAAATTGGACACCCCAACTATGTGCACATTGTGGACATCCATCTCCTCCAGGGTATCTGCAGGCACCTCCAGTTCAGCGGGGCTTCCTGCCACACTTGTGCCTTCCCATCTTTCCTTGTCGCAGCGAAAAGGACCCCTAAGCTGGAAACCTGGAGTCATCTTGGAGCCTCTCAAAAGTCACCAAGGCTGTCCAGTTCTCCTCCTAATCTTCTGGACACTCTCCACTCCCTTCCCTCCTCACCTACATGGCAGCAGTTCCAGCGTGTACCCTTGGGCACCAGCACAGCCTCCTAACCAGCACTGTTGCCTCTTCCCTTGGCCCCCGTCCATCACCCACCCAGGGATGCCACGGGGGTGGCCGAGGGGATGATGGGGCCCTTCACCACTCAGAGACATGGGAGGAGAAGGTGTGAGGGAAGGAGGAGCTGCACTTGCAGATGCATTCAGTGGGCGTTGGCCAGTATGGCAGGGATGAGACAGCGGGGGAGGAGGGTACCCTAATCCCAGCACAGCCCCCGGGCAGGGGAGGGAAGGGAGGGATAAAGTCCCACCGTGGGAGCCTCCTGCCTGCCCTTTCCCAAAGGAACGGGGGCTGCCGGCCAACGCCAGTGTAGCCAGGAATGTGGGAGTCCCTGGCTGCAGAGACTCAACCTGGGAAAGGCTCCATTGGTCACATGGTAGGTGACAAGAGCGGGCGAGTGGGACCCCGGCAAAAAGAGCCAGCTGGGCTGCTGTGGGGGTCAGAGTGGTCGGGCCCTGGCAGGGAGCCCTTTGAATAAATGCCAAATATATCATCTAGCACTGTGTGTGAGACAGGAGGAGACAGAGACCCCGCCAGCGTGCGGGCCCATGTCTCTGACCTTGGCCCTGACCTGTCTCTCCAGGCAGCTCATGGAAGCCTGGCGGCCTTCCCTCCAAATGCCTGTTCTCTCTCATCTCGAGCACCTCTTGCCTAGATCCCCGCCCCAGCCTCCCCAGTGCACCCTCCTCATGGCTGCAGAGTGACCCATCTAAACCCATGGTTCATCCATTCAGCAAACACAGGCAGGAGGTGGCCCCCACCTCAAGGACTGTCAGTCAGGAGGGGAGCTCGTTGCAGAAAGACGACGACAGTGGCATGTAGGAAGTGGCAGGTGAACAGATTCACGGGGGCTGGAGACCAAGCATCTCGGTGCACCACCTCCCACGTCAGCCTGCATGCGGCCATCCCACTCCGGCAACACCCCCTCCTAAGCCACGTCACTCTCATTGGAGCACCGCCCCCCCCCACCGGATTCTCTTGCCTGTCTCTCCTCCCCGGGGCCCTTTCCTGACCCCTCCTGGGACTTCTCCCAACTCTCAGCCACCTCGTCTTGGGGGCCTTGAGCACAGAGATTGGGGCCCACCTTCCTGTGTTTCCAGGAGTGAGCAGGCGCCCAGCAAATGTCCCGGAGAATTAGGGAATTAAGGCAGATCAGGTCAGAGATAAGGGCAGTGTTTGGGTGGAGGTCAGGTTCTGCCTATCCAAGCATGAGTTTTCCATGGCAACGACCTTCCCCCACTCCGCCACCCCACCCTGTTGCAGGGTAGTCCCCTCCCCAGCCTGGCTTGGCCTCTCTGTGCCCGCCCATGGCATGCCTGCCGCCTCTGTCACCAGCGATAATCCTGTGTGGTTTTTACTCTGGTGCCCATGAATAGAAGAGTTAGAGGAGGGCAGGCGTGCATGAGCCCTTCCCAGGGCCCAGCACCCCAGCCCTCCTGCAGGGAGCAGCTCCCAGCCACTAGAATCAGGCCAGCTATGCCACCCACTCTTGTCAGTGCCCACCTTCGTGGAGGTTTCCTGGCTCAAGGCTCAGCCTGGCTGTGGCTGCCCTGTGGCTGGCACAGGGAATGCAGACCCCTGCCCTGTACAGCTCATTAAACCCTTTCTCTCCCCTTACACTTGACCACACATGGTCACCTCTGCTCCAGTCCTGATGTTTTGTCTCCTCTCTGCCTGGCACCTTCCAAGAATCCTTCTCACACCCATAGCCCCCAAATCAGCCACCAAGGCCTGTCAGTTCTCTGTCCCGAAAGCCTCTGGGATCCAGCCCCACGTCCCCCTTACCACTTTCCCCTATCCCTGTCAATCTGGTGGGTGACCATTGCAGCGGCCACCTCCCTGGCACCCCACCTCCAGTGCCTGTTCCG
The DNA here is from genome assembly GCF_020826845.1 of Diceros bicornis minor. Taxonomy (NCBI): domain Eukaryota; kingdom Metazoa; phylum Chordata; class Mammalia; order Perissodactyla; family Rhinocerotidae; genus Diceros; species Diceros bicornis. The sequence continues at coordinate 19,243,258 of NC_080758.1, forward strand.
TGCAGTGGCAGCCAGGGGACATTTTTCAAGATGTATGCATCGTTCCCCTGCTATCAAGTCCAGACTCTTCATTGGGTTATTCAAGGCCCCTCTTGTCTGGCCTCTCTTGGGGCCTGCCCCACTCTCACCCCCCGAGCTCTGCAGGATTCCCCAAACACACCGGGCTGTCCCCTGCCTCCATGCCTTGCACATGCTGCGCCCACCTCCTGGGATGTTTCCTCCCCAAAGATGAACTCCAGTGCAGCCTGTTTCGGGAAACATCTCTGACCCTTTCTCCCAACCCCAGGCACTTCTTCCTCTGTGCCCCTGTGGCTCCCTATGGTCCTTGACCATAATGAGTATCACATGCATTGTCCCTCTCTGCTTGCAGGTCTGTCTCCTTGTCTTGGGTCAGGTTCCCCAGAAGCAGAGCCAGAGACAGGGATTCAGGAACATGTGATTTATTAAGGGAGGGCTCTCAGGAGAAACATCAGGGAGGGAGGGAGGGAAGCAGGCGAAGGAAGGGGCAGAGCAAGAATGGGGCCTCAGATAGAGTCTAGACGTGGCCTGATCCAGGGGGGCCTGGAACATAAACCACACTGCTGAGCTGTCCCCTTGAGGCGAGGAGGCCAGCCTTTTGTATCACTGTATCAGCCAGTCATTGGCTGTGGGGTAGGAGGGTTTGTAACATCCCGGGGGAGGTGGCTGTCATCAGCTGAGGGCAATTCACAGAAGGGGCAGCTGTGAGCATTAGCGTCATCATGCCTACAGTGGGGGGATGGTGGGTGCACTGGCCTGGTAAAGGGGGTCTGGCGGGGTACCAACAGCGTCCCTCACACCCCCTGTCGAGTGGGACCTCTGACTGTTCTGAATGAGGGAGGAGTATGAGGATTCTTGGCCCACAGCTGGGCTGCTGCCCTTGGAGAAGGTCCTGCCCATAGCCTGAGGGGCGCAGTCGCCACTTCAGTGAGCAGAAAGAAGCCCAGACATCCGTCCCCCAGGGAAGGGCTCACCGAGCGTCTCATATGTGCCCAACTGAGTGGATGGGAGCTTTAGCCAAAGTTCTCATTTAGTCCTCCTAGTAACCATTTTACAGATGGGAAGACAGGCTCAGAGGGGTGAAGTGACTCCATGAAGGTCACGCAACTCAGGAGTGGAGGAGCTGGGATTCAAACCCAGGTGTGATCGACTCCCTATCTGGTTCCGTTCCCCACTGTGTGAACCGCCTCAAAGCTAAGCCCTTCCTGCCCACCATAGGAGACTGGCAAGTCCAGGGTCATCTCTCTGCCCCACAACAGAGCTCAGCTAAACTCAGGGTCCCCAACGGCCACATCTGGCATTTGCAATAGTTGGGAGGACCACACATGTATTTTGCATATGATTTGCATAATGATTGCATCTGGTTTGCATGTGTCTGCGTTGAGGGCCCATCAGCACTGCACAATTTTTAAGTTGCTTCTAAGCAACTCGCTCTCCATGGACGTCCATCTGGGCTTCACAGAGTCCAGTTTCCATGATTTCTGGACTCCTCCCAGGCCCTCACCTTGGGGCTGCACATCTGCCCACCCCAGGGTCCTAGAGAAGCCACACTTCAGCCCAGTTGGAAGGGGTTGCTCCAAACCCCTGCCCCAGAGATGCAATGTGGAATTGACAGTAACCCTTTTTGATGCTGTGGATGTAATCAAAATGCCAACTGGGCTTTGAGCATGCTGATGTTGATGTTGAGGCGAGAGAGCGCCCGGACACAGAGCCTTGCTACACAGAACTTCCAAAGGTGGCCCCATGTGCAGGGAGGCCAAGCCGTGCATGCTCAGAAGAAAGGAGATCGGCTGGGGCTGGAGGGCAGAGACAAAGGGCCGGTGGGGTCAGGAGCCTGTATCCTAGGGCCGGTGCCACCTCTGAGTGGCAGGTGCCTTCTCTGTGGGGGAAGAGCTTGTGCCAGAAAGCTGGCAGTTTCAGTGCTTTCTATTTCTGTCTCTTTTATGCATTTCATAAAACTTTGTGAGGCTCTCAATGATCTTATGTGGTGGGTCTTGATAAAAAAAGGAGAGAACCTTCTGGGTGAGCCTGGAGAAGGGAGAGGAACCTCCTTGGATTCTGAGAAGTGCATGGAGGCAGGGAAGGGATATCCCGGGCCAGTAGGATGCCAAGCACCAGAGCCACGTGTTAACTCACCACCAAGCAAGCCTGCGTCTCTGCAGCTTCCTGCGATCTATTCTCTTGTCTTCTCTTTCCCTAAGAGCCAGTTCTTTCCTTCTGCCTCAGGAAGCCCCTGGAGGAAGGAGGGAAACTCCAGTGTCTGGCAGAGGTTCCCACTCATGTCCCCCCACTGTGCCACCGCTGTGTATGGAAGTGGTATGGGAGGCAGACCAAGAGTGTCTGGATACGGCCATGCGTGTCCCTGTGAACAGAAAGCGTGACCCTGTGAGTGGCCCCTCAGCCCGCCTCCATCCAGGTGTAGACACTCCAGTCTGAGTGCGGGAGGACATGACTGTCGGCCTCCCTCCCCTCCCTCTGGCCTCCCTAGGTTTCTTGTCTGGCAGATGCAAAGTGGCCTCACCATCTATGGAGGAGACCCCAGCCTCTGGCTGGATCCAGCCAAGACCCTGAGCATCTCCCCCACGGACGTCCTCCACCCCCACCAGAACTGGGCCCAGTGCTGGCTCCCAAAACTCTTCCAGTTAAAGAGGGAGTGTAGTGTTTGATGTCAGCCACCTGGGAAAGGGGGAAGCGGGGTCCAACTGTCCTTTCAGCCCCCTGTTATGTGAACTTCTCCAAGTTCAGACAGGGTCCAGCCTCCTCCGTGTGAGTTGTGGGCCCCACATCTGGGCTGGGGAAGGGAGTGAGGAAGAGGTGGGACCCCTTGGAAAAGGATCACAGCTTCTAGTGGGGGCGGAGAGGGGATTTTTCTCCCCAAGCCAGCTGGGCAGTGCTGCCAGGCAGTCAGAACGCAGTCTAGGGTGAGGAGTGGGGCTCTGCTCATCTCCCACTCAGATGTCTCTCACTATCCGAGAAGCAGAAATTCCGTGGTTACAAGATCAAGAGTGTTATGGATACTATGTATCTTGCCCCCAGCAAAATGGCTCATGACGTCTCTGTTAAAGGCTGGAGATTATAATAGCACATTTGGTGGACTTGTGGCGGAGGATGAAAGGCTGTCTTAGATGGGCACCATTTGCTTGCTGGGGTCAGAAACCCATTGGAGCTAGCTTAAGTGAAGTGGGTTATTAGAAGCAGATAGGGGAAGCCAGTCACCAAATGGCTACTCACCACACTTCCCCCTGAGTACCATAGCCCCTCCACTCTGCCCCACTTTCCTCTGGCAAATTCTCTTCCCCAACTTCCCTACAACTCCTGCAGAGCTATGGCTACAGCATGCCATGGTCTGTCCTCTCACCCCCCACCTCAGGGACCCTGTAGTGGGTTGAATAGTGTCCCCCCTAAATTCATGTCCACCTAGAACCTTAGAAAGTGACCTTATTTGGAAATAGGGTCTTTGCAGATAAAATTACTTCAGACGAAGTCAAACTGAATTAGTGTTAGTGCTGTCGAGTTGGTTCCGATTCCTAGTGTACCCTGTGTACAGCAGAGTGGAACCCTGCCCAGTTTCTTTGCACCATCTTCTCCCCTTCCAGCCCTATATCAGACAATGCTCTGCTGCCATTCATAGGGTTTTCATGGCCAGTTTTTTTCGGAAATGGGTGGCTAGGTCCTTCTTCCTAGTCTGTCTAGTCTGGAAGCTCCGCTGAAACCTGTCCACCATGGGTGATCCTGCTTGTGTTTGAAATACCAGTGGCGTAGCTTTCAGCATCACAGCAACATGCAGCCACCACAGTGTGACAGCGGACAGACAGGTGGTATAGTTCCCTGACCGGGGAATGAACCCAGGCCGTGCTGGTGGGAGTGCCGAATCTTAACCACTAAACCACCAGTAGTGGGTTAGCCTGGGCCCTAAATTCAGTGACTGGAGTCCTTATTAGAAGAGGAAAGGACACAGAGATACGCACAGAGAAAACGGCCATGTGAAAAAGGCCACGTAGACACAAGGGAGAAGGCCACGTGAAGACAATCAGACATTGAAATGATGCAGCTACGAGTCACAGAGTGCCAAGGATTGGCAGGAGCCACCAGAAGTTGGAAGAGGCAAGGAAGGATTCTTCCCTGGAGTCTCTGGAAGGAATAAAGGAATATGGCTCTGCTGACACCTTGATATCAGATTTCTAGTCTCCAGGTTTGTGGGAGAACAGATTTCTGTTGTTTTAAGCCACCACGTTTGTGGTACAATTCGTTACAACACCCCAGGAAACAAATACAGCCCCCGCCTGGAAGCCGGGTCCCCTCAGCCTCTGTGTTAATTCCAAAGCCCACGAGAAAGACCAGCAGCTTGCTTAGGTCAAGTGTCTGCCTCACGGGACCCACAAGCCCCTGTGGCTGGGAGAGGGCAGAGGCACAGAGGTGGGTTTCAGAGCTGCCCCATTCCAGCACCCTTGGTATCATCGCTTTACCCAAAGGGTGTAGAGTCACACCTCAAAGTCAGGTTGGAGGGAGGTCCCTCCAGGTGTGCCTCAGAGTTCTGTGCCCCTACTTGGGTAAAAACACAGAAGAAGACTGTTGTCACCTGTGGATGAGACAAAGCCAGGAAGAAGTGCCACTCTGCTGGACGACAGATTCAGGATTCAAAAGGCTCTTTGCAGGTTAGAAAGTCAGCAAGAAGATGTTGAATAAAGATGACTGTAAAGGCCAACTCTCAGGTTCCAAGAGTCAATTTCACAAGGGAAATATGGAGGAAGCCTGGCTTCACAGCAGCTCCTTGTGAGAAAGACCTAAAGGTTTTCTTTGACCGGACGTTAATAATGAGCCAGTACTGTGGTCCCGCTGGCTGAGAGTTGCACAAAGAGGTCCTTGGTTGGGCTGGAGAGGTGACGGGTGTTTGGGGCTCGGTGCAGCCCATATCTAAGAGAGACAAAGATAACACTGACCCCACCCAGGGAACCAGAGTGACAGCCTGGCCACTGCGTTGCAGAGGGCTAGTGATCTGGGAGGGGTTAAGATGCCCGGGGAGGGGTCAGCAGAGTCAGATGTCCTGGGCACCTCCGGACAATGACAGTGCGAGGAGGCAGAGCTAGCCAACAGGGACCGTCTGGGCCTCTTCCAAGGAGGTGGCTGGGGAGGTGTTGCTGGCGCGCCCCAAAACACGGTCATCTCAGCTCCAGAGACCTGGACCGCGGTGCCCGGGCGCCCACCGGCTTTTAAGACCAGCATGTCCTGCGAGTGGGCGGCTCCTGGAGAGCCCCGCGCCCCGGGCGGCCCCGGGGGTCTGGCCCTGCTTCTCGCCCGGTGCATGCGGGCGACGGTGGATGCGTGTGTTTTGGGAGCCTCCCAGGGCGCGACGGCCTGCGCCCCTGCCACCTCGGGGCTGCTCCCTTCTTAACCTCTTGCTTGCAGGCGGCCCCTCGGGCGTCGGCTCGGAGCTGGGGCGGGGGGCTGGCGGCGGAGAGGGGGCCGGCGGAGGAGAGCGACGCGGCCCCAACTTTATGCTAATCCGCGCAGAGCCCGCCTCCCGCCTCCCCTCCGCGGCCCCAGCCGCGAGCAGCGCCGGCCACTCCGCGGGACGCAGCCGCTGCGAAGCACCGGGCGGCCGGGCCAGTGTGCTCTGGGGGCCGCAACCGGCGGCGGGACGCGGGCGGGCGAGCGGCGAGGGGCGCGGCGGGCGGACACCCGGCGGGGGCTCCCGCGCGGGGCCAGGTGGAGACCCGGGGCCGCGATGGGCCGCCGCCGCCTGCCGGTCTGGCTGTGCGCCGTCGCGGCGCTGCTCTCGGGGGCGCAGGCCAAGGGCACCCCGCTCCTCGCGCGGCCCGCGCCGCCCGGTGCCGCCCGCTACAGCCTCTACACGACGGGATGGCGCCCGCGGCTGCGCCCGGGGCCGCACAAGTAAGCGCGGGCCGTGCCGCGGGCGGGAAGCGGGAGGGATGGGGCCCGGGCGGCGCCGCTCCCACCTGCCCGGATGGCGCGCGGGGGCGCCGAGGCTCCGGGCACCGAGGCCGCGGCGCGGAGGGGGCGGTGCCGGGGCCGAGCCCCCGTCTGGGCGGGCGCCCCACGCTCCGGGAGGCTGCGGGACTGGCGAAGAAAAATAAGCCGAGGGGGCCTGGCGCGGCGACTGGGATCCTGGCAGTGCCCGCGGAAACCTTTCCAGAGAAGTAACATTTTCCAGCTGCGCTGTGTGCAAACTCCGGGCGCAGCGGACCAGGTGGAGGGAGAGGAGGGAAGGCGGTCCGAGCGTGGAGCACGCGGGGCTACCCACCTCTCCCGTGCGGGGCCTTCCATCTCTCCCCTGACCCGCCAGGTAGGCGATGGAGCCATGCGCCCGAGGCCTGCCCCCTCCCGTGGTCAGCCTGGTCCCAGGAACCTCTTGGGAGCCCCAGCGTGGCTGGGCCCGCAGAGCTGGTGGGGGCTTCTAGGTCCGGGGTCCGTGTTGTGGCTCCAGGGCCCAACAGCAGTCCACAGGTGGTCAGCTTAGGCCAGGCAGCCGCCTCCCCGGTCCCTGTGGCCTGTGAGTGGAGCTGCTGGCCCTCCCCTGCCTCAGCTTCTGCTGTTTAGTAGCCAGTGTCTTGCGAACAGGCCTCCGTCAGGTGAGTTAGGGGCTCTGCCTGGGGTGCTGTAGAAATTTGAACTCTAACTGAATTTGAGAAGTACTGTAGGAAGAAAGTGTCCAGCCCATAGCTGACACTCCGTGGGCTTGGGCACATCAGAGCAGGCTTCCTGGAGGAGGCAGTACAAGAAGTGATCTGAGAATAAGGAACCAGAAGCAGAGGCAGAGGCCAGAAAACTACAGGGTGGATGCATTTCCCCTGGTCAGTCAGGAAAAGAAGGATGAGAAGCGTGGACTCAAAGGCACTAAGTTGGGATCTCAGAAGCCTCAATGCCAAGAAAAGGAGTTGAGAGGCAGTGAAGGAGTTGGGAGAGGTGGGGAATGTGGCAAGGCCCTTCAGGGGGAGTCCAGGGTGGGCTTCTTCTCCAGGTAGGGAGAGCAGACTTCAGACCACAAGAAGGGCAGGCACACCAGGCTGTGCGTAGCCCAGTGACCAACCCACTGGGGAGGCTGGGATTGGAGAGAGTAGCAGTGGGGCTGGAGCCCAGGCCAGGTGTCCTGGTTCCCAGGTCCAAGGAGAAGGGGTAAAAGATAGATGGGGGTCTGGTCTCCTGCTGATGCCCACAGATGGGGGAGGGGGAACAAGAGCGGGCCTGGCCCACACCAGGTATTTCAAGGATGCTATTCTCCCCTGCAGAGCCCTCTGCGCCTACGTGGTGCACAGAAATGTGACCTGTGTCCTACAGGAGGGAGCAGAGAGCTACATAAAGGCTGAGTACCGGCCGTGTGGATGGGGGCCCAAGTGCCCCGGTACAGTCACGTGAGTGCACCCCTATCCCACCCCCTCGGGATCCCTGGGCACAAGCCCCAGGCCTGCCTTCAGCTAGGAGCAGCCAACTCCATCCACAAGGGCTGGAACTCCTTGGACTCCAGAGAACTACCCCAGCCCCCACACAGGCTGGATGGAGGGGGCCAGGGGGGAATCAAGGGCAGGCTCAGGTTGGAGCCCACAGGGGGACCAGAGGAGGGTTCCCAAGGAGAGGCAGCACAGGCAAGGAAGAAGCAGCAGAGGCAAACGGGGTCAGGCAGTGGAGGAGACAGGGGAGAGCAGAGGGCCACACTGGCAATGGTTGATGCCAAAGGGGGCCCTGGGCAGACCCAGGGAGGGCTGCTGTGACCAGGGAGAAGGCAGGCCAAGGTTGAGGGGATGGAAGCCAGGTTGTCGGTCTTAGGCCAGACAGGTGGGGCTGTGTGAGGACTTGTGGTATTGCCCACACCTGTGATGCACAGGTCTGTACTTGGAGAGGTTCAAGTGTGTGTCTGAAAACTAACCTCTTTGCTCCAACGTGTCAGTGGGTGAACAGGTACATGGCTGAACAGGTGAGGGAGGGGCCCCTGCTGAGCACTGCCCTGCCTCCACCTCAGAGGTGCCCTTCCGCCAGCCTCCATGACCAGAGCTGAGTTCCTGGAGTAGGCTAGGGAGGAGCGGGAAGAACTAAGGGGAGCTGATGGGAGCCAATAGTGGCCCCCAGGCAGCGAGAAGGGCCACCCGCCCCAGCTCCAGTGCAGTACCCCCTCACCCACCCATAGGGGAGGGGCTGGGGTTTTGTCAGAATTCTTCAAGGTTCCACCAAAGCCAGAGTGGAATTTCTGATGCAGTATGAGCCAGAGGGGGTCCCAGTGGTCTTGGGAGCGTCGGGGCTAAATCCCCACTAGCCGCCTCCCCAGGCAAACAGGATGGGCTGGGGCTTCTACCTGCGCTGTCCCCTGACCCATCTCTGAGCCTCTGCAAGGCCTGCTTCCACCCCATCACCTTAAGCACAGAAAAAGGAAAAACACTGGCGGTGTTGTGGAGGCGGGGAGCCATCTAGACCTTATACAAGTGTCTGAGAGTAGCCCTCAATACCAGCCAGGGGGCAAGGTCACTTGCCAGGAGCCTCAGCCCACAGGTACAGGGCTCTGCCGTCTCCCCATCCCTGGCCCAGGTACCGCACGGTGCTCAGACCCAAATACAAGATTGGCTACAAGACAGTGACGGACCTCGCCTGGCGTTGCTGCCCCGGCCTCGCTGGAGAAGGCTGCCCCGAGCACCTCACGGACCACGGGGCCACCCCACCCCAGCCAGAGCCTGAGCCTCAGATTCCCTCCGGACAGTTGGGCCCAGGTCCCAGGCCCCCTTCTTCTAGCAGAGCAGCCCCTAGCCCCCACGGTGAGTCTGCCTTTGGAGACCCTACCAAGGTGATGGGGTTTGTTGGCGGAGGTGGGGAGGGGGCTGATGCAGGCTGGCTGAGCTCTGGCAGGGCTGGGGAAGATGCATCTCATGCTGGGCATGAGGGTGAGCCCCCAGGGCCCCTTCCCAAAGCTGAGGAAGCTGTGCCCCACCAGAAGGTTGGCTTAGAAAAGAAAATCTCTCCGGTGGCCTGGCAACAGGATAAGTTGAGAGCCAGGTCAGTGATGCCCCCGGGCTTCTTGCTTCTTCTTTCCCAGGAAGGAAAGGCCCAGGGCTGTTTGGTGAGCGGCTGGAACGCCTGGAGGGTGATGTCCAGCGCCTGGCACAAGCATATGGTACCCTCAGTGGCCTGGTGGCCAGCCGTGAAGACCCCAACAGGATGACTGGTAGCCCCAGAGCTCCTGCCACCCCCGTGGGCTTTGGGGTCATCCCTGAGGGGCTTGCGAACCCTAGAGACAGAGCTGGAGGGCCACTCACACCTCCCCTGGACGAGATCTTGAGCAAGGTGACAGAGGTGAGCAACACGCTCCGGACCAAGGTGCAGCTGCTGGACGAGGTGCACGGGCTGGCCCTTGGGCATGAGGCTCACCTGCAGCGGCTGCGGGAGGCGCCCCCGTCTCCGCTCACCTCCCTGGCACTGCTGGATGAATATGTGGACCGAAGGCTGCACCGACTCTGGGGGAGCCTGCTAGACGGCCTCGAGCGGAAGCTGCAAGGCGTCCAGAATGCATGTGACCTGCGGGTGCAGGAGGTGCGGCAGCAGTGCGAGGAGGGCCAGGCGGCCAGCCGCAGGCTGCACCAGAGCCTGGATGGCCGGGAGCTGGCTCTGCGCAGGGAGCTCTCACAGCTGGGGACCCGGCTGCAGGGCCTGAGCGTGGCTGGTGGGGGCAGCTGCTGCAGCCAGCTGGCCTTGATCAGTGCCCGTGTGGACAGCCTGGAGAGGAACCTGCAGGGAGTCACAGAGACCCAGAGGGGCCACAGCCCCCCCACCAGGGATGAGCTCACGCGGCTCTCTGCCGCCATGCTCCAGGGGGGTGTGGACGGGCTGCTTGAGGGCCTGGAGACCCTCAATGGGTCGGAGAGTGGAGCTAGGGGCTGTTGTCTGGGGATGGAGGAGGGGGGATGGGGTGTGCGTGGCTTCAGAACCGTGCTGGAAGAGCGTGTGCAGAGCCTGGAGGAGCGCCTGGTGACACTGGCTAGGGAGCTCAGCCATGACAGCACCCCCCCAGGCAGGTCAGCACAGCCCCTGGTGCAGACGGAGCTGGCTGTGCTGGAGCAACGGCTGGTTTCGCTGGAGACCTCGTGCACCCCCAGCACGACCTCAGCCATCCTGGACAACCTTGTGGCGGAGGTGAAGGCCTGGCAGAGCCGGAGCGAGGCCCTCCTACGCCAGGTGGCCAGCCACACGGCCCTGCTCCAGCAGCTCAATGGCACCGTGGCCGAGGTCCAGGGGCAGCTGGCAGAAGCGACAGGCAGCTCACTCCAAGGCGAGATCACCCTGCTCAAGGTCAATCTGAACTCCGTGAGCAAGTCACTCACAGGCCTCAGTGACTCAGTCAGCCAGTACTCCGATGCCTTTGTGGCTGCCAACACATCTCTGGATGAGCGGGAACGCAAGGTGGAGGCCGAGGTCCATGCCATCCAGGAGCAGGTCAGCAGCCAAGGCTCACGGCTTCGGGCTGGCCACAGGCAGGTCCTGAGCCTGCGGGGGGAGCTGGAGCAACTCAAGGCCGGTGTGGCCCAGGTGGCGGGTGGGCTGAGCCGCTGCCAGGACACAGCCCAGGAACTCCAGCACGCAGTGGGCCACTTCAACCAGAGGGTGGCCGAAGTGGAGAGTGTGTGCGGGAAGCTGAGCCTGCTGGCTGCAGGCTTGGACAGCTTGCCCACAGAGTCACTCAGGCCCGGGGAGGGCCTGTGGGACCACGTGGACCAGCTGAATCGCACGCTGGCCCAGCACGCACAGGACATTGCCCGCCTCCGAGATGACCTGCTGGACTGCCGGGCCCAGCTAGCCGAGATGGCACGGCCAGGGCAGGCCGACTAGGCGGGCTGGACAGGACCCAACCCCTAGATCCTGCCATCACCCCAGAGCCCAGACTGTGCCTCCTAGCCTCCCTTGGCCAGCATGGATGCCATTTCAGAGGCCACTGAAGGAACAGTCTTGGTCCAGCTCCATGTGACTGTCCCAGGCACCAACTTCCACGCTCAGTGCGGCACCAACTAGATATTCAGGATAGCGGTCAAGGCAAGTACATCATACCTGAAGGCCAGGGTGGACCTAAGGAGCCTCACAATCCAGTCTGCAAATTGCTTTTCTGCAGATACACTAGAGTCGGCACCTGTGCAAAGACCCGCAGGTCCGTTCTCAGACCGTGGACTGCCCACAGCTCCCTTTGCCCACAGGTAATAGCTCCCAGCCTGGGGAGACTTCTGGTTCCCTTGTCCCCCTGGCTTCTCTCCCCAGCTCAGTTTCTGCAGGAAGGTGCTGCCCTTTGGTACTTCCTCACACCTGGCAGCTTCACGGATGCTGTTTCTGAACCAAGGACCGGAGGTGTCCACCGCCCCACAGGTCCTCCTTCAGGACGGACAGAAACACAAGGACTCAGCCGACAGTTTTCTTTATTCCTTTTGATCCTCCCCCTAGGTGAGGGCCTAGGCAGCTTCAGAACCCAAAGGAAAGGATGGGGTCCAGGCCATCTGTTTGGAGACTCTGCCCCAATTTATGCTTTTTCTTCCCTCTCCAAAGATGTTTTCAGGGCACTCTGGTCCCCACACAGTCCTCTTCTTTCCACTTGGGGGGAAATCTCCCCCCCTAGGTTAGGGCCTCTCTCCAGAGATCAGCCGTCATGTATGTCATGGCCTAAATGAGGCCAGATCCTGGGCAGGAGGCCACAGCTGGAGGGAGAGGGCTCCAGGCCTAGTTTCCAACATCCTTGCAAAACCCCAGCCCTGCCTGGATGTTCACAAAGTGGTGAGAAATTCAGGTACGAGGCCACCAAGGGGCAGCCTGAAAACACAGTGTTCATCTGGCCCACGCAGTTCCCAGAAACCCTGAGGCCAGCTCTGCGGAGGCTCCTGGCCTTGGTTTCCTCACAGCAGCATGGGCCCTCCTTGCTGTTTGCAGGTCCCTGTAGCCCTGCCTTCTGGTTTCTCGACGTGGTATTCTGTCCTCTGCTGTGGTGCTGTTGCAGGGGGCAGGCCTGGATTAAAACTTTTAGCCCATCTAAGGTACTTTCTTCCCCAAAGACAGTGGGAGGGAAGGCTGCAGTGGGGTGTCAGCCCTGCCTCCCATGGCTCCTTGGGTGAGAGCTAGCTCAGCAGCTATGTGGGCACTGAATTGACCGGCAAAGACTAGGGGAGAACAGGTAGGTCAACCCCCACCTGCCCTGGCAGGGTTGGGTCCTCAGGGTTGGAGTTGAGGGGAGCAGGGGCAGCAGCTGGGTGCAGGCTAGGCCAAGTGGGAGTCACACTCCCTCCGCCCTTTCACTGCCCCCGAATCCCCCTCCCCAGATGGCAGAGGGATACTGAGCGTGTGGGGTTGGGATGTGCCGATGCCAGGGCACCAGCGAGGGAGAGCAGTGATGTCTGGCTCAAGAGCTGTGGGAAGCGGCCAGAGCTATGGAAGGGTCTGCCTTCAGAGGGTACAGTCTAGGTTCCCCAAAGCGGGTGGGGAGCATTGTCTTCTTGCCAGATGCTACTGAACCCCTCTCTCCCCACTGCTGCCGCCAACCCTCCCCTGTGCACACAGGCCTCAAGCCTCACTGGGGCCTCCCTCTTCTCTCTGTCCTATCAGGAGGTGAGGCAAAGTCCCAGGGTGACAGGGACAGAGACATCAAGGGCATGGAGAACCCTGCAAGGGCCCAGGTGACAATCATTTAACTGCCACAGGCCAGGGCCACACTGAGGCCTGGAGCAGCTGCCCCACCCCCTGCAGCTCAGCTGGCAGAGGGAGGAGACAGGATAGGGAGGAGGGGGCTCTCTCTGGCTGCCAACCAGCCTGCAGCCCCGTCCTCCCCTTCGGTGGGTTGGCCCTGTGGCACCCAGCTTCCAACCCTCTATGCCCTGGGACACCCGGTCAGTTCTGGGCCTGGCCACGGAGAGGGGGCAGCCCGGAAAGGTTCAGGCCAGGGCATCAAGGTCCACCGTGGTCAGTGGCTCCCGCCAGTAGCAGAAGTTGCTGTATTCAGGGTTGGCCAGGTCTGTGCTGGGGCCACGGGCCACGGGCGGGAAGAGGAGCTCCACCACCTCCCCGAGCCGCTCATACCTACGGGCAGAACAGGGCCAGCACTGAGAGCTCGAGCTGCCACCGGGCCACGGCCTCTGTCACCAGGCAGAGACACCGCATCCTGCCTGGGAGCCCAGGGCAAGGGATGGAGTCCCCAGTGGGGAGGCAGAATTGGGGCCCAGGGAGCAGCTGGGGCAGCAGGGCGTGGGGGTTGTGGCAGGGTTGGGCCTCACGTGGATTTGTGGTTCTTCATGAGCTCCTGGATGAGCTCTCCCCGGGGGTTGACAGTGAAGATGCGAGAATCAGGTAGGCCCACCTGCTGGTAGGCAATAACATCCTGTGGGGGACAGGGAGAGGCTGGTGGGCTAGGAGGTGGGGAGGAGGTGGCTCAGCGCACAGGGAGGGAACACACTCACATTAGGCCTGTTCCCAAAGGCGGCATAGAAGGGCTGTCTGTGGGGCAGAAACAGCTGCCGGATGTCACTCAGGCAGGCGATCTTGAACACTTCTGGCTTTTTCTCAATCACCTCCCTGGGGCAGCCAGGGGCATAGCAGGGAAGCCAAGGTGGGTAGCAGTCAGAGGATGGCAGGGTCTGGTGACGTGGAGTCTGACCCAGCTGACACCCGAGCGAGGCCTGATGCTGGCCTGGCCTGGGCTGGTAGTGGACCTGTCACTCCCCCCAAGGGGCCATGGACTTGTACTGTGTAGGGTGGTTACCTGTGGAGGGCAGAGACGAGGCTGCTGGGAGACAGCAGGAGGGGGCCCTTGGGGAGGCCGCAGCCCCGCTCGCTCACCCACTGCAGGTACCCCTTGGTGAGGTCAGCCATGCCGATGGCCCGTGCTGAGCAGTACAGGAACTTGTACCCGTTTCTGGGGGTGGGGGACAGGGAGGCACATCAGAGATCAGCCAGCCCCCATCCTGCCTTTTTGGCTTGGGCCAGTTCAGCCCAACGCTGGGGCTCTGGCCTTCAAACCCGGAGGCCTTTGTGGGGAGGAGATTTAGGGACAACAGCTGGGCCAGGCCTGAGAGAGGTGGCCTCAGCAGCTGTCCCCGGTAGAAGGCACATGGACAGAGTCCTGAGGCCCAGGTCACCGTGATGGACAAGGCTTTGAGCAAGTCTGTAGGCTTCCTCTACAGCATGAAGGCCAGCAGTTAAACTCAGATCCCAGACCACAGAAGACTTCACAGGAGAACTGACGACTAGTAGGTAGGTCTCAGCAGTCCAGGGACATGCCCTGGCTTCTTCCCTGTGGGCCTTGCTGGTCCCCAAGCCTGGCTTCCCGGGGCAGAGGCCAGGGTGGCCTAAGATGCCCTGTCACTCCCTCCCTGGGGCCCGCCCCAGCCCCAGCCCGGGCACTCACAGGTGGATTTTGTGGTAAAGACTGGTGATGCCCTGGTGTGTCCAGTCTTTCCCCAGCTGGGGCAGAATGTGGCCCAGAGCGTCTGACCTAGAGCCACAGAGGAAGGGTCACTCCAAGGCAGCCCCACATGGCCCCCATGTTCTATGCGTGGGGCCCAACGAGGGCCTCTCTCCCTATGCCCCATCGCAGCACAGAGGGACGTGGGTCCCTAGGCCCTTCCTTTCTCCCCCCAGCCAACCGGGCCTCACTTGGTAATGGTGCCATCAATGTCCGAGATGACCACCTTGTCGTCCCATTTCCACAGGTAGATGGTGGCCTTGCAGCGGCAGGTGCCCTGGTACTGGGTGGTCACGCTGAAGACCACATCGTTGGCACCTTCTTGCAGGTTCAGGCGCCGCTGGGGCAGAGCAAAGGGGGGAAGCTGCGATCCACCACAGCTGGGTGCCATCCAACCCCCACCACCCCAAAGTGTGGCCTCTGATCCCCATGGGCCTCTCATTCTCCTCTTTCTCCCAACCCAGAGAGCCTGCCTGAATTCATCAGAGACAGCCATGCGCAGACATCCTCGTGGGCGAGGGCACCCTCAAGGAGGAAGTGAGGGGGTGCTGGTGGTGTGCCCCTTTGGGATGAAGCTCATAGACAAAGCCTGGCCCCTGACTCCTGCCCAGGTTTCTCAGGTCAGCCCCAAGGTCGGCACTGCTCTTGGCAGGGAGACACCCCACTCTATAGAAGGGGCCCTGCAGGGATCTTCACTGGCTGGGGCTAGGGTACCTGTGACATCCCCCTAAAGAGAGACCTAGCCCCGTCCTTGGTCCATAGAGAAGGATCAGGGCAGCTCTCAGCCACAGCCAGTGACCAAGACTATCAGGCTCTGGCTGACCCCAAGTTGGGTGTGAGCTCCTGAGTACCACACAGATGGCAGCTGCTCTGTACCAGGCCAGCCAGACTCTCCTGGACCCTTTCCTAACCACCGAGACACACTCAGGAAGAAAACGTTTTTATCACAGGAGCCACCAGTTACTGAGCTCAAAGACATGACTCAGGGGGCCGGGGTGTCATTGGCATTTGAGTCCTTTAGTGTAGCTTCCAGAGGGAGACTCAGAGCCAGCTGACCCACTACAGGTAGATATTTTAGGACTACACGAGAGGGGGCTTTTCCAGTGAGCATCCAACAGAGAAATGGGCTGGCATGTAAAGAAGTGAGCTCCCTGCCCCTGGAGGTATGCAAGCAGAAGCCATCACAGGGGCTGCCAACAGGATGGATTCTGGGCTTTGGTGAATGCGTGGCTCTATAAAACCGTTCCTAGCCAGGCCACGAGGGGCTCTGGGACAGAATTCTCTCAGCCCCTACTCCCCACACACATGAACACACCCATTCACACACTTACGATCTGATGGGAGGAAAGGCGGAGGGACTTCTTGTAGGTAGGAGTGTAGGCTGGAGGCGAGGGTGGTGGGGAGGGGGCCTCGAGGATCACAGGGCTGTCTGGGGCATCATCCTCACTGCTCAGGACATCAGTTTTCTCCCTGCGGGCAGCCCGGCTCTCAGGCCACCTCCCCCAGCCAAAGGCCCTGCCCTCCAAGTAGATGCTCACCCCTTGGCCCAGGCCACAAGGAGCCTGGGGCTTGTCCTTGCCCTGCCAGAGACTACCCAGGGGATTAGAAACCCCTCCCTCTAGGTGCCATCCATTTTGGGGGGTGGTAGCAGACATAAGGATGCAGCCTGGCCATCTACACCCAGAAAGATGACAGCAGAGCCAGAGCTGAGACCCAGGGCTTCCAGCCCTCAGCGCGCTCTCCACAGCCAGGACGCCAGTACCTGCTTTGGAGAAATTTACCTGAAAAACCTAGAAGTGAGTCTTAGGGTTTATTCCCAGTCCCACTTGCTTTGGCTTCAGTCAGCCTGTCCATGATCACGCCCCACCCAACCTTCATTCTGGGTCACTTCAGACATGAAAAAAGGAAGCAAGGTCAGCCAGCTCCTGGTGGAGAGGGGAGGCCCCGCTCCTCCTTAATACGGTCTGAGCCAGGAGTCTGGGCACCCCTCTAGCTGTGCCACTTCCTGGCTGTGGGACCTTTGGTGTATGTCTAGGTCTCAGTTTTTCCATCTGTGAAATGGGGACATTTCTCAGGAAAAAAGAAGGGATGTAGAAGTGATTGCGGAATGACAAAGAACCATGGCTGGGGAAGGGGTGCTGGCTGCACACCTACCCGTGCCCCCACAGCCATCTTCCCCAGCCTCTGGCTCCAGCTGCAGATCCCCAGCCAGGAGGTCCAACTCACCCCGGCTGCTCTCTGGCTGTGGTTTTCTTCCTCTGGGCACTGTGCTGTGGGAAGAACATCCATCCAGTGAACCCCACCTCCTGCCTGTGCTGGCCCCGCCCTGTGACCATGACCACCCACCTCCTCGGCTGGGAAGTCCCTGCGTCTCCAGGAAAACCACCACCGCCCTCCCTTGCGGGGCATCTTCTCCTTCTCCAGCTTGTCCATAGTGCTCTGTGGGCAGATGAAGGCCATGGCACTTTTTCATGCACCACACAAACCCATCTTACATTACCTTCAGGGGCCCCATGAGCCCAGCGTCTGGGGCCGACCCTAGAGCAAGGTGCTGTCAACATCTGGAGGTTGAGGAGCATGTGCATCTCCATCCTGGGACTCTGAACAATGACTCATGGAACTAACCAAGGGCCACCAAGAGCCACTCCTGCCCACCCCCACTCCACCCCAGCCCTCACCCCCTAGCTCTAGCCCAGCCTTGGCCTGGCCTCCAAATCTTGTGGATCAGTCTCCCTACTAGAGTAGCTGAGGGCAGAGCTTTGAGAGTTTCTCAAGATCTGGTACTCCCTGCATGATGCCACCAAGTGGCAGCAAGAAGGACAGTCTGTAGCCGGTACTCCCCTCAACCTCCAAGACCAGCACAGGCAACTCCTAAGGTCAGTGATCCTGTCTCATGGACAGCCTCCCTCTCTGTATGTTACCATCACTGTCTGGTGGGGGCAACATGACCTTGTGGAAAATGCTGATTAGATTTGTGCTAGATAACCCCAGGGAGAGCCCAGGCCCAGGCCTACCCGGGAGACACATCAACTTCCTACAAACACAGAATGGAAAACCCAAGTCAGGAGGACGTGGGCTCAAGGTGGGTCAGCCAGGGTGCTCACTTGGGCTGGGAACAGGCTAGGGGAGTCTCCCGAGGGCCTCAAGTGGTGTGTCTGTCCGAGCAGGGTGAGGAGAGCCGAGCAGGGGAGTGTCCCTCTTCCTTCCCACAAGCTCTGGCTCCTAGCTCAGACCCAGAGCCAGCCAGAGGACAGAGCTGAGCGTCACCAAAGGGAGGCACAGCTGTCAACATCTGGTCAGTGATGTTATTTGGGGAAACCTAATTGAGCTGAGAACAATAGGCCACACCACGGTGGGGCCCTGGACCACTCCCAGAGGGGCAGAGGGGCAGGTGTGGGAGGGACTGAAGAGGGGCTGAGTTCCTTCCCACCTCTGAGCATCTGCACATGCTGTTCCCCACCCATCACCTGCTTAGGGCTTACTCATCCTCAGATCTCTGCCCAGTGGACACTTACTCAGCAAACCCCACTGTTGTTGGCTCTCAAACCACCCTAGACCTCTCCTTCCGGGGACATACTCACAGTTGCATTTTATATTCATCTGGGTGAGTCTTTGATTAACTGTCTTCCTATGAGGGCATGACTGTCCTAGCCTGTACCTGGCACACAGTAGGTGCTCAACCAATGTGCCCTGATAAAGTGAGCAAGCACCCCAGCCCAGCCTGGAGAGGTTCCGAGGTAAGGTGAGGGGTGGGA
The DNA here is from genome assembly GCF_020826845.1 of Diceros bicornis minor. Classification (NCBI taxonomy): domain Eukaryota; kingdom Metazoa; phylum Chordata; class Mammalia; order Perissodactyla; family Rhinocerotidae; genus Diceros; species Diceros bicornis. Next base: position 19,261,456 of record NC_080758.1, read on the forward strand.
CCTCCATCTCCCAGGCTCCGTCTCTCAGATCCAAAAACCCCCTGTTGAAGGCGTGTCCCTGTCAATGTGCGTCCCCCTCTGCTTTGCCCTGAGCTCCTTTGAAGTTCAAATCCAATAGCATTCAGCCATGCCAGAAAACCAGGGAAGAGGGGGCTTTGTCCACACAGCATGGGGCAAGGCCTCAGGAGACCTGCATCTCCTCTCCCGGAGAGGGTCTTGCAGCTGGTCAGCCCTAGGCCCATCTCTGCCCACCCTCCACTTCCTGGCCCGAGGCTCCTCCCCCAAGGCTCTGGCCACTTTCCCCAGGAGGCCCACTGGTGCTTTAACCATTACCTTGGGCAAGTTCTTCTGGAAGGCTTGCAGGGAGAGGATCATGGGGGCGGCTACAGCCCAGTTATAATGCCTGGAGAGACAGAATGGGGTGTCGGCTGCAGCAGCCACAGGCTGTGGAGGGTGGGTGACTCTCTGGGGCTGTCAGCAGCCCAGCCTCAGCACTCACTTCTCATTGATTTTCACCACCAAGTTCGGGTCATCCAGGAGCCCAGGGTTTTGGACGAGGTCCTGGTAGGAGACGATGTGCTGATTGAACTTCTCTGGGCACAGAGGCAGAGAGTGAGGAGTGAGGCTGACACATCCCACGTGACCCGCTGCCCCAGCCCCTCCAGCTCCCTGCACTCTACCACTCGGGCGTCCTGCAGGTTGGGTCTTTGACCCAGCAGGGCTCCTCCCTACCTGAGGTTTTTGCACCTGCTGTTCCCACCCCAGGCACTTGCCATCCTGGATTCACAGGATAAGTCACAGCTCAGCGACAAGCATTTGCTTCACAGGGTCGTGGGAATGCCCCTCCCTTGCTGGCTGAGTGTGGGCTCCACAGGGCAGAGAAGGGCAGAGGTGCCTGGCCCAGCCTCACACCTCTGCTGCCCCACCCTCTGGGGGCCTCCCTGCCCCCCCGGTCCCCTGGGCTCAGTGCCAACCCTCGGAAGGACTTGGACCACAGTTGAACATACCCAGGGAGATGTCCCAGCTGTCAGCTAGTCCCCCACAGAGGGACAGCACTATCGTGTCCACTGTGTCCGGAGTGGGTTCTGGCTCCTGCTCGGGGTTGGGGTCCCCCAGGGGCTTCTGGCTGCTGGGTTCACTCCACGTCCTGGCCCCAAGCCCACAGTCACTGGGGGCAAAGGGGCCAACAGTGACATGAATACAAGCAGGCTGGGAGGAGAGGCCCCACCCCTCCCAGGCCCTTGATAGCCAATCCCTGGCACCGTGGGCCCTGATCCCAAGACACCCGGACACCCAGAACCCAGGCACCTGTGGGGGAAGTAAAGGGCCGCATTCTCAGAATCCAGGGAGGGCAAGTCATCCAGGTAGATATCACTGGGGCCCAGGTGCTGGCTTCTCTTCAGGGAGCCTGGGGGCAGAGGAGGGGACATCTGTAGACCTAACACATGCTCAGTAGTGTGAAGTATGTGTCCCCCTTCCTTTGAGCGCCCTAAGACAGTGCTGTTCAGTAGAACTTTTTGCAATGATAGAAATGCCCTGTGTTTGCACTGTCCAATACGAGAGCTGCTAGCCACACGTGGCTACTGAGCATACTTAAAATGTGGTGTGATGGAGAAATGGAATTTTAAATGTTAATTTTAATTAATTTAAATTTAATTTTAAACAGCCACAGATAGCCTGTGAGTATCGATTTGGACAGCGCAGGCCTAGTGCCTTCCCACACTCTTAGGATAAACCCCAGCACATGAGCCGGGAGTGATCCAGCCTTTGCTCCTCTCTCTGGCTTCCTCTCCAGAGCCTCTCCCCTGCCTCATTCAAGACACACCAGCTGCCTCGGTTCCTAGACGTGAAACCTCTCTCTCCTCATGGCCTTGACACTTGCTGTTCCCTCTGACTAGAATTCTCTTCCCCTGACCCTCCACATGATTGAAATAGCCTCCTGTCCCAGCTATGCTTCTGTCCCGCCTCACCCACGTCATCCTCTTCCTGGTGTATGCATCTGTCATCTGTCTGCCCCACTGGACTGTGAACCCCATGAGGGCTGGTGCCAAGCATAGTGCCTGGCACACAGTGGGTGCTCAAAACATGCTTGAAGTCCCAGAGTCCACCCAGGGCATAACATGAGGCCAAGGAAGCAGTGGGAGGGGTCGAGCCATCACTCACCTTCCCTTCTGGAGACCCCCTCTGGCTGCCCGGTGGGTACTGGGCCCTCCAGAGCGGCCCAGCTCCACGATTTAGAGGGAGGAGGGAGGCCCGCATCCCCGGGCCTCCAAGTCTTGGTCTCCTCTCTCTGAGGGGCAGGCACAGGGGGACCCACCAGAGCGGGCACCTCTGTGTCTGGCCGAAGAAGGTCAGAGCCAGCCCCTGTTTGCAGGATTGGGGGTCCCCAGGGGTCCACACAAGCCACAGAGGCAGAGGAGGTGCTGGGCCCTCCCTGAGGAGGAGAGGCTGCCCCGGCGCTGCCATCAGGGATCATCAAGGACTCGGGCCACTCGGCTTTGGTCACCTTCAGTCAAACAAGTGGGAGAAGATGTGGGCTGGTGCAGGGCCTGCCTCCCACACCCCAGGAGGCCTTAGGGACGTGGCCCAAGTCTCAGTCACTCCAGTCCTGACCCACAGGGGCCACAGAGACCCTGCAAGGCAGGGATGGGGGGTTGAACGGAGGGACTCACCTTAGGCAGCCTCCCCCAGGTCCACTGCATGTGGGACTCAGCTCTCAGTGGGCTGGGCTCAGGGGTCCGAACCTCTAGCTCCGAGTCGCTCTTAGGGGTTGTCAGCCCACCCAACGAGAGACTGCAGGAAACAAGAACTCAGAGGCCCCCAAGCCAGCCTGCCAGTCCCCACCCCCAGCCTGGGAAAAAAATATTTGCAACACATGTTTATGCCTCTGTTGGATCCAGAATATATAAAAAATATATAAATATTTAAAGAACTCCTACAAATCAATAATAGGAAGGCAATCCAGTAAAAAAAAAAATGGGCAAGGTTGTGACTTCTTAATGGGTATAGGATTTCCATTTAGGGTGATGAAAAGTTGTGGAACTAGATGGGGTGATGGTTGCACAACATCGTGAATATACTAAATGCCATTGAATTGTGCACTTTGAAATGATAAATTTTGTGTTACGTGTATTTTACCACAATAAAAAAATGGGCAAAAGATGAATAAACACTTTAGAGAGGAGATATACAAATGACTGGTAAACACATTAAATGTGTTCTATGTCATTATTCATCAGAAAAGTCTGAGACCTTAGCCTTGAGTCCCTGCCCCCAGCCCACCTGGCCTCTCACCTGGCCTGGGCGGGCCGCTCGCCATCAGAGAAGGAGTAGATGTCTTTGGGCTGTGGTGAGGAGTCCTCTTCCGACTGGACGCTGCTGAGAGGCCACAGGGAAAGAAATGGTCACTGACAGTTCAGGGCACCTTGGACAGGACATGGGAGCCTGGACATCAGGGCTTGGGGAAGTAAAGCATCTAAAGCCCAGAGACATCAAGGCCCTCAGCCAGGGTCACACAGTATCAGCAGAGGAAACAGAGCTTGAACCCCAGTTGGCACCCCTACACCCTTGGCCGCCACCCGCTCCCCACATACCCTGGGGGCTCCGGCCTTGGCTTTTCCAGCGGGGACAGCTCACTCTCAGTGCCCGCCTCCAGCTCCTCAGAACTAGAATCGGCTGCCACCGCGTCCTCCTTCCGCCTGGATTTCCTCCTGCGACGCCTCTTCTTTTGCCCTGTGGAGGCCACGCCCATGACGACGGGCTCAGGCTCGCTGGCTGTGCCCAGCTGGGAGTCCAAGGGGAACCCGCACAGGCCCCCCCAAGGGAGGGGCGATGTGCACAGGCGGGGAGGCACGTGTTCCTGTGGAGCAGATCAGGGGCAGGGCTGAGGGGACTACAGCTTGGGGGGCCACCCTTGCCCTCTGATCATCCTGAGCCCTGCCTGAGCCCCAGGCCCTGGAATGAGCTTATCTGGGGTCAGGAAACAGGTGTAGGGGCTGGACAGAGGCGGCAGCAGCATGGCCTTGCAACTGCTGCTGGCCTCAAAGCTCCCTAACACAGATAAAGCAGCCCCAGGCCCAGGGCACATGCACCCTGGCAGCCCACGGCAAGCCAGGGTGCTGCATGAACCACACTGTCCAAGCAGAAACCTGGGCATCAGCCTCTCATCTCTTTCTCCGCCCACACCTACTTCCCCTTTAAGACTCAGCCAGACGTCACCTCCTCCAGGAAGCCTGCCCTGACTATCCTCAGCCTCAAGCTCCAACCCTCTTCACTGCAATGACCAAATAGTTTTATCATCTGTTGTTTAGTCCCCCAGCCAGGCTAGACTGGGAACCTTCTGTGAAGGCAGGGTCACCCCTCTTCTGAGTTCACTTCACAGCGTCTGGCATACAGTAGGGGCTCCATTAAAGTCTGTCAAGCTCAAACTGTTTTAACGCCTCTGCCAGCTTGTGCTGGGCCCTGCCTCCCTTCTGCAAACACCCCTCTCTTCATCCCTCACCCACACACTTCCATGTTGCAGCTGCATTGAGCTGGGCCAGATCCAGAACAAGCCATCTTATGCTTTCCAGCCCCCAGCCATTCCTCAGCACCCTCCTCCTCTCCAAGCTGCCTGGGGAAGGCCTCGTCTTCACCCTTCAGGGGCCCAGTTCAAGGGTCCTCTTCTGAGAAAACGTCCCCAGGAAGTAGAGTCAGCCCTCCCGGCCCCCCACCTCCGCCCAGGCTCCGCCAGCATATCATGAGGGCCTGATGCCAGCCCCAACTGATGCCCTGCATCAGACCCTCACTGTTGGGGTATTTCTGGGGTTGGTGGGGAGAGTGACAAGTCCCAAGACCCCACGCAGAGGGGACACCAGTGTAGGAGACAGGGCAGGTGACATCAAGGATAGAGGCACTCACCTCATCGCTCTCCAGCTCCTGGACAAAGAAGGCCTCCCCGCTGTCCCCCAGCTTCATGTGCAAGTCCACAGGCTCCCCGTTGATCTCGATGTCTACCTGTAACGGGTGTGGTGGGGCGGGGGATGCAGGGTCCCCACTGTCAGCTCTGACTCCCACACTCTGGTCCACTGGCCTTCCAGCTGGTCCTGGAGACTTGGGCTCCCTGCTGCCCCCTGCTGCACTTGCTGGAACTCTCCCTTGACCTTGGCGGGCCTGGCTGCCCCCGACTGAGGGTCTCTGATTGCTTTCCTTCCTGAGAGCCTTGCGCGCCCCCCCCCCCAACGCCCCATTCTCCGGGCTTTGTTGAATTTATCACTGTCTCAGAATTCTTGTTTACACCTTGGTTTCTGTGCTCCTCTCTCTCCCACACTCCATAAGAAGAAGGAGATGATCCATCTTGTCACTGTTGTGTCCCCAAGCCCCAGGATGTTGGCTGTGTGAACAACAGTAAGGCACTTAGTATGGTGTTTCATCTAGTTTATCTAGTTTAATCTTCACAACAACCCCTTGCGATAGCTCCTAGCATTATCTCCACTTTATAGATGAGGAAACTGACGCTCGGAGGGGTTAAGTAATTCGCTGTGAAGTGACCAAGGGAGGCTATGAACCCAGAAGGTCTGAGTCCACAACCCAGCTCTTAACCACTTGGCTATACTGTCTCCACACAGTCACACTTTCCTATTAGGACTCTGGAAAGTTCACAGTCACCCCGATGTGAAGGGGATTTGGGCCCACCACACCTCTTCCCACACACCAGACTTTGGTGCTAACAAAAATCTCAGTCTTGTTCACCTGAGCCCAGTGAAGATGCACAGGTTTCCTAAGGGAGGGGAACTAACCTTTGAGTGTCACCCACACACCTGGCCCCAGGAGAGTGTTATCAGCTCCTATTTAATTCTCCCAAATCACCCCACCATCACCAGGCAGATGAGAGCACAGCCATTTGCACAGGTGAAGCGACTTACCAGGAACACACAGGTAAGGTCTTAGAAAGCTGGAGCCAGGTCTGACAGCCCCAGTACCGGGGACTGTCCCACTGTGCTGCTTCCAGGGGAAATGGGGACCCTCTTGGACCAAAACCCCCAAACCAACCCAAAATCTTCAAAGAAAATACAAAAGAAAGGAAGCCTGGCCAGAGGACAGGTCCCCACCTAAGAGAGGGCTGGCCCTCTCCTGGGACCACACTGGCTGCCCTGGCTTCAGGAGCCCACCTGCAGTGGCCCCTCGGCCGGCCAGCACTCACCACCTTCTCCCGGGACTGCAGGACGCCCAGCTTGCCGAAACGCACGTGGAAGGGCGAGCATCGGAAGGAACCGTCCACCTGCTTCACCACTAGCACGTCAATACCACCACTCAGCATGGCCGGGTTCAGGCCCCGGTACAGCTCCTTCACCGTCCCAAACACCGTCCCTGCCAGCTGCCCCACGTAGTTCATGGCTGGTGCTGGCAAAGGGAGGCGGTGCTGGGACCAAAGCCTGGCCCAGCTCCCTCCGTGGGGAGGCTCCGCAGCCCGATCCCTGGCTCCCCAGGCTTATGGTGAGTTGCCCTCCGAGCGCCTCCGCAGATGGGCAGCAGTTGCAGGATGGGAGATGCGTCCACAGACGTGGGTTCTAGACCCGGCTCGCCCACCGACTGGCCGCGGGACTCTCGGACAGCTGCCTGCCTTCTTCAAGTGCTGATCTCCACATCTGTCAAATGAGGGCCCAGGTAAGGCAATCCGGGTTGCCTTGTGCCTCTAAATGCCATGAGTAATGGTAATGACCACGGTGCTCAGTGGCAGGGCTCGTTTCATCTTCACCACAACCTGAGAGGCTGGCTGAGCCGGTGTCATTATTCTTGCTGACGGACAAGCCAGTTGAGGCTCAGAGAGGTAGAGTGACTTGCCCAGGATCTCGCCAGGATTCGAACCCATGGCTACAGAACCTGTAGTGTGAACCATTGGGATGGCCCAACTGTGGGAACAGGAGGCAGCCTCATGTTATATCAGGCCCAAGGCCCTGCTGGGTAACGGGCGACAGCCCTAAAGACTGATCTCTTCCCAGGAAGTGGGGAGGAGGGAGTCTTAGTTCTTTATCTGAAAAATGGGTTCAGCTGTCTTGCTGCCTCCTGGTCCTAGGAGTTGGGAGGGGCTTTGCTGGGTGATCGTGGCTGACTTGTGGAGAACCAAGGGTGGGGGTACCCCAGGTGCCTAAATTTTTGCCCAGCTCTATTCCTGGGGTCAGATGCTTAAGGCAGGGCATCCCCTATAGCTGGGAGTGGAGGGAGCCCCCAGTTTAAGCCCCCAAACTCTAAACTCCTTCCCAGTTTCCTTGTGATGGGTAGGAAGTCCATCCATGGCCCACAGCCTGACCCCAGTGTCACTAGGCCACAGTTCTCAGCCCCGAGCCCTACTCCAGAGACCTGGGCTCAGCAGGCCAGGCCCTCAGAACCACGCTCAGGCCTTGGGCTGGCCCCTGGCCCATCAAAGCTGTTCCTCCTTCCCCCAGCCAGACAAGTTTCTCCAGCTGTGGTAGCCTCGAGGAAAAGCCAGGGCCATAATGAGAGCCACCTCCACGCTGGCGTGGTGCCTGCCCTGCCAGCTTCAGCAATTGCCCCTTCCCTGCTGGCCAAGCCAGTGGCCTAGAGGCCCTCTGGCTGCCAGGACCCAGGCCTGGCACCAGATGACCCAGGCCATCCCACCTCCACAGGCACTTCCCTCTCTCACTCTGCCTCAGAACCCCTGGAGGACCACCTGCCATGCAAGACCACCCCTCAAGGAAGTTAAGTGACTTATACAAACTCTATTAAGCTAATAGGCCATTGATGGGGGAGGGAGCGATGACTCATATCCTGATGTCCTGACACCATACCCTGGTTCCTTCCACTCCATGGTCCCAAACCACACCACAGTTGTCTGCAGAGAGGGCAACCTGGCCGGTAGCCCACCTCTGCTCTGCCCTGTAACGCCCTGTTACTCAAAATGTGGTCCATGGCCCAGGAGCATAGCATCACCTGGGAGCTTGTTAGAAACACACCTTCCCAAACATAAGGTACGACTGGAACTGCTCAAGTGAAAACTTGGGGTAAAATGAAGCTCTTTGGACTCCAAAACTGTCACTCAAATTTAATAAATATTTTATCTGCAGGGCACCTACTACATGCAGGTGAAAAATTCCACGTTGGTTTCTCCCTCCCTAACACCAAACTCTGAATACATGTCTGAGACAGAGTGACAAGGACAGATACATGGTAGGTAGGGCCCTAGACCACTGTGCCCAGGAAAAGCAGAGAGGACTCCAGAAGTTTCCAGGAATAAAGGAGCAAGCATGAGAGGGGCAGACCAAGGGTGGGAGCAAAGGTCTGCTCTGCTGGAGGCCCAGGCCTGAGCTATCTGCCCTGCTGAGGGCAAAAGAGCTGGGGCGGGGCAGGCTCAGCTCAGCCTAATACAGAGTTGCGCATCATTGCTGTTTGGGGCTGGATAATTCTTTGTTGGGGTTTGGGGGTTGTAGCATAATTAGCAGCATCCCTGGTCTCTACCCACCAGATGTCAGTAGCAACCTCCCTCCAGTTGTGACACCCAAATTGCCTCCAAACATTGTCAAATGTCTCCTGGGGGACAAAATTGCCCCCAGTTGAGAGCCACTGAGGTAGCAGAAAGAGCTGAATGGCAGAGATGGCACCCAGGGGCACTGGGTCCTACCTCTGGTCCACCCATGGAGTGTCCCCAGGCAAGGGACTTGCTGGCCTCATTCTCCATTCTATGAAACAAAGCCTCAATTTTTCAGACCCTCCTCAGCCCTAAAGTCACTGGGAGCCTAGCACTCATTCCTCTCCCTGTTTCCCCGACCCCACAAGTGGATGCCCCCCACATCTGCCTGTTCAGCATTTGGGGGGACTCCTGTGAGCCAAGCCCTAGGCTCCCCTCCTCTACCTGCACCCATCTCTGAAGGCATCTCCTCTCCCCAGGACCCAGCTCTGCCTCTTTGGTCTTCTCCAGACAGAGGAGAGCTCTGCTTGGCTCCCCTATACCACCCTTCACCCCAAATTAACATGTCTAAAATCAAACACTTCATCTTCTCCCTGGGGACCTTGGTCAGCTGAATTCCTCTCAGGACTCTTGGGTACCCCCCCCTCCTGAGCCCTCTGAATCCTATTCCCCAATTTGCCCCACATCCAGCCCCTCCTTTCTCCTCCTGCTGTTCTAGGCCAAGGCTTTATTACCGGATGCCGAGATCCTGGGTGGCAGCCGGACACTGTGGGTAAGGCACCAGACTGTCTGGGTTCTAATCCCCTCCCTGACACTTACCAGCTGTGACCTTGGGTAAGTCACTTCACCTCTCTGAGCCTCAGTTTCAGCCTCAGTTACAACAGAAGGGATGCATGAATAATTAATGACATAATTCGTGTAAAGCACTAACATGTAATAAATGACCATACGCATCACCTATCAGCAGCAGCATCTTTTTGTGGCATCCTGACAGCCCCTCTCACCCAGGCTGGTCCTAAAGACACTTCGGGTCAGACTCCAATGCACTGCTCCTGCCCTGAGTTGAGAGTTTAGACTTCGTAATGTGGCATTCAAGGCCCTGCACAAGGGCCAGCCAGGAGGCGTAGTGGTTAAGTTCAGAGCGCCCTGCTTCGGAGGCCCAGGTTTGCAGGTTTGGATCCCGGGCATGGACCTACACCACTCCTCAAGCCATGCTGTGGCAGTGACCCACATACAAAGTAGAGGAAGACTGGCACAGATGTTAGCTCAGGGCGAATCTTCCTTAAGCAAAAAAAAAAAAACAGGAAGGTTGGCACAGATGTTAGCTCAGGGCTAATCTTCCTCACCCAAAAAAAAACAAAAACAAAAGGCCCTGCATAATAGTGGCCCCACGGTTTGCAAGTGAGCAGGTGCGCTCCAGGCAGGCCTCACAGGGTGCCCAAGCCTCAGAGCCCACTGTGGGAACATCTGCAGGCCTCCCAGGCCAGTGCACAACCCCACCACTGGGAAGCCAGAGCAAGGTCTGAGCTCTCAGCCTTTCTGGGCTCCAGATTTAGGGAGGGGTGGGGGTGTGGCCCTCCACCTAGGACCTTTCGGAGCAGGAGGATAAACATTCCTATTACCTTGGAAAGGAGAAAGCTCCACCCCTAGCTCCTCAGAGGCCTTCACAGCTACTGCAGCTGACCCGCCCAGTCTCATGGCAGGCCGGGCAAGGGTCAGACCCTGTTTTGCAACTGAGGACACTCAGTACCAGAGAGGGTGGGTGTCCTCCCCAAGGTCACACAGTCAGCCTGGGATGAAGCTGGGCTAGCCTCCCCAGAGGTTTTTGCAGCTCATTCTCTCCTGATCCAACATTCTGGATGTCCGGAGAGTCCGCAGCCGCTGGGCCGCCGAGAGAGACGAAGTGTGGCCGGCCCCTCCACCCCTGAGTTCCCTTCTGATGGCTAGAGATGGACTCAGGCCCTCGAACAGAAAGGATCGAGGGTCGGATGGCAGGACAGACGGGCGGGGCAGGGCGGGGCGGGGGAAGGGTACCTCTTCCCTGGCCCGGATTGGGCCCTACCTGGGGAGCTGCCCACTGGACCTTCGGGACGCGGAGCCACCGCCTCTAGCTGAGTGCACACGGTCAGCAAGTAAGAGTCCTCGGCCCCGCACTCACTTGGCGCTTCCGGCTCCTCTAAGACAGGGTAAGATCCTGGCTCCGCCCCTTCCACGAGCCAAGGGCTGTCTCCGCTGGACCCAATCCGTCCAGGCTCTACCCCCTGAAAAGACCCCGCCCCCGCCCAGTCCTTACGCCCAATGGCGCCCTTTCACAGATAGAGGCGGGGTGGAGCCGGGCTTCAGGCTCCGCCCACTCCGGCTCCGCCCCGCCCCGGCCCGGAGCCCTGGAGCTGCTAGATGGAATGTCTGAGTGGCCCACCACCAGCCCCACCTGCGGAAGCAGCGGAAATGCGGGGACTTTCGAATCGAGCCGACCTAGGCCCTCCTGGCTTTGCTTCCCGCTGGCTGTGTGACCTTGGGTAAGTTCCTTCCACAATCTGAGCCTGTTTTCTGCTTTGTCAAAGGGGATAGCCACCTTGCAGGATTTTCGAGATTACGTAAATGACTTTGTGAGGTGTCCCCTCCTCGGAGGCAGCTTCTCTGACCCTCCATCCCCCACCCCACCCCACAGACTGGACGGGACCCTGGTAATCATACGCTCACATAGCCCACAGTTGTAATTTCATATTTGCTTGGATGACTATTTTATTATTGTCTGCCTGTTTATTTGAATTTGAACTATGTAAGGGCAGGTCGCCCTTGAACCCCAGAGCCCAGTTCAGTGCCTGACATACAGCAGGAGCTCAATAAATGCCCGCTCTCCATTCCATCCATCCGACGCACTGGTGGAACGGCAGCAGGCTCAATACCGCCAATGGCCAGCAGAGGGCAGGCGGTGACCAGCCTTCTCGCCCAGCTGAGCATCCTTTCCGCCCGCAGGCGCCCCGCGAGGGGGGGCGGGGGGGGCAAGTGACCCCAGGTGCTCGCACTTTTGAAGGATAGGTCAGCCCGTCAGCCGCGGGCGAGGTTCCGGCCACGGTTTTTCCCTTTGGATTTGTGGTTCACAGCCTGTCCTGTATCAAAGACCTCTCCAGCAACCTGTGAGGATGTATGGCCCCTGCAAAGATGTACTGAGAAGGATCAGGAGGTGAGGGAGTTTGTGGTAAAGAGGGAGGGCACGGAGCAAAGTCTTGGAGAGGTGGGGCAGGATGGCAGAGAGCCAGACTTAGAAAATACTGGGTGTGGGCCGGCCCCATGGCTTAGCGGTTAAGTGTGCGCGCTCGGCTACTGGTGGCCCAGGTAGGGATCCAGGGCGCGCCCAGACGCACTGCTTCTCTGGCCATGCTGAGGCCGCGTCCCACATACAGCAACTAGAAGGATGTGCAACCATGACATACAACTATCTACTGGGGCTTTGGAGAGAAAAAAAAAAAAAGGAGGAGGATTGTCAATAGATGTTAGCTCAGGGCCGGTCTTCCTCAGCAAAAAGAGGAGGATGAGTATGGATGTTAGCTCAGGGCTGATCTTCCTCACAAAAAAAAAAAAGAAAATACTGGGCAGTAGGGAGTAAGAGGTGGCTGCCATTGTTCTGTGACCCAAGATGACAGGGCCTGGTAGGAACTTCAGTTATCCTTGCTTTTGCAAAAGTCATTTCGTGTCAGTCCTGAACCCAGGCAGTGTCTGGCTGGTATCTCAGAAGAGCCCTGTTGGGAGCAGAGGTATCTTAAGGTGGCCAGAGGGCAGCGCCATGCCACCAACATGTCTGTGGAAGCATTATATGTAATAGTGCAACACTGGAAACATCGGGAATTCCTCCTGGGAGCCTGGGAAGGAAGGAAGGAGAGGTCAGAGGTTGCAACTACAGATGTCACAGTCACTCTACCACTTTGAGCCTCGATTTCCTCATCTGCAAAATGGAGATAAAACCTACCTTGCAGGATTGTATTGGGAGGATTCAACAGGATAAACTAAATCAGTGGTTCTCAAACTTGGCTGCACAATGGAATCACCATGCCCTCGGCAAATACTGATGCCTGGCGTACTGCGATTTTAAAAAACTCTCCAGGTGACTGTAATGTGCAGCCAAGACTGAGAACTACTGAGCTAAATAAAATGCTGAACACAGCACAGGACACACACAAGGAATTCAATAATATCTATCACGTATTTTTTTAAGATGGAGCACAAATTGTTTTCATTGTTTCTTATTAGAGAAAAAAAGTTGGTATAAAGGTTGTTGCAAAAATTGGATTTCTGACAGACTTGTTTCCAGAACTATGAATCATCTGGGATTTGGTGATTATGGGGGTGGGGGAGACAGAGGCAGCGTCTGCTGGTATGACTTGTCCTAACACCCAGCTGAGCTGAACAAGTCAGGAACCAACCTTGATCTAGCTTGCCGTCTACACCACCATCTCCGAGGCATCCTTTGAGTGTGTACATAGCATGGGTGCTTGTGTTTGCCTATTTCTAGGGTTATGGATAGAGGCTATTTTCTCCCCTCCTTGGGTACACTCACCGGGTGGGCCTATACCATGGTGGGCCACTCTTTGTTTCTTGAGTAACCCACGAGTGCAGGCGGCACTTTCTTCTTTATGGAACTTGGTAGCCTTATGTGCCTCGTTAAGTCACAGACCCAGTGATTATTTACCGTGCCCTGCTACTTCTTGCTGAGTGAACCTGGCATGAGGGGAGGACCCGCTCACCCTGGCCTGTAGCTGTGACCACTTGTCATGGTAGCAAGAATGACCGCAGGAGCAGCTCCTCAGCCACCTGTGGTGGCCTCATTGAAGGAGGGAAGGGAGGCAGAGGAACCTGCAGCTGGCTCGCTCCAGCGTGCAGCCTTGGGGGTTGGGGAGCAGGCAGCTGATGTCCCTCTAGGATTTTCAGATTTAGCAAATAAAAATAAAAGATGCCCCGTTAAATTAGAACTTCAGATAAATAACAAAAGTTTTTTTAGTATAAGTCCCGTGCAGTATTTGGAACATACTTATACTAAAAAATTATTCACAGTTTATCTGAAATTCAAATTTAACTGCATATCCTTTACTTTTATAAATCTGGCAACCCTGTGCCCGGCCAAACAGCCAAAGAGAACCCAGCACGTGGGAGCTCCTGCCTGCAACGGCCTCCTGCCTGGCGTTGCCACATTCAGCTTCCACCTGTCACCGCCCTGCTCCAGAACCGTGTGTGGCTCCCAGCTGCTTCCACAGTGCAACTTGGACTCCCTGGCTGCTGTGCTGGGCCTTACTCTTCTGCCAGCCCAGCTGCTCTGCTTGGGCTCTTTCCCACCTCTGCTCCTGCTGTCCCTGCTTGGCATGTCTCTACCCACTCCCAGTAACAATTGCAAACACTTATTGAGCACCTACTGGTGCAGGCACCACACTGAATTCTTCGTTTGCGTTGTCTCATTGGAGTCTCACAAAACCTAGTAGGGTAGGGACAGTAGTTACCCTATTTTATCAATGAAGAAACCGATGCTCTAAGACCAGTGATTCTTAAAGTGTGGTCCCTGGGCCAGCAGCAGCAGCAGCACCTGGGAACTTGTTAGAAATGCAAACTCTCAGGCCCTGCCCTACCTCAGACCTACTGAATGAGAAACTCTGGGGGTGGGGCCTAGCCATCTGTATTTTAATAAGCCCCCTTCCGGACCAGGTGATTCTGATGCATGCTGTCTAAGAGACGAAGTGACCGCAGGAGTCTGCTATCTAGGCAGAGGTATAGAGGACCTCCAGGCAGCGTGTTTATGATCTTGCTGAGCACCATGCCTGGGCCAGGCACTGGAGATGCTGCAGCGACCCCACAGCCTTGGGGCGGAGAGGGTTCGGGGAAGAAAGGGAGGAAGAACAGAAAGGAGAATGGGCAGGCAGTCAGGATGTTGCCATGTAAGACGAGGAGGGCTGAAGTGGGCCAAGCCCAGGAGCCCATAGCAGGATGGGAGGGGTCAAGAAAAGCTTTCCTGAGTAGATATCTAAGCCTGAAAAATAAGTTGGAATTGGTTAGATACAGAAGGATGGGGAACAGTGTTCCAGGTGTGGGGAGTAGTTTGTACAAAGGCCCTGCGGAACTACCTAGGAGTGGTTCAGTCTTGAAGATGGAAGGTGAGGCGAGGTGAATGGGCACGGGGTAGGAATCGGATTGTGCAGGGTGATCCTCCGTCCTCAGAGCAAAGGAACGAACTTTAATGGGTATCGAGAAAAAGCCTTCTGGCTTCCAGGTGGAGCAGACACTAGGGAAGGTAGTGTGTGTGTGTGTGTGTGTGTGTTGGGGTCGGGGGAGCCCGAGACGAGACTTAGGGGGTGCCAGGCCTTCCCCTGCCCCTAGATCCAGGCTGCTTCTGCCCTCCAAGGCATCTGCAGGGACTCAACACCCAATTGCAGCATTGGGTAGGTGCGTGGTTCCAAGGCCCGCTCCTTCCGGGACTCAGAGGCGGGGCTCTAAGAGCGCTTAGCAGCCTCCGCCCCACCCTCGGCCCGGCCCCGCCCACCCACCAGTCCCGCCCCCCGCCGCGGGCCCCGCCCCCCGCTGCGGGCTGAAAGAAGCCAGGCTCTGGGCTGCTGGCCTGGGTTGCTCTTTTCTTCCATGTTCCCTTTCCCTGCTGATGTAGCTAAGGCTACGCGGCCGCTGGGACCTCTTCTCCCAGCCTTTCGGGACGGGTCCTGGATATGGTCGGGGATCCCTAGGCTGGAGGGCAGGAGACTTCTGCGGCTATCCCCTACTCCTGCCAACAAAGCCTTTGGTGCCAGTCAAGGACTGACCCGGCCTGGCCAGGTTGCTTGGCAGTGTGGGCTGTGGCTGGGCAGTTCCCGGCTCCAACTGCCCTTCCCGGAAAAACGGCAGTCTGGCTGAACCCTGGGAACCCGTTTGCGATTTCTAGCTTAGGGAAGAATACTGAAAGATCATTAACCACTGTATGAAGTGGAGCTTTCTGTGTGTCCTAAAATCCCTGTGGACTTACCAACTGCCCCATGGGCTTGACCTTCAGAAAGAGAACCTCCTATTCTTCCTCTTTTTATTTGGGTATACCTTCTGCCTCTCATCCTCCACCTGGCATCCAGGACCATGTCTCATTATGCTTCACAATTCAAGGAGGGTCTATTGTGGTGCCCTCTACTTAAATAGATGTTCAAAAATATTGTTTAGGGAAGATCAGTTTATGCTGGGCCTGAATTATGTATAGATGGAGTATATATGGGAGGGGCAATGGCGGTCAAAGTGGGTGCAAGTGGTGAGTGAAGGCATGGATGCTGGAGAGAGAAAGTGAGTGCAAAGAGATAGCCTATCTGGCCTTGAATATGGGACAAAACCATGGGCATTCAGGAGCCATAGATGGTTGTTGAGCAGAAAAGTGACACAGTATTGCTGGTCACTGTACTAGATCCTTTGTAAATGTTGTATGCACTGTCCTGCCCACATTGTTCTCTGTACATGCATAGTTCTTCCCTTCGTCTGTCCATATAGTTAATGCCAATTCACTTTTTAGATCCCAGCTCCACTGTTACTTCCTCAGGGAAGCCTTCAGTGACAGCCTCAAGGATGACTCCCTGTATCCCTGTCTCCTGGTGTTCTTGACTTTGTGTAATCCCTTCTGATCGAGCATGGGTGGGACCTGTGACTTGCTTTAAACCAATAGAATATGGCAAAGGTGTGGGATGTCACTCCCATGATGATGTTACATCATATGTAACATAACAAGAGTCTTGCTAGCAGACTAGCTATGGAGACTCTCCTCGCTGACTTGATGAAGTAAACAGCCATGTTGAGGAAGCCCACATGGCAAGGAGCTATGAGTGGTCTCTAGAAGCTGAGGCAGCCTCCAGCAAGAAGCCAGAGTCCTCAGTCCTCCGGTCAGAAGGAAATGAATCCAGCCAACAACCTGAGGGAGCTTGGAAGTGATTCTTCCCAAGTTGAGCCTCCAGATGAGGATGCAGCCTGGCTGTCAGCTTGATCACAGCCTTGTGAGTCCCAAAGCAGAAGACCCAGCTAAGCTGTGCCCAGACTCCTAACTCACAGAAACTGTGAGATAATAAGTATATGTTGTTCAAAGCCTCTAAGTTTGTAGCAATTTGTTACACAGAAATAGCTAACTAATACATCTTCTGGCTAGGTTAATTCTCCCTTACATGGCCTGTCACATGTGTCTTTTCATCTTAGTGTTTTATGTGAGACTTTATTTATATACACCAATTGATGAATGCTATGTCTTCATGAGGGCACTTTTTGCTCATTGCTGTATCCCCAGAGCCTCACTTGGTGCTTGGTACACAGAAGAAGACCCACAATAAGTTTTTAGTTGCATGTGTTAGTGAGTGAATGCTCTTATTTAATCTTCATAACAACCTGGTGAAATAGGAACCATTGTTACAAATGAAGAAAAGGAAACCAATTATTAACTTATACTTAAAAGTATACTGAACAGGGCTGGCCCCGTGGCTTAGCGGTTAAGTGCGCGCGCTCCGCTGCTGGCGGCCGGGGTTCGGATCCCAGGGGCGCACCGACGCACCGCTTCTCCAGCCATGCTGAGGCCGCGTCCCACATACAGCAACTAGAAGGATGTGCAGCTCTGACATACAACTATCTACTGGGGCTTTGGGGCAAAAAGGAGGAGGATTGGCAATAGATGTTAGTGAAGAGCCGGTCTTCCTCAGCAAAAAGAGGAGGATTAGCATGGATGTTAGCTCGGGGCTGATCTTCCTCACCAAAAAAAAAAGTATACTGAACAGAATCTTGTGTTTAATACAATTTTGGTCATGCATGTCACTCTATCCTAATTTTGAGTGTGACCCAAGAATAATTTAAATGATTTGGGAGCAGGGTGTAGATTGCATGATTGCATGGTATGACATCCTGCATGTAGCACTGTATTTTCCAAAAAGCACAACTATCCAAAAATAATTCCAGGCTCCTTTGGTTTTCCCAAAGGCTTCTCTTAACCCTTACTTAAACCATTCTTCTGAAACTCCTGCCCTGTCATTGTCCCTTTTAAACATCGCCGGACCCACATCTGCCAATGCTTTGTGTGATTCCAGCTGTTCTTCAACATCACTCTCATTGACTTCATAAAATTCTACATTTTTGGCGAGACTTGCAGTTTCATTTTGTGCTCCACTTGCAAGGCACTCTCAGAGATCAATGCCATCTGACAGCGGGATGCTGTTAAAACCAAAGTCAGTTCTGGTTAGATCTCTGCTCGGAACCCTCCAATGGCTCCCAGCCTTACACCTCTCATCTCTCCGCCCTCCTCTCCCACTCCTCTCCTCCTGACTCACTCTACAGCCACAACATTCACCTCCTCATGGATCCTCAAGCACACCAGGCACACTCCCTGCTTTGCCCTGGTGGTTTCCTCTGCCCAGAATGCTCTTACCCCAGGCACCCAAATGGCTCACTCCCTCACCCACCTGAAGACTACTCAGATGTCACCTTTCTACCCTAACCCTCCCATCCGCCTTTCCCTGTTCTAATCTTTTAGAACCTTCTCACATGCTATATAAGTTACTTATTTATGATATTTGGTGTTTGTCTATCTCCCCCCATGGGAATGTAGGCCCCGTGAGGACAAGACATTTGATCCATCTTCACTGATATATCCCAAGTACTGTGTGGCACATAGTGGGTCTCCAGTAAAGATTAGTGAGTAAATGTCCTTATCTGATGGTCTCGCCTCTACCTTACTCCTGGCCTGTCTTCCTCTGGCATCTCTCTAGTACTCTGGACCCTGCCCAGGTGATATGACTTGTTCCTGGTATCTGCCTGACTCAGTAGGGCCTTCCCAGGGTGCCAGTGCTTGGACCTCGCTGTGTCCCTGCCAAGTCTCCAGCTGGTGTGAAATACTAAATTCTAGCATTTTTTTTTTCTTTTTAAGAGTTAAAGAGGAAGGAGTAAGGAGAAAGAAGGGAGATGATGAGGGAAGCAATGGGCAGAGTGGACAGGGTGGAGGGAGAAGATAGTCACAGATTTTCCTGGGGTCACCAACCAGTCAGCTTTCCAAGCGTCCCGGAGGAGCAGCCAGCAGTGTGTGACAGCTGTGTGCCACATATCCTGAGCTGTGTGCCACGTGGCAGAAGCAGTCCTGTTGAGTCATGGGACTCATAGCCACACTGCTTTATAGAGTGTGGTGTGTGGAGTATTTTTGTTTTTTACAGCCCATCTGCTCGTGTAATGACTTCCTTCCCTCGGCCTTGTTCACTGAGATGTCCCTGAGCGACCAGCTGAGTCACCACATTCCTTGCAGCTTAAAACACTGGCCCAAGCACCAAGGCTCAGTTCCGTCGTGTAGGTGGGACCTCAGAAGACTGCCAGGAAAGACAGGCTATAGAACTTCCATCTCTAACCTGCATCCTTCCCCCAAAACATGATTAAAAACCAAGTACAACTAGAGAAGAAATTCCATCTGTTAAGCACTAGGGAATGGCCGCAGCCATGTGCCACAGCCTGGAGAATTATTTGTCAGCAACCATGAAGTCAATACTAAATTGAAGGGGGGCACCAGGAACTGATGTCCAGGCCCTCTGTCCCGTTGCAGCGTGAAGGGTCAGAAACCCAGGGGAAGAGACTGGGCACGCTCATGCTCAGCTGGCAGGAGTGGAAACTTGCTCAGACCTTCTGTAAAATAAGCAAGTAGTTCTTAGTAAAGTGAAGTATGCGTAGGGCATGTGCTTCAGCAGTCTTGCTCCTTGAAATGTACTTTGAAGAAAGTTTATTCAGATACATAAGAAGACAAGGAAGAGGTTATTGATGATAGCACTGTTCACGGCTTAGGTGAACGGGAGGCAAGGGAAGTACTGAAGGAATGAGTTAGTAAACTGTGGTGGACGAGTACTTTATGTACCTGAGCAAACTTTCTTCAAAACATACTTTGAGAAATGAGATTGTTGAATTCCCTGCCCTGTGCTCACTTAATTTTGTGGAGAACTACCTGCTTATTTTATAGCTTATTTCTACACAGCAGTAAGAAGCTACAGATTAGACATACACACAACAGCATGGATGAAACTTACAGTGTTAAGTGAAGAAAACAGTAAAAGAAATTTAAAGCACAATACTCGGGCCGGCCCCGTGGCTTAGTGGTTAAGTGCATGCGCTCCGCTACTGGCGGCCCGGGTTGGGATCCCGGGCGCGCACCCACGCACCGCTTCTCCGGCCGTGCTGAGGCCGCGTCCCACATACAGCAACTAGAAGGATGTGCAACTATGACATATAACTATCTACTGGGGCTTTGGGGGAAAAAAAAAAGGAGGAGGATTGGCAATAGATGTTAGCTCAGAGCCGGTCTTCCTCAGCAAGAAGAGGAGGATTAGCATGGATGTTAGCTCAGGATGGTCTTCCTCACCAAAAAAATAAAAAATAAAGCACAATACTCTTCCAGTTTTATTGAGGTATGACTGACGTACAATAAACCACACAAATTTAAAGTGTACATTTGAGTTTTGACATATGTAGATATCCATGAAACCATCACCACAATCAAGATAATGAATATATCCATCACCTCCCAAAGTATGAAGTAGTTCTATATGTATTAAAATGGACAGATATTTAGCACCTATTGTTAAAGTTAAAAAAAAAAAGTTCAACAGTATATATAATGTAATCCCATAGTTATAATAACAAAATATGTTTAGATACCCTGAAAAACCTGGAAGAGCGTATACCAAACTTAATTACGTTTGTTGTTGGGAATCTTGTGAAAACTGCGCGGCCCCATTTTGCTAACGTGCCTTGCGCCTCAGATATTGCCCATGCCTGTTGTCTCATATTACAGTCTCCATGATGAAGGTTTAGCACACTAGACATTTGTCGTTATGGCCCCCTAAGTTTGAGTGACTTCATTAAAATGTCACTGAGGTCGTCACAATGGACTTTAACAGAAGGGGTACCTGACTCTTGTCCTCCACCCTCACATCAGAAAGCTGTGTCAATAACTTCCTTCAACTCCCCTCCAGGACTGTTTTCTCTCATCATCCCTCCCAACAGGAGATATTCCAGCAGGGGGTTGATTGTGGCTGGTGACAAAAGAGTGATTCCCCAACTTGTTTTCAAATCCATCTTTTGTTACCACTCTGTGTATCTCATAAGCACAGGAGTGGCAGAAGATTGTGGGGGCAGGGGCACGTTTAGTTTTGTCTGGTTATGGGTTTTATATAAAGGCAGTGATTAAGTGTGTATTCTTTTGTGTCTGGCTTCTTTCACTCCACATTATTTATGAGTCTTCCATGTTGTTGCGTGCAGCTGTAGTTCATTCACGTTTAGTGCCATATATAGCATTCTATTGAGTGAATATACCGTAATTTATTTATCCTTTCTACTACTGGTTGACATTTGGATTGTTTCCAACTTGGGGCTATTGTAAATATTGCTACTATTAACATTCTTGTACATGTCTACTGCTCTACCTGGGCGTATGTTTCTCTTAGGCCTATACTTTGGAACAGAATTGCGGGGTTAGAGGTGTGCCTATGCTTAACTTGAAAAAATAATGGCAATTGTTTTCCAAAATGATTATACAAGTACACTCCCTCCAGCAATGTATAAGAGCTAACAGTTCTCACCAGCAGTTGATACTGTTAGACTTTGTACTTTTAGCCATCTGGTGGGTCTGTAGTAGTTGTTCACTGTGATTCATTTACTTGATTACTAATGAGGCTAAGCACCTTTCCTATGTTTATTGACCATTTGGATTTTCTTTGTCTGGAGAGCTTATTCTTGCCTACTTTTCTATTGGTCTGTGTTCGTTATTTATTTATAGTAGTTTTTTTGTATATTCTGAATATAAACCCTTTGTCGGTTATGTGCACTGCAAATCTTTCTTCTCTTTGGCTTCTCTTCCACTTTGTTAATGATGTTTCTTGATGAACAGAAGTTCTTAACTATAAAGAAGTCTAATTTGTCACTCTTTCCTTTGTGGTTAGTGTATTTTCTGTCTTGCTTAAGAAAACTTTTTCTACTTTGAGGTCATGAAGATATTATTGTATGTTATCTTCTAAAGCTTTATTGTTTTATCTTTCGTATTTAAGTCCATAATCCAACAGATTGGTTTGGTTGGTTGTTGAATAAATGAAGCTAAATTGGAATAACACATCTCATATATGCACCCATTCATTCAAGAAGTATTTATTGAGTATCTTTTGTGTGTCAGGCCATGTTTATTGTTTTACTTTTCATATTTAGGTCCATAATCCATCAGAAATTGGCTTTTGAGTATGCTGTGAGATAGGGTTCCAATGTCATTTTTCCCATGTGGTTATGGATATACAATTGACTCAACACTATTTACTCAAAAGATCATTTCCCTGCACTGTTGTGTAATGCTGTCTTTATCATTGATCTGTTTTGGGGGTCTCTCTAGTTTTTGTCTACTCTTGTGCAAATACCATACTGTCAATTATTAGAGCTTTATTGTAAGTCTTATTAGCTGATAGAGTAAATCCTCCCACCTTGGACTTCTTCAAGAGCACCCTAGCTGTTCTTGGCCTTCTGCAATTTCATATAAATTTTACATTAGAATCATCTTGTCAAGTTCCATATGAAAATCAACTGGGATTGCTTTGAAACTATAGACCACTTAGAGAGAATGATAGCTTTATAATAGTGAGTCTTCCAATCTGTTAACATAGTATCTCTCTCCATTATTCATTTATTCTTTAATATATATTAATATGTTCATGGTTTCCTCCATTGAGGTCTTGCATGTCTTTTGTTAGATCCGTTTATAGGTACTTGGTATTTTTTTGCTATTTCAAAATTATTTTGACTATTCTTTTTAAAAACTATTTTCTGACATTTGCTGGAATATAGAAATAAGGTTGATTTTGGTATGTTGATTTTGCAACCATGAAGAGGGCCTTCGTCAGAACCTGACCATGGTGGCACCCTGATCTCAAACCAGCCTTCAGAATTGTGAGAAATAAATTTCTGTTGTTTGTAAGCTCCCCAGTCTGTGGTATTTTATTATAGCAGCCAGACTAAGATAGTCATTTATTAGTTCTAAAACTTTGTTTGAGATTCCTTAGGATTTTCTATCTACACAATCATGTCATCTTTGAATAAAGATAGTTTTACTTTTTTCTTCCTTATTTTTATGACCTTTTTTTCTTTTTCTTGCCTTATCACACTGGGTAGGACATCTGGTAAAATGTGGATTAGAGGTGGTGATAGCTGATCTGTTCCTATCCTTAGGGAGGAGAATGTTCAATATTTTACCGTTAAGGATGCTGTTAGTTCTAATTTTTTTTCCTATATACCCTATATCAGATTGAGGAAGTTCTATTCATAGGTTGCTAAGAGTTTTATTGTGAATAGGTATTAAATTTTATCAAATGCTTTTTCAGCATCTATTTATATGATCAAATTATTTTTCTCTTTTATTCTGTTAATGTGGTTGGTTCATTTTCAAATGTTAAACCAATTTGCATTCCTGGGATAAACTCCACTTGGTTATGATTTATTATCCTTTTTATTTATTGCTGGATTTGATTTGCTAACATTTTGTTTAGGGCTGTTGCATTTATGGTCATTGAGAGAGATTGGTCTGTGATATTTTCTCTTGTCATCTTGACAGGTTTTGGTGGTAGGATTATGCTGACCTTATAAAATAAGTTGGGAAGTGTTCCTTCTATTTTCTGAGAGAATTTGTATAAGGTAGGTATTATTTCTTATTTAAATGTTAGCTAGAATGTTTCCATTCTTTTATCTTTTTAACCTATATGTCTTTATATTAAAGTGAGTATCTTCTTCAACCTATAACTTGATGTCTTTCATGAGTTCTAGAAAATTCTCAGCCATTATCTTTTCAAATATTGCTTCTATCTCATGCTCTCTCTTTTATCCTTCTGGGACTCCGATTAAAATGTGTGTTAAACCTCACTGTATCCTCTGTGTCTCTTACTTTCTCCTATATTTTCTATCTTATTGTCTCTCCATACTTCATTCTGGGTGTTTTCTTCTTACCTATAACGTCAGTGGATATTTACGTTGCTTCCACCTTTCTGCTATTGTGAATAATGCTCCTATGAACATGGGTGTATAATGTCTGTTCGAGTTCCTGCTTTCAGATCTTTTGGGTGTATACCCAGAAGTAGAATCGCTGGATCATATGGTAATTCTATGTTTAATTTTTTGAGAAACCGTCATACTTTTTTCCACAACAGCTGCACTATTTTATATTCCCACCAATAGTCCACAGAGGTTCCAATTTCTCTACATCTACTCTAACACTTATTTTGTTTTTCTTTTCTTGTTTGGATAATAACCATTCTAATGGTTGTGAAGTGGTATCTCATGATTTTTATTTGTCTAAGCTTGGCTTTTATTTCCTTGAATGTGGTAAGCTTGGTTGTTTTCGATCTGTGTCTGATAATTTCCTCTATTTGGGGTCCCCATGAATCTGTTTCTTTGTTGTTTTATTCATTTTATCTTGTGGTGTCTTATCTCCTTATGTGTCTGGTTATATTTGATTGTGCATTAGGCCCTGTAGTGCATTTGAAAAAATTGTTTGTAGAAACAATTTTAAGGTTAGGATGATATAAACTTCTTCCAAAGAAATTAAAAAAAAAATTTTTGCTAGCCTCTTGGGAGTGCTAACAGCTAGCAAGATCCCTTTAATCTGTATTCAGAGCTTGACATTATCTAGACCACTCAGATGACTTGAAACCAGCCTGCATTTGTGAAAGGAATGGATCACTTACAGTTCACATCTTCACTTAAATGAAAGCTCCTCAGGACCCAAGATTAAAGTAAAGAGTATTCTTGGCTGAGGATATGAATGTCACACTCAGGAGTCTGGAGAAGGGATGGGTAGTTCTTGGATTGGTATTGGGTCAGGGGCAGCTTATTGAACCTTAGTGCTAGGAAGAGATGGGGCCCTAAGGAAGTAATTAAGGTTAAACAAGGTTATAAGGGTGGGGCTCTGATCCAGTAGGATTAGTGTCCTTATAAGAAGAGACACCAGAGAGCTCACTCTCCTTCTCTCCCCATGCACACATACCAAGGAAAGGCCATATGAGGACATAGCAAGAAAGCGGCCATCTGCAAGCCACGAAGAGAGTCTTCACTAGAAACTGAATTGGTTGGAACCTTGATCTTGGACTTTGAGAACTGTGAGAAAATTAATTTCTGTTATTTAAGCCACCTGGTCTATGGCATTTTATTATGGCAGTCCAACCAGACTAATACATCTAATTTAACCTCTATTTTTCCCATTTAGATCTCACACCAATGATTTCTCTAAATATCTTTGAGCCAAAGCCTCCTATTTCTGGATCTCATGGTACCAGGCACCATGTAAGATTACATTTTTGATTATTTGACCAATGTCTACCTTACTTACTAGACTGTATGCTCCATGAAGATCTCTGGTTTTATTTACTGCTGCATACCCAGACCTTAACACAGGGCCAGGTACACAGTAGGTGCACAATACACATTTATTGGGAAAGAGAGTTGTGAGTGGGGACAGATAATGCCTTGGACTAGGAGGGTTCATGGACACTCAAGCTCATCTCTGGCCCAGCAGAAACTGCATATTTATTTATTTATTTATTTTAGGTGTACATCGTTATATTTTGCTTTCTGTATAGATTACATCATGTTCACCACCCAAAGACTAATTACAATCCATCACCACATACATGTGCCTAATCATCCCTTTCACCCTCCTCTCTCCCCACTTCCCCTCGGTAACCACCAGTCCAATCTCTGTCTCTATGTGATTGTTTGTTGTTGTTTTTATCTTCTACTTACGAGTGAGATCATATGGTATTTAACTTTCTCCCTCTGACTTATTTTGCTTAGCATAATACCCTCAAGGTCCATCCATGTTGTCACAAATGGCTGGATTTCATCGTTTCTTATGGCTGAGTAGTATTCCATTGTGTATATATACCATATCTTCTTTATCCATTCATCCCTTTACGGGCACCTAGTTTGCTTCCAAGTCTTGGCTATTGTGAATAATGCTGCAATGAACATAGGGGTGCATGTATCTTCATGAATTTGTGAGAAACTGCATATTTAGAAGCAAGATGTAACTCCAGGCCCCACCCTGTGATAGGACTGAGGCTGCTGCCTATCATGCCTGGCTCTGGTCCTAGGCTGGCTTGGCCTAGCTCTGTCCATGGAGGCAGCAGAACCCCAGCTGTGAGGGCTGGCAGAAGACCGGCTCTGACATCAGGCCTCACTATTGTATTTTTCTTCATATAGTGTTCTCTTGAGGATGAAATCATGACTTTATAAATTACTGTTATAGACGTAATTGGACTCCACCCCTTCCCCCTCCCCCCTGCAACATATACCAGTTCTTCTTTAATCCCAGAAACTTGCCCAGCTGGTAGTGGGGCCACTGGTGTATCAGACATGGTCCACTCAGGAGGCAGAAACCACATCAGTAATTTGAACAAGGAAAATTTAATATAAAGAATTACTAACTAGTGAAGGGTAGTTAGTGACCAAAAGGGCCAAAAGCAAACTGCCAAGAATACACATAGGAATAGCAAACGTAGGGAGCGGCTACTGTCTCTGGGGCTGAGTCAGAGAACCCAAGGAGAGAACAAACTTACAAGAGCCTCTCCTCCAACCCAAAACTGAGATTTAGACCTTGCTGGAGAGAGCAGGAAGTTGGCCCACTGGATGGTGGAGAAGAATGCTGGGTTGCCGCAGACAACAGGTCAGAAACTGGCCATCTGTGTGGCAGAAAAACTCACTGGAGGGTGAGCACCAGTGGGTCTTCCATAGACCACTGGCAACCATGTGTTGTAGGAGAAGAAGAGCAGACTAGAATCAGGAAGATTCTGAATCAGGAAGCCCTTTATGCTTCTATGCCTTGCAGTGTCCCTCCAACACTCTCTACTGACAGTGTTTTGTACCACTGGCAAAAGAAAAATGTTTACAGAATTCAGCTCCAGTATCACAGAGCAAGGCAAAGGAGGGCAGATTTAGAGCTGAGGCAGTAAGTCGGCATGACTGGATTCAGAACTTTTCTGGAAAAGACTGATGGGACTTCCTTTGTAACCTTTGAGTCCTTATAATGCATCAGACACCATGTTAATAGCAACACATGGATTATCTCATTCAATTCTCATAACACAGCGAGTAAGTGGGGGAGAGAGGATTCAAACCCAGCAGTTTTTAATTTAAATCCTACTTACTTACTATATTAAACTACCTCCTGGATTCTTACACTCCAGACTTTATAAAGGCAACATAAGGATTAATGGAGAGTGATAGAACCTTCTCTATGAAATAAACTATGTACTAGTGATTAATCTAAGGGGTCTGTCACTATCCTAGTCCTATAGGATTCTTCTTCTTCTGATCCTTCTGGTTCTCAGCCAGTTACTGTTCCTTCTCTGTGCTCTGCCTGCATTGTGATACCTCATTCTTGAAAAGGAGCTGGTATACAAATCACGTAGAATTTTCAGCTTCTCTTCCTGCAATTGTTCAAAGCTCAGACTCCTTCCCACCTGTGATTCTCTCTTGATGGCTGCCACTCAGAGCTGTGCAGAATAGCCATAATTGGGATGCTTGTGGTTTCAAGTAATAGAAAATCCAACTCAAATTAGAATCAACAACAAAAAGAATTTATTGATTTACATAACTTTATTTGGTACAGTGGGATTCAGGTAAGCCTTGATCAGTACTCCAACTTTGTTTCTCTTAAGTTCTTTCTGCTTTTCCCTATTCCATGTGTGGGCTTCATCTTTAGGCTGGCTCTCCTCAGGGTCACAAAATAGCTGCCAGCAGCAAATGGCTCCTCACTGACATCCAGGGAGGCAGTGAGGGTTTTATCCAATTATTGTGGTGAGGTGAATATTGGGTACTGATAGATCTTGGCCTGGGTAATAGGTCTATCCCTTAAGCAATCAATACAAGGTAGATGAGATTACTTCAATTGGCTTAGAACAGTCAGGGTCCACATCCACATGTGGGAGATGGGGTCCATCCCACCCAAATTGCCTCAGTGCTGTACAGTGGGGAGTGGGATAGACTGGATGCTAGGAAGATACATCTGTCAAGATAGGCTATTTTTTGCTATGGTAACAAACAAGCCCCAATCTTGTTTTTTAACAGCAAAGGTTTATTTCTTGCTCATACTACATGTCCACTGTGGTCACTCAGGGGCACTATTTTATGTTTACTCACTCCAGGACCCACACTGATAGAGCTATCGCCATCTCAAGCATTGTCTATTGTTGTTGCTAAGGGAAAGAGAATATAGAAAATTGCCTACTAGCTGTTAAAGTTTGGACTTAGGAGTGACGTACTTCTACTCACACTTCATTGACCAAGCATGTCACATGGCCACTCCCAACTCCAAGCTGTCAGGAAGGATAATCCTATCATGTGCCTTGGAAGCAAACCATAAATATTTGGTGTCTGGCATTAATGTCAACTACCACAGGAGGCCATCAGAATACCCACTACAGAGGGCTTATGGAGACCACCCCAGTTTTTGTTGGGAAAAGAGCAACTTCTTGTTTTGATTGTTACCTTAAAAAAGGCCTCCCTACTGTACAGAACTCAGGAACTCAATAATCATTTCCCGTGTCACTATCAAATGCCTCCCAGGTGTTTTGCCATTAAGTGGAATCAATGGTTCTGTGAGGGACTTCTGTTAAGGTATCTCCTCAACTCAAAACAATTGGTTTTCATGGTCTTGATCCACAGAGGTGGGTTCCTGGTGAACTGCATGACCTGTAAGCTGGCCATGATTGTGGGGGGGACACTTGACTCAAGTTGGGACATTTAGAGCCTCTTCCCTGAGGTTTTGGAATGGGAATTATCAGGGATTTTTAGTCTCTCTCTGGTCAGTTGGAATTGTATCATGTACTTGGGAGTGGTTGGTAGACATATTTCCCACTGGAAGCAGAGAAAACAAGTTTGCAGGAAGAGTCCCACTGGCAACCCTTGCTCTGCTTCCAGTCCATCCAGAAGTACAGCTGGGTTCTTGCCTTTGGCCTGAGAGACTCCTTCCCTCTCCCTGCGAAAAGTCTGAAGATAAATTCCCCTTTCATTTTTCTTAAACTGACCTGATGGGTTAGTGGTACTTTCAGCCAGCAAACTCCTAACTGATATATGTTCTTTGCCTCTGGATCTGACACAAAAAGGTCACACGTCTAGGCCATTCCAATAAAATAAAGGTCAGGTTGTAATTCTATTGCATCAACTACACTTCTGGCAGTTTCTTTTCTGCTTGAGAAAGCTCATCAGAATGTGAATGAGCACAGGTGACATTATTATAGGGATCACCTGGAATCTGCTTAAATTATTTTTTTAAAGGAAAATCATTTGCCTCCTTGGATAAACATTATTTGTGACACACTTCCCAACACTGGTATTAAGTGCATGCTGTTTCCTTTTCCTGAAATCCTCTCCTCATCAATTCTTTAGACCCAGCCCCAATGTCACCTCTTCTGGGAAGTCTTTCCAAACATTCCTATAGTATTAATTATGTCCTTCTCTGCTTCCCAAAGCTTGACACATCCATCTAGTGTTACATATTTTCTTCCAGAAGTACTTCTTTACACATCTGTCTCCTCTGAAATACTGAGTTCCTCAGTGGCTGGGAGAGTGCCTTGTTTATCTCTGCGTCTTAACAGTGCCTGGATCGGAATAGATGTTTAGAAAAGTTTGTTGAGCAAATGAAGTTAAATTGGAGCAACATATCCCATATATACTAGTATTCATTCACAAAATATTTATTGAGTACCTGACCACGTCACGCCACGTTCCAGAGGCTGCAAATGAGCAACACAACGTCCTTGCCCTCAGGACGTTACAGATGATATTCAGGTCATAAGGGCTATGAGGAAAAGCAAAGGAGGATGAGGGGAGAGAGTGTGATAGGGGTTGGGACTTGATATTTTAGTAGAGTGGTCTTGGAAGATCTTTCTGGGGAGGTGTCTTCTGAGTAGAAATTTGGAGTAAGGGCACACACCTTATATCTTGGGGGAAGAAACACCAAATGCAAAGGTCTGGAGGTAGGAGTGAGCCTGCATGTTCCAGGAGCAGGAAGGAGGCTAGTGTGGCTGGGATGGAGTAAGGGAGTAGAGTGGAAGGAGATGCAGTTAGAGAGGTGGGGGAGGGTAGGGAGGCAGATCACATAGGATTTTGGAGGCCCTTGAAAAAAAGATTTTGGTTTTGCTCTGAGTGAGGTGCGAAGACATTGGAGGCTTCAGAGAAGAGGAGAAATATGTTTTAACAGAATCCTTCTGGCTGCTTGAGAACAAGCTCTCTGAGAGCATAATAGATTCAGGGAGAGCAGGTAGAAGGTTATTGCAAAATTCCAGGAAAGAGAAGATGAGGGCTCAAATGAGGAAATTTTAAAGGTAGAGCTGACAGGCTTTGCTACTGGATTACATGTGGGATATGATAGGAAGAGAGGAGTCAAGAAGGACTCCAAGGTTTGGCCCAAGCCACCAGAAGGATAGAATTGACATTAACTGAGGTGGGGAAGTCTGTGAAAGGGGCAAACTGAGGGGCAAGTTCCACAGTTTGGCTTTGGACACGTCAAGTTTGACATATTACTCAATACTTATGTATATATATATATATGTTCACTGGTTTTCAGGATCTGAAGGTTATAATGCAACCTGAAGTTAAAGTCAGCCTTATTGATTGAACACCAGGCACTGTACAGAAAACTTCACGTGTGCTTTCAATCATTTCTATTGGCTCACTTACTAATATTTTCATTGCCTTTTTATGGATGAAAGATTGAATAGCATGTCCAAAGTCACTCTGGGGGTGCCTACCCGGTGGCACAAGAGGTTAAGTGCGCTCGCTGCGCTGCAGCTGCCCGGGGTTTGCCAGTTTGGATCCTGGGCACACACCGACGCACCGCTTGTCAAGCCATGCTGTGGCAGCATCCCATATAAAGTAGAGGAAGGTGGGCATGGATGTTAGCCCAGGGCCAGTCTTCCTCAGCAAAAAAAGAGGAAGATTGGCAGATGTTAGCTCCGGCTGATCTTTCTCACAAAAATAAAGAACCAAAAAAAAAAAAAAAAAAAGGCACTCTGTGATTCCCCAGGTGTACAGACTGCAGAGCTGTTGCTGTATACTAATCACTAAATTCTAAACGTGGGGACCACTTTCTCGGGGACCACTTTCTGAGCAAACAGCTATAGACTTGGGCTCCATAACAAAAAAGGTGCCTGGAAAATGCGACAAAAACTCAGACAAGGGCCCACGGCTATCCCAGGCGTTACAGGTTACACAATAGAAATTGCGAAGAAAGGAAGCATTATTGTACCTGGGGGGAGCTAACTGATGCTTGAAAGTTCTCGAGTACCTGAAGATTTAATGTTAAGAAATCAGTCATCAGAAGTTGTTGTTAAAACAGAGGAGATTAAAAACTGCAGTGAAGCGTTGGTGGGATAAAAGAAAAATCAACTTCCAGGCGATGCTTGCTGGGAAACACTTACTGTGGGGAGAAGGGCCAGACGTCCCTGGCCTGAATGTGCCCTTTTGAAAGTGTAGCCTGGTGTGGCCTTCCTTAAGTGGTCCTCTAGAAAGACCAGGATATGGAGTACAAAAGCCGGGAACCTCTGGGGCCGCAGCATCCGCCCCCTGTCCCCTCCTTTCCCGCCCCCTTAGGCTCCACGAGGGGAAAAGCAGGACCGGGGCCCGCGCATGCGCCCGGGGCAAGGTCCGCTCCCCGCGACGTCAGGGGGCTTGCGCCCGCACGAAAGCCCCGCCCCTCGGGCGCCAGAGGCGACCTGGGCGGGGGGCCTCGGGCCACGCCCCCAGCCTAGCCGAGCGGGGCCGAGCGGAGCCGAGCGCCTCCGAGCGCGGCCGAGCGGAGCCGAGCGGCCCGGAGTCGGTTGGTGCAGCTGCGTCCCCGCCGCTCAGCAGTCCGCGGCTCCGGCGTCGCCGCCGCCGCCTCCGCGGGCCCTGTGCCGGCCGGCCGGCCGGCCGCCTGCCGGGAGCGAAGCCCGGAGCGCGGGGAGAGCGGCCCGGCCGCGGGCGCCGCCGCCGCCGCCGCTGCCAGGTGAGCGCCCGCCGCGGCCCGGCGGCCCCGTGTGCCCTCGCGACTGTCAGTCCCCGTGTCTGTGTGTCTCTCTGCCTGTCACCCCCCTGTGTCTGCGCGAGCTCCTTCCCGCCACGCCTGACCCCCGGCTCTGCCCGCAGCGTCCGCCAACCCCTCCCGCCCGCTGCCCCGGTCTTTCTGTCAGCCGCCAGCACCCCCATGCTGGGAGGCTCCGCCCCTTCCCCCCGGAGCCCCGCCCTTCGCCCCATCTGTCATCGCCCCCCTCCGGCTGCCCGCGGGCGTCCTGGGGGCGTGAGGGTGCCGCCGCTGCTGGGGGTCGGTGTAGCCCCGCGGGCCACACAGCTGCGACAGGAGCGACGCGGGGGTTGTGGAGGGGAAGTGGGGTGTCCTCAGATGCCCGCCTGGCCGTGCGAGGGTGCGTGTCCGAGTGTGTGAGCGCCGCGAGTGCGCCCGAGGGCCGGGAGCGGGGCGCGGGGGGCGGCCTGACCGGCGTGCGGCCGGGATGCTGGGCGGCCGGGAGCCGCCTGTCCTGCGGGATGGGGCCGCCCATGCCTCTGGTGTAAAGAGCGAACGCTTGGCCAGGGAGGCAGCTGACCGGGACTCAACCACTCGGGGTACAGTAGATTCTTGAATCCCGGGACCGTTGTTTGCCCATGCGAAAACAGTGAACCTGGGCCCCGCGTTCCCGGGTGGCGTGTGAGCGAGTTGGGGGCTTGTTAAACCTTCCCAGTTTGGGATCTTCATTCAGGGAATCCTGTCGGAAGTGATTGAGGAGTGGGTGGGCTGTAGAGTTTAGGTGGAAAGTGTTTGAGAGCTTGAGTCATCTTGAGTTGCGTGGTTTGCATTTCTGAGCTGTGATTGCCCTGGGCTTGTGCCCTGTGAGAAGCTGTTATGTGATGGGGGTTTAGGTAGAGGAGGAGGAAGGGCATACTCCTTTCTGTTTTTGTCTGTGTCATGTGAACACATAGTATGTTTATTCGTGAGACCTCCACACATCCTCACTTTACAGTAGTTTCCATTTATACGTAATCTTGTATGTTGTTATCTTGATGTTCTTTGTTTGCCGAAGCTTAGTATCGCAATATTTCAAAACTAAGAGAAAATGCGTCCTGAAAACAATTGGTATTTTGCCGGATAATTCTCAACCATGGGGAAAGAGCCAAAAGCGCACTTCATTAGCTGGAACAATTTATTCGGGCTTAATTTGTTTCTAAGAGACATACAGTGGAAAAATCCAGAAGCGGCAAAGTAGCATCAAAGAGTCTTAGGAAATTAATGAAAAGGGCCCTTCTCTTGCTGCCTTGGAAAGATGATATCAAAGTTGCTGTAGAGGACAGAGCTACTATGTAATGATAAACATATTAACCAAGTTGGTTTTGTGACCTGGATACATTGAGCAGCGCTTGATTTGTTCTGTGCTTCATAACAGGCAAACACTGCATGGGAAGCGGGGTAATTTTTGGAGAAAATGTTCTTCGTGTTTTATTTATTTTTTTCATATTTAAGTAAGATTTCAGACTCTATTCAGAGATTCAAGCAATCTCACGGTGGGAGTGGGTTTTTTTTTTTTTTTCCTTTTTTTCAGATAACGTTAAAAATTACAAAAATAATTCATGGTTAAGGCAGAAAACTAGAAAAACAAAGAAAAGCATAAGAAAAAAACTCCACAATCCCACAAACCATAGTAAACCACAGTTTGGTATTTATCTTTTTAGTCCTTTGTTCCCATGTATAAGTATTTGTTCTTACAAAAATCCTACCATACTAGAAGATTGTTTTATTGTATGCTTTTTTCCACTTATAAATAGATTATGAAAGATATGACTTGGTTTTATGGGTAAAAACTTGTGTTCCCTTTGTGATCCTTTAAAAAAGTATGTTGGATCCTCTGCTTAGAGTGCTCCAGTAGCTTTTCATCTTAAAGTGAAACCTGAAGTCCTTGCCGTGGCCTACTAGACTACCTCCCTGTCCTCACTTCCAGCCTTGCTGGATGGATCTCTTTGCTAGTTCTTAAAAACTTCAAGCGTATGCCAGCCTCAGAACCTTTGCATTTGCTGTTTCCTCTGCCTATAACTCTGTTCCTTGGATATCATAGTTCTTGCCTCATGTCTCTGCTCAGATACAACTTTATCAGGCTTTCCCTGATCATTCTGTGTAAAATACATCTGCTTCTCCTGTTCCCCTTAACCCACTTTTCTTCATGGCACCTACCACTACTTGGTAAATACGTATTTATTTGTTGGTTTATTATCTCTTTCCCCCCATTAACCCGGAAGTGTGAGACTTTTTTCCCAGATGTATCCTTAGGGCCCAGAACAGCACCTGATACATTTATAAGTGCTTAATCAATATTTTTTCAATGACCAAATGAATGAATGCTCATTATCCATCCATTCGTGTGACTTTCCTGGTAGCCTCAGAGGCTTTAGGTAGCTATATCATGAACTGGGATAACAACCCCTTAAAAGTCAGGATAGTCCTCTCCTTTATATACCTGAGAAGAAGAATTTTACAAGTGAGGCTTATGATCTCAAAGAGAATTAGTCTTGATTTAACTTGAACAATCGAGGGAAGGAACATTTTTGGCAAATGTTACTGACTTTCCTTCTTATGCATTGTCCTTGTGTCACATTGAAAATCTCTGAAAAGTATAAAGTATCCCAGTTATGTTTACAGCTGTGATTTCCATTTGGTAGTTCTTAGTGGTAGTATAAGCTCAAGAGCATAGTGAGTTTTTTGTGTCAACAGATACCCAGATATAATTACAGCTTGAATGTGTTTTCATTTGAGGAGTAGCTGTTATATTTACTTATTTTCCTGGCAATTCTATCCTTTTCAACTCCCTGCTTATCAGTTTTTGGATGGCCTTGCAGGTATACTTAAGTTTTTTTGTTAACATTTTAAAATAAATCCTTGATCTCTTGAGCATTTTACATCTCTCATGTGACTCTCGAACTGTTTGAAAGTACCAGTTTCATCTTTCAGGATGAAATGACATCTGTCGTCAAACATATAATTGCATTTTCATTATAAGGATAGGAAAAATTGTATCTTGGGGTAGAATTTTTACAGAGAGGATATAGTATGAGTCTAAGCTTTTCAAAGGCTTGAATTTCAAGTAGGCTACGTTTAATTTTAGTGAGTTTTTGAAAAAAAACTTCGCTTTTTGCTCTAAAGAAGAAGGATCCCTTTGAACACATTGCAAACAGAGACCTTCAAAAACTTTTTTCTTATGCCCCAAATACACAAGAAGTCGAGGAAAAAATCTTAAATGAACATTTTATTCTTTTTAAGACCTAAAAGGAATGTGTTAAGAATTTATTTTTATTTGTTCCACAGGCATCTATTGAGGATGTAGTTGGGGCAGTTCTGTGTGTTTTTGTATGGGCTACGTTACCATGTTTAGTTTTAGATTACCAACCTAATTTCTTATTATTTCTTCTCTTTTCTCGCTTGGCTACCTCCCTTCTCTCATCATTTTCTCTCCCTACATGACCTCATCCATTCCCAGGACTTCAGTACCCTCTGGATGTGGATGACTCCCTCAGTTACACCTCCCACCTGGACCTTTCTCTGGTTCCAGACTTGCGTTTTTAGCCAACGCCTTCCTGCTATTTCTACTTGCTGCCTCACAGTGATCTCAAACTTTACATGTCCAAAATTGATCTCTCAATCTCCCTCTCAAACTTCCAAATTTGTATTCCTCATTCCTGACCCCTTCCTTTCCTCTCCGCCAGCCTTCCCCTGCCCCCAGCCTTTTCTGTCTCAGTGTCTTTACTGTCCACTCATTGTTCAGGCCAGACACCTGAAAGTCATCCTTGATTCTTCGACTCCTCACCCACATCCAATCCATCAGCGTGGCCTGTTGGCCCAGCCTCCAGAATACCTCAAATCCTCCCTTCCCTCCATCTTCCTAATCCAGCCACCGTCCTCTCAACTGAATGACTTCTGCTGCCTGGTGCCTGGTCTCCCAGCTTCCACGCTTGCCTTCTTCTAACTCATTCTCCCCATGGCAGCCAGAGTCATCCTACTAAAAAGTAAATCAGATCGTGTCACCCTCCTCACCCCTGCCTGGTGGCTTCCCACTGTACTTTGACCCACATCCACACTTCTTACTCTGAGGTGCCCGGCCCCCGCCTCCCTCTCTAACCTCTGCTCCTTGCTCACCATGCTTCTGTCAGGTTGGAGCACCGTCAGTTCCTCAAACGTGCCAAGGTCTCCTCCTCTTCTCTGCAGGCCCTTCCCTCTGCCCGGCGCTCTTCCCTCCCACTCTTCTCATACAAAGAGCCTTGTCAAACATCCGGTTTCAGCTAAAATGTCCCTCCTCAGAGGGGCCTTTCCTCGTCACCCCTTCTGCAGTAGTTTCCTCCCCATTGTCCCCTCTCTCAGCGTATGGGCGTTTCCTGCTTAGCACTTCACCAAAATTCCAAGTATTTCATTTGTGTATTTGTTTCCTTCTTTATTGTCTACTCCCCTAATAGACTGCAAGATCTATGAGGCCAAGCACAGCCTTGTCCTGTTTATGGTACAGTCCTGACACCCAGTGCTCTGCTAGAATCCAGTAGGTGAAGGTCCTCAATTTGAATAATAATATAACAGCTAACCTTTTTTTGAAACTTACTGTGTGCCAGGTCCATTGCTAAGTGCGTTCACGCATTATCTCTAAATCTCTGGGAGAACTCACTAAGGTGGTGATGGTTATTATCATTTCTATTTTTAGTTGAGAAAATTGAGTTAGAGAAGTTAAGTAATTTTTAACTTATGCAGCTAAGAAAGCGGTGGAGCTAGCATTTGAATCTACATGATCTGACTATAGAGACTTCCTTCTTATTCATTACTGCCTTCTGATATGAAGGTAGAAATGAATGAATGTGAAATATGCTATAATAATATTTGATGGTTCCTCATGTTTGTGTTTCTAAGCATATACTGGAGTTTAAAAAATAAGAATGCTTGGGTGAGGGTGTTGCATTTCCTGGGAGGTTTCTGTTAATAAGCACTAAGCCAAAGCACATAGATTAGTCTGTGTTCAGGTGCTGTGTTTTAATTTTACCTTTGCCACTCTGTAGCTGTCAGCCCCTGGGCAAATTACTTAACATGTCTAGGTCTATTTTTTCAGCTGTAAATGGAGAAAAATAATAGTTCTTGTCTCACGGGGTCATTTTGAGTAGCCTCACAAAAAACAATCAATGTTAGCTATTAATATCATAAGGAGGAAAAAAACCCTCAGGAAAAGACTTGTAGCCCCATCAACAAATTAAAATTTGGATAAGAGTGAAAGATAGACCATAACTAATAGTATTGTTTCACTGACTCTGGTTTTGAACTTATCAAAATTATCAGGGAATTAACTATTTGGCTTGGGATTTATAATCATTCTATTGATGTATGGCAACTTTATGT
This sequence comes from Diceros bicornis minor, assembly GCF_020826845.1. Classification (NCBI taxonomy): domain Eukaryota; kingdom Metazoa; phylum Chordata; class Mammalia; order Perissodactyla; family Rhinocerotidae; genus Diceros; species Diceros bicornis. The sequence continues at coordinate 19,298,286 of NC_080758.1, forward strand.
ATGGATTTAAACTTGTTAAGTGCTTGTAGGTAAGACAGCTTTCTTATCTTCTTTTTAAACTCCTCCCCATCTTAGGAAAGATTCTCAGGGTAGAGAGATCCTTTGAGAGGCTGGCTATTTTTGAGAGGCTGACTCTTTTTTTCCCTTTCACCAGAAAGGTACTCACCACGATTGCTGCTTACTTCAGTAATGATTTTCATCAGGGAGCTTACTTCAAATAACCAAGCAAACAGTAGGCCCAGTACAGGTACCATGGGCTTGGCAGCCCTTAAGTTGGTGTATCTGGGTGTAGTTGCATTTTCTGGTGGGATGGCTTTATGAGCAAGTAGTAGTCTGGTGGCCTCCATCATCTCTGTGAAATAGAAGGTGAGGTTATCTGCTAAGAGTAAATGGGAAGAGGTCAAAGAAAAAACAAGGAGATCTGACATACAGTTGAGGTCAGGAAGAGAAAGAGTGGCTTTGGGGCCATGTCCATGATCTCTAGGCAGTATGCAGAGTTCCATTGAGGTAGGAGACCATGCATTGATTGCGGTGCCAGTAGCATTCTGCTGCCTGGTTTTAGGAACAAAGAAGGCATATAGTTGGATCGAGCCAGGGTTGGGGTTTCCTTGGGGTGAGTGGCAGAAGGACAGTGGAGCAGATGAACTGAGAGTATTGGCCAGAGATTGATTAACATGTTAGGTAAGAGTCTCTGGGCTGGATGGGGAGGAGAAAAGGAGCAGATGTGTTGATGAAGTCAAGGAATGGGTGTAATGGAGTGATGGAGTAATAGGAGGATGTGGTTAGAGAGGGACATGTGAGTGGAAGATTTCAGAGTTGGAGCAATTAATTACTGGATGTGACAGGCTCCTAGGTTTTGCCACAGACACGAATGACTGAAGTGAACTCAGTGAAGATGAGTAAAGTCAAGGAGGTCCAATAACTGAGAGACTGGAGAGTTGTTTGAGTCATCGTGTTGTCAGAGAAGCCATTAGAAGGATAGCAGGACATTGGGGTGGAGAGAAGGAAGGCATACTCAGTCTTCAGTGGATGAAGTACCAGCAATGAGAGGAGGTGTTGTGGGCAGCCTGCAGGAACCTCAGATCAGAGGATTTTGTCTGAGGGCAGTGGAAGAGCAGACCTGGAAGCTTTATTGGTTGCAAGGTCTCTCTGGAAAGAGTTGGCCTTGGCCCAGGTTCATTATGCTTCGGAAGGAATCCCAATTCCAAGTGGGCAGCACCAATGACATATGTAGTATTGTGTTTCTAAACTTGGTCCGGAAAATCATCTGAGGGTGTGTGTTAAAAATACAAATTTCAGAGCTCCATCCCGGGCCCACTGAATTGGAATTTCTAGGAGGGGGACTGAGAATGTATATTTTAACACCCGCCAACCCACACACACACCTGGTAATTCTTTATAATTAGGCAAGTTTGGAAAATGCAGCTGTAGTGATTGAGAACATGGGGTCTGGAAGCTGACTGCCTGGGTCTGAAGGAGGTAAGACTGGTGGGAGCAAGCCTTACCGCATGACTCTGAATAACTTGCCTTTCCAGGTTTATCTGATATCAGAAGCTATGAATTAAGGGACCCTCCATTAGTAGCACATTTATTGACAGAAGCAAGAAGATTCAGCTGGTGATGACAGAGACAGAAACGCTATACACAATAATTCAAAATATAGAAGTTTGGGGACATTCATTGTAGAGGGAACAGTCTTGTTTGCTTCAGTGGTTTCTGAATACATTGATTAATCATAATTGTTATCCTGTTCAACAAGAATAGGTCAAATTATGGTTTGGTTAGTTCAGAAAGGCTGAGAAGGCAGTAATGCAGTTTAGAAAGCTTTCCATCATAAGCTTGCATGTTTTAGTACATCGTTATTTGTAAAATTAACTTATGTGACACAATTCTGTCTTTGAAGATACTGGATTAAAAAACCATCAAAGACAAGAGCAGTTATTATCCCCAAGGGGCAGCATATATAATTAGATACTTAATATCATGATATTATCATCCCTACCACCTCATTCTCCCTATTTTCACCAAGAAAATTCTGTTCCTTTAAATCATAAGGAAGAGGTATCCTGCAAAGGAGTAGCTGCTGAGGAGGGAACTTGGAATCAGCTATTCTTGGCTGACTACTTAGAATCCCCTATTGCTAGTAAGGAGGTTTTGAGTTAGAGTTGCAGTGTTTAGAATACTTAAACTATATTTACCACCTGGTTTGTCTAAACACTAAAGCTTTGGGAAAAGAATGTTGTCAGCCCTACTAAAAGTGGTTGCTATGGACCTTGAACCTAAAATTTGCTTTGCTCTATTGTGTATTCCATTTCTTATTTCCTCTTAGCACTGCTGGTACTGAGAAGCCTGGCTTTCAAAGTGGTGAACTGGGTGCCAAACATGGCCTAGCATCTCGGTGATATTCCTGTCACTTACTACATACTTCCACTTGCTGTCTCATCTCCCTGGTGAACTGCAGGGAGCCACTTGAATGCACATCTTGAGACCTAGAAAATGTGGCATTGGAGGTTTAGCAATGCCAACTTAACCAGAACTTTCAATTTGCAAGTTGAGATTTTTAAAAAGTAATTCTATTTTAGAAAAAATTAGAGATTCAGAATTTTTCCCTTTTAGAAAAATGTTTTCTCCTAAAGCCGAGAAGTACTGAACAGAAGCCAATGAGCATTTTAATGATAGTAACATGTTCTTCTAATGTCACACTTTCCTGCCCTACAGAACTCAGGAACCTTTGCAGTCTCTGCTGTATGATGATGCTCCTTATAATGTTTGAGTCACTACGAGTATTCAGTTTAAGTGTTTGTATGCCTGCTGTGAACTAGGTACCTTGGGGTTAAAAAAGAAGGTCCCTGGTCTCAAGGAACTTAATTTTTAAAAGTTAGACAAGGTGCATTTAAATCTCTAACCTCAAGCAGACCATGTTGTGTGCTGTGAAGGAGGTATAATCAAACTGTAGGATCACAGATACAAGAGAGGTTATTTCTTGTGGTGGATGGAAGTGGCGAGGGAGGTTGGAGGATGCTTTCAGGAAGTGTTTGTATTCAGACTGGATCTTGAAGGTTGAGTAGAATTTTGAACTATTATATTTGATATTCTCTGTTTACTAAGGCATCATTTATTTTAGCAAGACTACAGAAATATTTTGGCACTTAGTGAATTGGCTTTCAGTTATCTAAATGACTTGCTCATCCAGAATGCCTCATTACTTAATTATTTTGGATAACTTGTCTCTGTAATTAGCATATGAAGTATTAAGAAATGTATAGTGGAGAAGGGCTTTTATGGAAGCCCTTAAAAATGATCTTGGGATCATAGTGGATATCTCAAATCCCAAAAGAATTGGAAATATGGTGCTGTGGTGATGAATAGAAAATCAGAATGATAATGAAATGTATGTGTTTGGGTATATGGTTTAGGAAGATGGAGATCTAAGTGATGTTCATGAGGTCTTCATAGAAAAGGAATAGTCTGCCAGGTTAGGAGGCCTCTTGAACACTCACCTTCTCATTTCTGAGTATGGTTCTCAGGGGTAGTTGGCAGTGAGGGCAGGAGAGCCCTATGGGCTGGGGCCATAGTAAACTGAAGGAGGCCAGCTCCTCCTCATTCTCCCTTGCTCTAGCATGTCTAAGCACAGAGAGTTTTACAGAAAGTCTGTGCAGCCGTTCCCAGAATGGCTCTTCTGCTCCGGGTCTCTGTGTGCCTTGTTCATGGGCTTGGCCTGCCTCAAAGCTATATCTTCCTGCCACAGAGTGGATTCTCTCTGGCTGACGTGTGTCCTTCTGGGTGAATCCTCACTGCTTTAGCAAGCCCATTTCTTGCCATGGTAGGTTAGCTACAGCCGGACCATTGTGCCACCCTTGCAAATGGTCATTATTATGCCTGAGACCTTGCAGTCAGTTTTTCCTTTTCCCACGTTAAGGCTCTGTTTTCACTCTTCCACTTCTCCCATCAATTCAACACTTAATTTTCCAGGAAGCTGAAAAACATACCACTTGCTACCTTTTGTGCTGAAACGGGTTCCTGGCTCAGAATTCTGATCTCTTTGGGAATCAACACATATGGTTTTGAAAAGATAGTATTTTCCTTTTTGTTTATTCCTGATAATGCCAATAGCATTTTAAAAGCAAAGATATTTGGCACTGCTATATGCCCTATTTTACCATGCAGGTGACTAAAGCAACTCTAAGAAAATGAATTTAGTCACTCATTAATAATGTACTTATTGTGTGTCAGATACTATGCTAGACCCAGCAGGGAGCAAGTCAGACATGGTCTCTCTGTGGCCTCATGCCACTTACAGTCTGGTGGATCCATGGCCAGGAAGCCGTGATAGATTTATAGAATCACTGTAGAGGGGAGCCGGCAGAAAGGCCTGGCGTCTAGTCCTGCTTTCGCCTTTAATCAATTATATGACCTTAGATGTTTGCCTCTATTTTCTGTCATCTGGAATAAAAAACCCTTTAAAAAGGTTTATAAGAGTCTTATAATATTTAAATGACACTACATAGAAAAGAGCTTTGAAAAGGTCAAGTTACTATATATGCAACTATGGGGGGGTAATCAGCCCCTGCCTTCTTTAATTAGTATGGGTAATGGAGGGTTTCCACTACTCTGTGGCTTCAGAGTATGCCATGTAGCTTCAGAGAATTCCTAAAAATAATACTTGGACTAAATATTATTAATATTTCACTAATTCTAATGTTTATTAATAATAAATAAGAAAATCAGCTAATTTTTGTGGGGTTATAACCCAAGTGCCTGGGGTTAATATAGGCTACTTAGTCATCCCTAAAGAACTGTAGATTTAAATATTGCCCTCTGGCAATATTTCAGAAAACAATGCTTCTAGATATTTACTATATAACTAAAAATTTGTTACTACAACAATAGATATATGATAATATTAATTCTCTAATACATACCATGGTAATTATAATGCAGTAAGAAAAATATATGAACAAAAATTATAATAAAATAAAAAGTATTGTTTGTAAATAGTAGAAGATATCTTTAGTTTTTGCAGATTTAGGTAGATAAGAAGTTTTGAATCACATGGTTCCTTTTTACTTCTGACCTTCTGTTGTTTTTATGGGCCCTCTTACATGCATATCACTCAAGGATATGTAGGCCTTTCATTGCAGGCATTTTCTGTAGCAACCTAGACAAGACCTTTAGTCTTTCTGAACCTCAATTTACTCATACAATTTGGCTTTTTCTTTGCCATGCCAACTTCATAGGGTTGTGAGACATTCAAATAAAGTATTGGAACGGATGTGCTTCTATCTGTGTGATGGTTCTCATTCAGTCATAGGTGTAGTGGTTAGGTAATTCTGGCAAATGAATGCCCCAGAAGGGCTGTGTCTTGATGTGTAGCACAGCCTTTGTTCAAGTTTCCTGATTCTTCCTCACCACCATTCAGTGCCTTCCACATATCCGGTTGTCCCATTCTCATTTAACAGCATTTCACTTTTTACCTGGTTGGTCGTTAGCCAGCGTTTATTGAGCTTCTGCTGTGTGTCAGGCACTGTGCAGGGTGCTGACAATATAGAGCAGAGAGGGCCAGACCCTGACTCCAGAGTGCCTGTTTGAGGGGGCAATGAACCCAAGACTGCAACATCAGTTCTTGCCTGAATTTCCAGCCTGCTTGCCTTCCCTACAGATTTCAGACTTGCAGCCCCTACAGTCATGGGAGCCAGTTCTTTAAATCTCTTAGTGTGTGTACATACATACATACACACATATGCTATTGGTTTTGTTTCTCGGGACAACTCTGACTGATATAGTACTTAACAAATGCTCTCACTATTGATGCAGAAAGAGGAGGAACAAGTGTGGTAAGCAAGATGCTTAGTGTGGTTTTAGCCATGTTGGGTTTGTGGTGTCCATGGAATCTACCTGGAGATACCGGCAGGCAAATATAGACAGGGTGTGGAGAGGTCGCAAGAGTGGTCTGGACTGCAGATATATAAGTTTGGAAGTTACCAGTGTGTAATTGTCGGTTGAAGCTATGTTTGTGGATGATTTCAAACAGAGAGAGTAGAGTGTGTAAGGTAAGAGGAGGTATCAAGATGGAACCTCAGGAAACACCAACATATAGGGGGAGGTGGAGGATGAGGAGCCTATAAAGGAAACCAGGAAAGAGTAGACAGAGAGGAGGAAGATTAGGAGGGAGTAGGGTCATTGAAATCAAGCAGGGGAGAATTTCAAGAAGTGAATCAGCGTTGTCAAGTGCAATAAAAAGGTTAAGAGAAATGTTGGAATATGCCCATTGAATTTAGCTCCTAAGAGGTATTGTTAGAGGTGACCACGTCAATGTCGTAAAACATTACAGTGGGTGGAATAGAGAATCCATGGTGATAAAGTAGAGATGTGTGTTTGCTGCTGCTGCTTCTTAAAGGAAGTCAGTTATGAAGTATGAGGATGGGAAGGAGCTGTGGGCTTCCTGAGGAAGGGACGATTTTAGGATGAGAGGGGCTCTAGCATGTTCAGAGGCTGAAGCTAAAAGAAAGGAAGGAGGTAGAGATTCAAGGGGAGAAAGGACAAATGATTGATCAAGGTCTCCTCCATGGATGGAGGGACATGCACAGGGGATGGTCAGTGGCATTGCCAGAGGAGGGATGCCTCTTTCACTTGGTATGGAAAGAGGAAAGGCTATTTGGGGTTACAGATAAGTCTATAGAAGGTAGGAGGCCGGAAGTTTTGCCCTCGTAAAAGCTTCTATTTTCTTTGTGAAGTGGACCTTTGGTGCCAACTTATAGCCAAGGGGAGATGATGCAGTAAGGTCTTTGAAGACAGAGGTGAAGGTATAAAATTACTGTTGTGGACTTGAAAGTGGAGGCTGATTATTGTTCCCCACTGTCTATTGAATGGAAGTTATACTCCCCAGTCTGAGGTTTATAAAGTCTTCCACAAACTGCCTTTAACCAATTCTGCGAAACTGCCTATCTTTTTTGTTTCATTCCAGCACCCTTGTGAAGAGTATCTCAGCTGTAGCACTAGAATGTGGCTTTGCGAGACTAGATGCTGTAGTGAAAATGCCATTGGACTATGAGTCAGGAGTCCTGTAGTCCAGTCTTGGGTCCTCCATTTACTAGCTATGGGATCTTGGACATACCTTAACTTCTCTAAGTCTGTTTCTTCATTTGTAAACTGTTAATTATAACAACAACAATAATGAATGATGATGATGATGGTTGTGTCAAATGAGAAAATGTATTTTAAAGTACTTTGAAGAGACTAAGTAGTATATAAATGGAGGTGAGGTCATCAGGCCGTGAGTAATCCTAATTCCAGGCTTTTGTATAAACTTTCTTCTTTACCGCTAGAGTCCTCCCCCTTCTCTCCAACGATCTAAATTCAGCCTGTCTTACATAGAGAAATGCTAGCTCCTGTAACAGATAAACCCTGCTGAAATCTCAGTGGCTTAAAACAGTAGACATTTTCATGCTCATTTCAAATCCAATCAGCTATGAGGTTTGAGGGGACCCAGACTGACGGATGCTCTGCCATCTTCAAACCATGGTTTCCAAGGTTGCCCTGGGTGTTGATATCCAGCCAGCGGGGGGTGGGGGTGGAGGAGAAAGAGAGTGTATGATTGTCTGTGAGGCTTTTATGCACCAGGCCAAAGGAGAGATGATTGAGAGGAGGCATTTACTGGATGGAAGATGAATTTGGGGTGTATGCGTTTTTGTGCACAGAATGGTGGAGGGTGCTCTGAGAAGAGAGAGGCAAGACCTGTGCAGCCCTAGGACAGAACAGAGGGGCCACTCCTGCTTTGATAGACAGAGCTTGGGAAGGCCGGGGGGACCTAGGACTGGTTCCTGGTGAAGGCAAGCACTGCGAAGGTGGGAGAGAGGCCCCCAGGTCAGAAGAGATAGGTGGCCGAGAACTGGGGTGTTTTTTTGTTTTTGTTTTTTTAATTTTATTTATTTTCCCCCAAAGCCCCAGTAGATAGTTGTATGTCATAGTTGCGCATTCTTCTAGCTGCTGTATGTGGGACGCGGCCTCAGCATGGCTGGAGAGCCATGAGAGCTGCTGGAGAGCAGTGCATCTGTGCGCGCCCGGGATCCGAACCCGGGCCGCCTGCATCGGAGCGCACGCACTTAACCACTAAGCCACGGGGCCGGCCCAGAACTGGGGTGTTTACACACCTTCTGAGATGAGCTTCCTAACAGCTGGGGAGATAGACACTTTATCTTTTTCAAGATGAGAAAACTGATGAGATGGTGCCTTGACAAAAGCCACATAACTAATAGGCAGCAGAGAAATGAGCTAGGACTTGAATCTTTTGCCGTCAAAGCCCCTGGTGGTGAGAGCCAGGAAATAATATCCCACTTGGAGGACTGGAAAACTTGGACTCTGAAGTTGGTTTGAGGTGAACCCTCGGGCACAGGGTGGAGGTGGACCACTGTGGTGGCTGTTCCTTTATAGGTGGCTTGCCCTTTGGCTGCTTCGGTTGGAGGAGAGTGGGCAAGAGAGGAGCATTCCAGGCAGAGGGCGTAGCCTGAGCAAAGATCCTAAGGCAGAAACATGCTCGAGGGTTCAAGGACTGAAAGGAGGCCAGGTTGGTCCATGACAAGCAGGAGGGAGAGATGCGTGAGAAGAGGCTGGAGGGGAAGCAGGGCCCAGATCGCACAAGAATATACGGGCCATGGCAAAGAGTTAAGATTTTATTCTAAGGGCAGTGGGAAACCATTGTACATTTTAAGTGGGGGGTAAGATAGCCTGATTTATAGTTTAAAAGACCACTCTGGCTGTTGTTTGGAGAGTGGGTGGAGAGGAGGCCAGAGTGTATACTGAATGTAGTGGGGAGGGAAAAGGAGAAATTCAGGAGGAGATGTGAGTCTGGAGCTCAGAGCAGCGGTTCGGGCTGGAAAAGAAAATTTGATCCTGTATTTCCTATTAGCTCACTCCCTGTTATTAACCGAGCTTCCTGCGAGTAGCCTTATTCATGGTCTCTACTTAGTCACCTCCTGCAACTCAGCCCTCTGTGCGCTGGCCTCTGTCATTGCCACTTCCCTGAAATGTCTCGGGCAAAGGGCACCCAAGGCCCTTTGTGGTTAGCCACGTCCATGCCTTTAGTCCTCGCCTGGCTTGACTTGCATTCAGTAACATTGTGAGCCATTCTTGCCTTGAAATGCTCTTCTCTTTAGCCCTCGGTCTCTCTGGTCCTTCATTCTGTGGTCGCTTTGTGGTCCCCAAGTCCTCAGACCAGCCCTAAAATGATAGCATTCCCCAGACTTCTGAAATTGGTCCTCCTGGGTTTCCTCTGTGCTTCTTTGAATAGAAAGAGCCCCCGCTCCCCTTCATCAGGCCAACACCTACTTGCTTTTCCAGCTTCATCTCAGGTGTCCCCTCCTCCAGGAAGCCTTCTCCTCCTTTTCCATTTCTCCTGGAGCATAAAGTGGATATGATAGCACTTAACACCCTGTTTACTTTTTTGTCTCCCAGTCTAATAGTGCCTGAAGGATAGAATTACAGCAAAATACCCTGTGATCTAGGACAAAGATTGCTTTCTCCAGTTCAGATGAAAGCAACACTTTATAATGAAGGTATCTACACCTGATTCTATGTCCTTTAACAGAGCATTCATTTCTCACTGGGTCTAAAGGCTGTGAATTCTGGTATAATATCTTCTGTGAATGGAAGGAATTAATTTAACTTAAAAGAATCAGTAATTGTCTCCATCTTCTGGAAGAAAAAAAAATCTGAGAATTGAAGAATATGAATTGCTTCAAAAGAGCTTCCAAAAACTTGCATTGCATGTAATTTGGTTCCCCACTACCTAGTTCCCACCCCAAAACCTGTTACGTGTGCCTCGTATTTTGTGATTCCACAGTTCTGGGTTTGACATTATGATTGCCTCCATGGTGATGAACACTAGTGTTCTCCTGGGCTGAATTGTGAAAGCCTTCGAAGGCAGCAAATAGGCTGAATGAAAAATGAGCTTCTGCCTTTATATCCTTCCCTCCTGCTAACCAGGTCATTGTGTAAATGAAAAAGGAGAGATGGATAGAGACAGTGTAGTATATACTTAGGTGTACAAGTCACATCTGGAATTTCAGTAAGGCTCTGAGTGGTTAATGTTACTAAACTCTCATGCTTCTCTTTCAAATGTCTTTTTCTACTCTTTTGAATTCTTTCTTTTTGTCTTTCTCTCAGTTCCAAACCCACTTTATCTTTTTTGGCAGGTGGAACAAAGAAAATAAAATGTTGAATCACTTTCTTCCCAGTGGCTGCGATTTTTAGAATCTTTCTTGATTTTTTTCAGTGTTTAGTTTTCTGAGCCTAAAAGCAAAAAGCAGTGATGCCTTTGGCTAAACGAAACTCTTAGCTTCATTACTCAATATAATGCTACAAGAGGTACTTGTGCCTTTATGATGTTGCGTTGGGCTGATTATTTTTTAAGAAAAAACTCTATGGGGTTGCTGTTATTTATTTTTAACTATAATCATCTCTCAGATGAAATAAGACTGCCTAACTATGTGTAATAGTGGACTAAATATTACTCTCTCAAAGATTTTTTGTTATCAGGTTGAGAAATGTTTGCACACATAAGCCACACTCTATTGATTCCACTTATGTTTATTTCTGGTGTCTAAATAAGACATTAGGATTGCAGATTGTCAGACAGGAAGTGACCATAGGGTTTTCTGGTATGCCCACTGGTGAGATGCCAACTCCCCTTCTTATGTGGGGGACCTCTCTGTTAGCCTGAGAACATTCTTCCTCACAGGAAGCTATAATCTGTGTCTTGTGACTTTGACCCATTAGATTTACTTAGTCTTTCCTACCATATACAACATACACAACCCTTCAAGTACTTGAAGATAGCTACAATCTTCCCTTTTATAACCCCCATACCCTTCTCTCCAGACTGTGGTTTCTATCCTTGGTTTCTTCAGATGTAACCTCCTTCCTTATTCTACATATTGTGATCCTAATAGATCATCCCAAGGTTTTGTTAGCTTTTTCCGGTGGCTCAATGTCTTGTTGAACTTACTCTCAGCTGAAACTTATCCTCATGGAACCCACCTCTGAGTGGAGGTTCTAAAATATCTATTTAATGGATATTTTTATCTCAGTGGTCTTAACAGTAAAAGCTATGCTTTTGTTACATTTCATAATATTGTAATGTACTTCCCCCTAAAAGAAAACAAAGACTTTTAAGTCCTGGAGTGTGGGTAAAATGCCAGTAAGGCCGTAGAATTTGATTTCTAACCAGAGAAGACTTAAGCAACTTCAGTTGGTCTGATAATAGGAGGTAGCATTGATTGAGCCCTCACAGCATGCCCGCCACTGTGCCAAGGACTGTTACACGTATCATTTAGTTTAATATTCACACCAACCCCGGTTAATAATGATAGCCTTAATAGTAGATGCTGTTATTGACCTTATTTAATGATGAAGAAACTGAGGCGTAGAAAGGTTGAATCTTGCCCCATGTTTCACTTGTTGCAGTGTAACCCAGACCTTGAGCTCTTAATACACTGTTATAGTGCTTATCTAACACTTTTCTGCTGAGTAGAACTCTGTGCACAACTCCCTTCTCTTGTGTCTTATATTTAGTTCTCTGGTCTTCTTAACTAAAATGTAAATTTAAAAAAGAAAGAATTGGATTGTTCTTTGCAACTCACCAGGGCACCTAGAAGAGCACTCTGGACATGGTGGGTGCTGACAGTAGAACTGAGGCCCTTAGTTCTAGTCTCCAGACCCAGTAAAAAGAGATTAAACCTCTATGAGTTCTTCAGTCTTGGGATGCTTAGGGCCAGTCCAGACCTCATAGGTCCATCTTAAACCAGTAAAAGTCTAATGCTATCGTTGTGGACTAGGACTAAACTCGGGGGAGTGTTCCCTCTGATTTGCCTTTGGGCAACTGGCTAGCACAGACCAAATGGGAGAGAGTATGGCTGTTGTAGTTAAAGTTGCACTGGCAGCCAGATACTTGTATGTATTTAGTTCTGACTCTGCCATACACACCGCTCTGTGAGCTCCAGTTTCCCCATTTCCTGGGAGTTGTGAGGGAAAGGTATGAAGGTAGGGGAGAGTTGGTTACTCCATGTTCTTTTCCCTCTCTTTCAGAGGTTAAAATAGCCCTTTTGGTGTTGGAGAGGCAGTTCTTGTGCCTGTTACCCAACTGCACACTTGAAACAGTGGCACAGTTGGAATGATGGGACTTTTGGGAGGCTGCTGTTTCCCCTTCCCCTAGTTCCTAAGAGATTGGTGAGTTGGACACAATTATTAACTTGGGGTAAAACTGGGACTTGTTGGCTGAGCCTGGACTGAAGCATTAAAATATGGAGCTGCCTAGAACTTCTCCTCCAATTCACAGGGCCCCAAGGATTTAGGAACTGATGTTAATTCCTCTGTGGTCTGAGGAGAGTGGTTCAGTTGTAGGACTACTTCAGGCCTGTTGGGAGAACACTGGCTAGCTTTGCGGGTCCCATATTTTAGAATCATCTGCTCTTGCCTGTGTATGTAACTCAGGCTGAGATGAACTCTAGAACTGCTCATTCTTCCCTGTGATTCAAGGTATAAATGATTCTGGAATGCTATAAGTAGGACTTTATCAGTCAGAGTCCCAAGAGGAAAAGTTGGTATTCTCAATTTAGGATAATCCCAGAGAGCTTACTTAAAGAGATGTGGGTAGGATATAGAGGAAATCACAAGGGACAGGTACCCAGAGTTACAGTGATGGTAGAGCTGTTACCACCCCTAGCTCCAATGGGACAAGTGGATGAAGTGGTTAAAAAGCTGGAACAGATTGTCATTTAGAAGAGGCCACCTTGAGAGGAGCAAAGACTTTCGGTTGAGGGATACACCCAGCCCAAGTGGAATGAATTCCCTAACCTCACCCCTTCCCTCACCCCCCGCCCTCACCCTGTTTCCTCTCCTTGATCTCTTTCTGGGAGTCAGCATTGGACAAACTTAATCAGAAGTCAAAGGGCACAGGGGCCTGTTGATGTGATCCATAAAGATCAGTCTGGGAACGGAGAGCAAGGTAGAGAAGGGTGGAGAGTGCATCTGGAGGGACAATAGGAAGATATTAGACATAAGGACCATGCAGTTGCATAATGGGCAGAACTTGTGTGTGTGTGTGTAGTGAAGACGGAAAAAAAAGATGAGATAAGCATTTCTTGAGCATCACCATGTGCTAGGGACTTTCTCATGACAACCACCTTTTGGGATAAGTAGTAGTATTTCCATGGTATAGATATGGAAAACTGAACCCAAATCTCTTGGCCCTAAGTCAGCTCAGTCCTGGTGATCCCTGTGTGACAGATGGTAGCCAGATATCCCTCACATCTGACTCTGCAGTCCATTCCAGAAAGCCACAGTTCATGGCATTGCAAGGAGGACTGTAAAAGAGCTGCTGTGTATTTTTTTCCTTCACATCTATGAACTTGAAGAGAAGGGGGAAGAGGAGGAAAAAAACTCAACTTGGCATGAATGATGTTAAGTGAGATCAAATAAGGTGAAAAGCAAAATAGAGTCCAGAAATTTAGTTTTGCTTTTACCCAAAGTTCACGGGCAGCTGCTGTACAAAGTCCTTTTTACTTTCTACAAATGTTAAGCACTTTTCATAACATGAATCTCATTATCTTTTACTTTTGGTTGTTTGTGAACTTAATTAGCTTTATAAAAGACAAAGAACCAATTGAACATTAAGATAAAACTATGTGTCACCTTTGTTATTTCATTTCTTGCTAATGTACAAATTATTACATTTATGAGTTAAAATTATTTTGATTCCCGATACATTCATTGTAAAAGTATTTATTGAACAGTCAACAGTGAAATAGAAATTTTAAATTAAAAAAAGAGGAATCCTAACACCCTAGAAAATAAATTTTAAAATTTTCTTTTCCCTAGTTTTTATTGCATGCGTGCATACATTTTACATGGCATAGAATTGTACAAGTTTATGTTATTTTCTTGTCATTATGAATATTTTTCCACGTTGCTATATGACTTTCGTAATTATTTATATAGTTTATCAGTTTACCTCAAACATTCTGCTAGTTGCTGGATATTATTATTTATTTACCCTGCTTCATGCCATGAAAAAGATTAAATGTTTGTTAAACATTTAAGTGGTTTATTTATTATTTTTCTTTATAAACATTGTTCATTTGTATCTTCATGCAACTAGTTTTCCACCCCCCTCCCTCTTTTGTTCTTTCTGGCAGAGGGAAAGGAATTGTTAGTTTTTTAGGATAATTTCTCAGAAGTGGGATGAGCAACTCTGAAAGTATATCAAGGAACATTAAATATGGTAATTTTAGGGGTTGCTGACAGAAGCGAGATTACAACTAAAATGAGTTGTTAAGCAGAGTTGTAGCTTAAAATGTTAATGTGGATTTTTATTAAATCCTAGGTTTTAAAAATTATGGCTAAAAGAGAAATTAGACATCATTTACATTTACATACAAAATTTAGCTGAAACCCTAAGTTGTGATTAAGTTTTAAAAAACTTATTCTTGGCTAAATTGAATGTAGTACAGTTCTAAACAAATCTCGTGTTTGATTAATGATATTGGCCCCAGTTATCCTGCAACCTGGAATATTAGCAATGGCCTGTTATTCCCCTGGGCTACTCCCTAGGATGATCATTGCCTCCCTAACCCATTCTGCTCAGCCCTGGGGAGCCTGGCGGCTTCTGTCTATTCACTCCTTTACCAATGGAGCTCTCTGGCCAGAGGGGCTTTCTTGCATGGTGCCTTTGCCCTCCCCTTTGCCTTCCAGCGGCCATAGTTCTGCTTTCTGGAACAACGAACAAGTTTCTTCCACTGGTCAGGAAACTTCAGGAAATCAGAGATCAGTTCTGGTTTTTGCTTTCTGTGTCCTTAGCTCTTGGCATAGTGCCTGGCACATAGCAGATGCTCAAAAACACATTTGTAGAATTAAATGTCTTGAGACAGCCCTTCAAATGTATGACTACAACCATGATGTCCCCACTTAGTCACTTCTTGTTTAATATCCTTCAGTTCAGCCATTCTCCATGATAGAATCTCCAGATCCCTTTCCCCTCAGTCAGTTTCTCACCATTGCCTGTGACCAGTTTGCTGTCAGTCGTTCTGATAGAATATGAGGCCAGATTTGTATCCAGTTCTCCAGAAGTGGTCTGATTTGCAGTAATACGTTCTAGTGTGCATTACTTTTTTTTTTCTTTAGCACATCCCTGGTTGCTTATATATTTTCACATGATCTGCTCTCAAGCCTGGTCTCTTCCAAGAGGTGCTTGTGCAATTCAGTGTTTCCTTCTAGATTAGAGTCACTTGGGATTTGATGAGGGCTCTTCAATATCCTCATGTGAGTCATCAGTAAAAGTAAGGAACAGGTGAGGCCCATGGAAAGAGCTCTGTGGAAACCTCCCTTCAAATTGACAGTAATCCCCTAATTCCATGCTTTTGAAACTGTGATGTATTTACAGATTACCTGGGAATTTGGTTAAAATGCAGATTCTGTTTCACTAGGTCTGGATGCAGCCTGAGATTCTGTCTGTCTTTCTAACAAGTTCCCAGGTGATACTGAGGATGCAGGTCAATCAGGTCATTCTTTGAGTAGCAAGGCACAGTTTGGGGTAGAGTTGTGCATGAGAGCAAATCCTTCAACATTTGGATAGCTGTGCTGTACCCATCAGAGTCCCCAAAAGATACTGTCTGATGCAGGTACTTGACCCCGTACTCAGAGGTTCATCTCCTACCTCACTAGGTAAATAAAGAAAACAAGAGTGGTGCTGTTTCACCAGCTTCCAAGTGGTTGTGTACCTCTCTGTGCATGTTTGATTGGACCCTTTATTCCAGCCCAAGAAGCTGTTATCCAACATATTTGGTATCTTTTCAAGTTTCTTGTTATCTGGACATTTGATAAAGTGCTCATGTATAGTGAGCACTTTATTATTTTTAATTATTAATCTGGTATACTTTCATACATCAAAAAGTTACCCAGAGAGAAACTAAGTAGATACTTAGATTTTTAAACGTTGGTTATAAAGTACAGTGTTACTGATAAAATTCTTTTATAAGAAATGTTATGGAGCGTCCAAATTTTTTTACTCTATTGGAATTTGGAGAAAATGGATGCATTGTTGAAATTACATTCCTAAGCTGAAAGATACTCATGCAGTTGGCAGCCTTTCAGTAATATATTAGCAAGTGAGTTCTGTGGAACACAGGTTGGGGAGGTCATGAGCACCTGGTCTCCCTTTTCTCTCAACTTTTAATCTTTTAGCTTAAGGGATAGGCGCTTTTCTTTTGCCCTTTGTACAAGGCAGATAACACTATGACCAAGACTTTTTTGGTCATTTAAAGGGATGATGATTATGTCAAAATTTAGACAACAAATTATTTACACTTGCTTATTTTGTAGAGCTCATTGTGACCTGGTCAATAGGGCATGTTTCCGCTTTAGGGATTCCCCACCTCTTTGTGAGATGAGCTCTAATTTCCTCAAAGCCATAGGATGAATAGGAAGAAGAATTTGGCTAAAGTTCTTGAAAGAGAAGTTTTACTTTGAATCATTCTGAGCTCAGAGTTTGTGCTTAGAAACCGACTAGCATTCTCCTTCCCTGAGCAGGCCTCTAGGATGCGGTGTTCTTTTTTTTCTTTTTTTTCGTGAGGAAGATCTGACCTGAGCTAACATCTGCCAGTCCTCCTCTTTTTGCTGAGGAATACTGGCCCTGGGCTAACATCAGTGCCCATCTCCCTCCACTTTATGTGGGAGGCTCCCACAGCATGGCTTGCTAAGTGGTGCGCCGGTGCGCGCCCGGGATCCGAACCCGCAAACCTCAGGCCGCCGCAGGGGAGGGCGCGCACTCAATCACTTGTGCCACCGGGCTGGCCCCTAGGATGCAGTGTTCTTGAGGGGAGAGGATATCAGAGTCACTTTCAAAGTGCGCTCTACCTGATTTCCTAGTCATGACAATTTCTAGCCTGGTTGTTCCAGTTATGGCAGCGTGCGCATGCACACACACACACACACACAGTCATACAATCCCTTAAATTTTACCTGTGTAGGCCACCTTGTCTTTTTGTTTTGAATATAATAGGTGTGGCTACCACCCTGGAAGGTATGCTGCCCGCTGAATATCAAAAAAACCTCTCTCTCAGCGCTCTCAAAGCCCTTAAGCCCCAAGTTGATTTGAGCATATAGGGGACAGGTAAAGGAGTGACATGTTGCTGCTGTAGTTCACCCATGAATTTCCTCCCTTTCTGTGATGATGGTTTTCCATGGTCAACCAGATGTCTTCCTGTCCTTTCAGCTCCTCACATGCAAGCACAGTTGCAGCAGCAAATATGCCTTCCCTTTAACAATTTTTTCATTATAGTAATTTTCAAATATGTGTCATGAACCTTCATTAACCCATCACATAATCTCAACAATATCAGTCTCTTTCTAAGCTTGTTTCATTTATTTCCCACCCCTTTGCATCCTTTTCCCTTCCTATCACCATATACGGTCTTCTCCTCAACCCCCTATTTTCTGGTCTTTTAAAGCATATTTAAGATATCCTGTCATTTCAAATGTAATATTTCAGTATGTATCTAAACAGAGAAATATTTTTTATAAATTTTTTTATTGCAGTATAATACTATACATAAAGAAAAATGAACATAAGTGTAGAGGCCGGTGAGTTTTCACACTCCGGATGGACCTATATAACCAGCACCCAGATCAAGAAACAGAACTTTACCAGCACTAACAGTAGCAGCAGTGGACTTTTCTGAATGAATTCAATGTTAATCTCCAACTTGTCCTTTACTAAATATTCTGGACCTAGTCTGCTACATAATTGAAGCTTTTATGGTATGTCTACACTTTATAATTAGGCAAATATAAGTAAGTTTGCATTCCAAATATATAAAACACAATTTGACTCTAACTCTGGTAAAAAAAGCAAACAAAAAAACCCCAAGTATTATTAGTCTCAATGAGTTGAACAGTTCACCATTGTTGATTAATATGTTTAGATAATTCTGATTCCTAAATACTAAAGTGTCTTCCAAATGTCATAAAAGTTGAATCCTGTAACTAGATGTTAAATTAGAAAATCCCAATCAGAAGAGAAGGATAATACCAACAAAAATTAAGCTGCCATATTGATAATAATTAGGCTGCTTTATTTTCAGTGAAAAATAAACAATAATGCCCATATTCAATCCAGGTAGAAAAGTAATGACTTGAATGTATTAATAATGATTGAATAATAGAACTTAAAAAAACCCATAACTATAATGCCATTAACACACCTAAAAATAGCAATGTTTTTTTAATATCATCTAATACTCAGTGTATTAAAATTTTCCTGATTGCTCAAAAATGTCTTTTTTTTTTTAGATTCACGCTTTACTTTTAATTGACGGCCCATATAAAAATTGTCGTAGGTTTAGAAGATATATTTTTTAACCTATCTTTTATTGTTTTTATGTAACCACAGCTTTCATATAGTACTTATGCTCTGTGTCTGGTAAGTTATTAACAAAGAAAAATGTAGTCATTTCTATCATAATTATTGCATCTTTGGTTAGAAGAGAAGATATTTTAAAAATTGATCTAACCAGCCTCTCCAAACCTGTACTAACTTGGTTTAGTACAATACCTACTTACAGACCCTGCTATAACCCTCCTTCTGCAAAGCCATTTGTATTATTCTGGATTTGCCTTTCTCTGGCAGCATTTCTCATCTATTTCCACATGTTCTTCAAGTTTTATGTGAATTCTATTCTCTGATCTTCCCTTTTTCATGTGGGTAACCCACCTTGAAATTATGTGACGCCCCTTTCGGTAGTGGAAGGAGCACTAGATGGGAGGGTCGGGGAAATCCTGGGTTTGAATCTCAGCTCCACCACTTACTAACTGTATGACCTGAGGCAGTGTATTTAACTTCCCCAATTATGAGTGATATGTTTAATTCCTTTTCAGAGGCCTGCATCAAACAATATCACAAATTGTTTAAAATATCCTAAAGCTCCCCAAACTTGTAGGCAAGGAGGAAGCAAATTATTGGATCACTGCTTATCTTCCCAAATTACAATTCAGGGAGCATTGCCTCAGGAGCTGGGATGGGTGGCCCCTAGATGAAGAAAGTAGGTGAGGAGAGACACAGGAAGGGAGATGGTAACATCTTTACTGAGTGCCTGTGACCATTTTTCCATGTGCTTAATTGGACCTCACAGCTGCCCTGGCAATATTATGATCAGAGAAACTTTGGCTCTGCCAGCGTAGCCAAATGGTTAAAAGCAATAGTCCAGGTTGAAATACCTGCCTTGGCACTGTGTGACCTAAGGCAGGTCCCTTTGCCTCTCTGTGTCTGATTCCTCATGAGTAACATGGAGATAATGAGAATCTACTTCATAGAGTGTTTGTGAGGATTATATGAAATAAATATGTAAGGTGCCAAGCACAGTACCTGGTGCATAATCAGCATTCTGTAAAGCAAACTCTTATTTATCCTTTACTTCATTTTAAACTTACAGTCTTTTTAAAGGAAGGCTGTGGAGGGCCGGCCCCGTGGCTTAGCGGTTAAGTGCACGCACTCCGCTGCTGGCGGCCCAGGTTCGGATCCCGGGTGTGTACCGACGCACCGCTTCTCCGGCCATGCTGAGGCCGTGTCCCACATACAGCAACTAGAAGGATGTGCAGCTATGATGTACAACTATCTACTGGGGCTTTGGGGGGTGGAAAATAAATAAATAAAATTATAAAAAAAGATTTTTTTTTTAAAGGAAGGCTGTGGAGTTTTAGTAGCTTAATAACATTCAAAGTTGTGACTACAGATTTAGCAGATTTTCCAACAACTATAGCAGAACTTTGTCAAACCTATTAGTGCTTTCCTTTCAAACTGGTCATCTTGAAACCCTCTTACTTAAACCAATGTTGCCTTCATTCGAAATATGTTTGGACTTCTTATTACTAATTTTTAGTTTATAGGTTTTTTTTTTTTTTTTGCTAAAATTACAACTAG
Source organism: Diceros bicornis minor (assembly GCF_020826845.1). Taxonomy (NCBI): domain Eukaryota; kingdom Metazoa; phylum Chordata; class Mammalia; order Perissodactyla; family Rhinocerotidae; genus Diceros; species Diceros bicornis. The sequence continues at coordinate 19,318,252 of NC_080758.1, forward strand.
GGAAGAGGTGAATACTTACATAATTAAATTTACTTATTTGTTTATTCAAACTTTTATTGACCACCTATGAATTGTCAGACATACTGCTAGGCAATAGGATTACAGCAGTGAGCAAGTAAGACAGGATCATTTCCCTGTAGCATTTTTAATCTAGGGGACAAAAAGCTTTCACCAACACCTTGGGTTGTGGCAAAAATGGAACAGTACTAAATAACATTGTTAAAACTGCTGAAAGGAAAAATGCAAATTTTGGACTGTATTGCATATATATTCAGTACTTTTATTTGTACAAGATCACATTCTTGATATGTTACCCAATGGAAGACAGATGCATTCTTTATGAATAAAATGAGATGTACCGAGGGAGACACCAATCTGTATCCAGTGCAGTGATGTAACCAGCCCTTTAAATTCAACTTTGGAATAAAACAAGGAGGTCCTTTATTTCCTCTCTTTTTGTGACTTTGGAGCCATTCATTCATGAACTTGAAATCAGAAGCACAGTTACATTAAACAACATAATTGAAACTAAGTTGTCTTTCACCAGTGGCCTGGTGATGATTGAAAATGGTTATACATTCAAGAACCTAACATTTATTAGGTTCCGTTAGTTAGCCTGTTTAAAAAGTGTGTTGATTTCTTCTTAAAACTTTCCAAATATTTGTGTGTATTCAATTTAACACCTTAATGTTAAATAATTGCAAAATACATACAGTTAAACAAAATTATGGAGTCCCGAAACTCAAAGGGGTTTTAAGGTAGTTTATAGTCACCCTTGCAGTGCAAAAATGCCCTCAGCCTATGCTCAACACCTCTGGTAATGGAGAATGTTTAGCTATAGACCAGGGATCATTGGCATACATATAAAAGTGGGAATTTGTCTGTTATGAGACAGGAGTGGTAGTTACGTATGGGAAGCTTTTGGGCCCTATCTGTAAGTACAATTTTTTTTTTTCCCAAATATCATTCTGGCCAGCTAAGACTTGTCTTCTGCAGTCCAGTTTCTGCCTATGGACCTCCAGTTTGTCGCCCTTCCAGTAAACTTTGGCAATGGCTAGGGAAACATCCCAAGATCTTTTTAGTTTCCTAAATTTGTAATTAACATTACAGCATATCTATATATATATATATGTTCCCCCCCTGCCCAAAGCCCCAGTAGATAGTTGTATGTCATAGTTGCACATCCTTCCGGCCGCTGCACATGGGACACGGCCCCAGCATGGCCGGAGAAGCGGCGTGTTGGTGCGCGCCCGGGACCCGAACCCCGGGCCACCAGCAGCAGAGCGTGCGCACCTAACCACCAAGCCACCGGGCTGGCCCTATAGCGTATATTTTTAACCATGTATTCACTTAGCAAATATTTATTAAGTGTCTGTTGTGTGCCAGTCACTGTTCTAGGCAAAAGGGATGATAGCACGCAGCAAAGTCACTACCATCATGAAGATTTCAAGTTCAAGAATGAGTGGCTCTAAAGTTGCAGTCAAACATGAAATAAAGGAAATGGATCACGTCTGAGGGAGATGATGATTCTGGATTGGGATATCTTGAGCTTGGGAGGCAGTGGCCTATCCAAGAACAGATATCCGGTAGACAGTTATCTCTGTGGTTGAGAGAAAGCTGGCTTTGGCCATTGTTGGCATGTAAGGTGGGACTTGAAGCAATTGGAGCAGAGGAGGTCAGCAAGGCAACGTCAGTGGTCTGAGAGCAGGAGAGAGTCTAGGATGGCATGATGCTTGGCTCCTTGTAGGTACCAAATAAATGTTTATGAATTCATTTATTTGATCAACAGCTATATTCCTTTTTTTTTTTTTTTTTTGTGAGGAAGATCAGCCTTGAGCTAACATCCACGCCAATCCTCCTCTTTTTGCTGAGGAAGACCAGCCCTGAGCTGACATCTATTGCCGATCCTCCTCCTTTTTTTTTTCCCCCTTTTCTCCCCAAAGTCCCAGTAGATAGTTGTATGTCATAGTTGCACATCCTGTTAGTTGCTGTATGTGGGATGCGGCCTTAGCATGGCCTGACAAGCGGTGAGTTGGTGCGCGCCTGCGATCCGAACCCAGGCCTCCAGTAGTAGAGCGCGCGCACTTAACCGCTAAGCCATGGGGCCAGCCCCCAGCTATATTCCTTTTTAAGTAACTGTAATAAGCATTCCTTATTCGGTAATTGTAACATTATGAAGCAAGTGCAATTTTCTCATCACTTTGGGGAAACTCTTTTCTATTACAAAGGTTTGAGAATTTGAGGTTTTTATATAATAACCTTTCCTTTTTTTCTTTTTAGAATTATGTAAGTAAACACAAACATATATATATACTTTTAAGAGCGAAAAAATATGCAAGTATAGAGAGTAAAGTTTGTCTCTTGTACCTCTCTCCTCACCATTTTCCCACCCAAGACTTTTTTCTGTGATTTTCCATGTACTGTTTCTAAGAGAAGCTGTGTTCTGAACAGAATCTGTGTTGAAGATTGGAGAATGCAATTCCTCATGTTTGTCTTTGACTCGCGGTGATCATAGATAAGTTATCTTAACGTTTAGTGACTGCCTACCTAGGAAATGTAGTTGCCTTCACTATTAGCGGTGGGTGACCTTGCTTTTTTAGGAAGTCATTCAATTGCATAGTTAGAGGATGGCTGAAGCTCCATATTATGGACTTTGGGAAGCTCTACTACAGCTGGGCAGATGCAGGTGGAGAGGAGATCTCATTTCCAGGGTATAGAAAATCATTGGCACAAGAATGCACACGTGTGTGCGCATGTGTGCACACACACACCCAGATGGGACATCTAAAGTGTTGTGAAGTATCTTTGGTGATGCACTGAATTTTGAGTTTTATCACTTGTACCAGTCTCTAGCTGATCAAAATAATTATCTTTAGGGAATGCTGGTGAGAAGTAGTCACAAGACGCTGTACATTTTATTAGGTTCCTTATTTTCCAGGTTTTACTGCATGTAATAGACCTAGGTTTCTAGAGTTGATGGTTTGGCCATCATTTGGAGATATACCTCTTTAGAGGCATTGAGAGCCTCATTGTGTCTAATGGACCTCTGAGGCATTTATTCCACGGTCTTAAATATGCGTAAAAATATGTACTTGAGGAAGATTGTTACTTGGTAGGGAAGATGAGAAGAGAAATTATGTGATTGCCCTTGGTGTTTGTAACATATCACAGGATCAGGAATTTAAATGAAAAATTAGTCCGAAGCAAAAGTACTGAAAGAGTATTTCGTATTTCTTGGACAATTTGCTGATCTCTGGCCTTCCCTGTCTAGGTAAAATGGTACCTTCATGGACTTAGTTGTTAAAGTTAGAAATCTGGGATTCATCTTGAACAATTCTGTCCATCAAGCCTACTCCACCAGAAGGCCTGCTGATCCTTTCTCCAACACACAGAAAACCCATCTTCACTGCCAGCAGCCCAATGCAGGCCGCTGTCACCACTGCCCAGGACTTCTGCAATAGCCTTCTATCTTCTCTTTCAGCTTCCACTCTTGCCTCTCTCCCATGCATTCTACACTTTAGCCAGAGTGATCTTTTTGGAAACATAAATCAAATATGGATTTGCTCCCCTCCTTAAAACTCTTAAATGGCTTCCCATTGCACTTAGGATAAAATTTTAAAATCTCCAATTTGGTCTGCAAGAGTGTGTGTGATGTGGCCTTGGAGTAAATAACTTCATCTTGAGCCGTCTCACCTCCATTCAGCACCATCCATCCAGTTCCGGGAGCAAGTCATCCTTAATTTGAACCTAACTTTTCTCAGTAGGCATCAAAATTTAAATAGCACGTTTCCTCCACAAATAAGAAAAGACTTTAAATCTATGTCTGCTTCTCTTTTCCTACTCCTTTGGTTGCCAGATTTTTTTCAAAGTTTCTGATTAATTTTCTACATTATGCCTGTTTTCTTTGAAGAATTCTTATTAGCAGTTGCATTGCACTTCACATTCTATTTGATCAATATTGTTGGCATTTAACTATAAGTTTTACTTATTTCTTTGATCACCACTTCTTCTTGTATCCCAAATTGACTTTTATTTCTTAAATTCAAATTAAACTTTGCTACAGTACAACTTTGAGTCTCTTCTCCTCTCTGAAATCGTTGGGTGGTGAACTTCATGGAGCTCTTGCATACCCCAAAATATCTTGATTTTGCCTTCATACTTAAATGATAGTTTTAGGGGGATATGGGATTCTAAGTTTGAAATTATTTTTCCTTCAAAACTTTGTAGAAATTGCTTGATTTGTTTTAGCATCTGGGGTTATAGATGAGAAGTCTGGTGCAAATCTACTTTTCCTTTCGTTGTGGTTAGCATTCCCCGCCATCTTCCTCCATCTTAGATTGCAAGAGTCTTTTTATTTTTGCAATTTAAATATTTCACAAGTTGTATTTAGGTGTTTGTTTTTTCAATATTGTTATATAAACCGTTGGCAGACCCTTTCAACCTGTTCTCAGGTCCCTCTTCAACTCAGAGAAATTTGGTCCTGTTTTTTCTTGATAATTTCTTTCCCTCCATCCTCTCCCTTTTTAAAAAATTAGACATGTCTTAGATATATATTGAATCATCTAGATTTATCCTTCTTTCCCTGCTCATGTTTCCTATCTCTTGATTTAGGAGAATTTATCAGTTCAGTCTTCCAGATCACTACTTGTATCTTTGGTCATGCTCCTTTTGCTATTCAGACCTCTGTTGAGGGATTTAAAAAATAATTTTTTTTTGTAGTTTTGTTTCTTTATTCCCCACTAGTAACTTTTAGTATTGCTTTCCCCTCCTTAGTATCTTCATAGATCTTTGAAATGGTATCTTCATAGATCTTTCAGAGAATACTAAAATTATTGTCTTTTTCTTGTGTTAACTGTTTTTCCTCTGGGCTTGGTTCCTCTGTTTAATTTGGTGTCACTTTTCAATCTAGGTTTTTCTGAGTGTTTTATTCTTAGTTGCTTTTCTGTTCATATTTATAAATGAGGATCCAGGCCAGTGGTTTTCAATCCTAAGAGTGCATTATATTATCTAGAGAGCATTTAAATACAAATACCTAACTCCCCATTCCCTCTATAAATGCTGATTCAGTTGGATTGGGGTGGGGCCCTAGCAACTGGTTTTTATTTGTTTATTTATTTTTACTACAATCCAGTTTTATTTTTATTTATTTTATTGAAGTATGATTGACACATAACATTATGTTAGTTTCTTTGATATTTGATATTTGTATATATTGTGAAATGATCACCACAATAAGTCTAGTTAACATCCGTCACCATGCTTAGTTACAAAAGTTGTTTTTTTCTTGTGATGAGGACTTTTAAAATCTATTCTCCTGGCAACTTTCAAATATGCAATACAGTACTATTAACTATAGTCACCATGCTGCACATTACATCCCATGACTTATTTATTTTATAACCGCAAATTTGTACCTTTTGACCCCTTCACTCATTTCACCCACCCTCCATTCTCCCACCTCTGGCAACCACCAATCCATTCTATGTTACCTATGAGTATGAGCTTGTTTTTTGTTTTTTTTTTTAGATTCCACATACAAGTGAGATCATATGGTATTTGTCTTTCTCCATCTGACTTGTTTCGCGTAGCATGCCTTCAAGGTCCATCATGTTGTAGCAGATGGCAAGATTTCATTCCTTTTATATAGCTGAATAATATTTTATTGTATATATACACCACATTTTCTTTATCCATTCATCCGTTGATGGACACTTAGGTTGTTTTCATGTCTTGGCTGTTGTAAATAACGCTGCAGTGACTATGGAGGTGCATATAGCTTTTCGAGTTAGCGTTTTTGTTTTCTTCAGATAAATACCCAGAAGTGGAATTGCGAGATCATATGGTAGTTCTATTTTTAATTTTTGAGGAACATCCATACTGTTTTCCGTAGTGGCTGTACCAGTTTACATTGCTACCAACAGTGCCCAAGGGTTCCCTTTTCTCTACATCCTTGCCAACACTTGTTATTTCTTGTCTTTTTGATAATAGCCATTCTAACAGGTGTGGGATGATATCTCACTGTGGTTTTGATTTGCATTTCCCTGGTGATTAGTGATGTTGAGCATCTTTTCATGTACCTGTTGGCCATTTATATGCCAATTTGTATTTTTGCAATCTCCTTAGATAATTCTGATGTACGGCCTGGGTTGAGAACCCTGGTTGTGTGACCAGAGTGGTAACTGTAGAGGGTTCCCTCAGTACAAATGGGAATTGTTCTTCCAGGAGTAAATTCACAGTACAGGAGACCTGGTCCTGCTAAGTGGCCAGGATATCTCTCTAGGGTTCTGGGTTGGTATGTGCCTTGTCATTTGTGGTGCTGTTTCTTCATTCTCTAGTCTTTAGCACTAATGTGGGTAGTCCCCTAGTGCTGATCCCCCACTTTACTATAGAGAGCTCTTCTCACAGCTTAGCCTTTCTGAGAACATTGGAGGATGCAGCTGTTCCACAGACCTTTAATTATTCTCCTGACAATCCCTGGCCCACTTCTACTTCCACATCTAGCTTCCACTGCCTCTGAATTTGGGTTTGTCTTCCCCCAGGGTTCTCTTGGCATGCTCCCATTTTTAGAAGTCTCTTCTTTTGGTTCAAATTGAAGGTTCCTGTACATGCTTAGCACTGCCATCATTCAGTTCTGATGGCTTTTTTTTTAGCCCAGAATTCCTCACTGGTCTCCTGATGGCATCTTTCTTGTTTATCCTGTGCTGCTGTGGACTTAGTCTTACTTTTATATTTTTGTAATATATATTCTAACTGTTATAATAGATAAGTAATTAGTCCTTTATATTTGTCATTTTAAGGGAGGAGAGAAGTACATTCTTTTCTTTTTTTTTTTTAAAGATTATTTATTTATTTATTTATTTCCCCCCCAAAGCCCCAGTAGATAGTTGTATGTCATAGCTGCACATCCTTCTAGTTGCTGTATGTGGGACGCGGCCTCAGCATGGCCGGAGAAGCGGTGCGTCGGTGCGCACCCGGGATCCGAACCAGGGCCGCCAGCAGCAGAGCGTGAGCACTTAACCGCTAAGCCACGGGGCCGGCCCGAGAAGTACATTCTAATGCTGCATTATTTGTCATGAACCAGAAGTCTCCAAATACTTTTTTGGTTACCTCTGAAAAGTGTCAGATATCTAAGGAATTTAGTAGACTATTCATAGAAGAGGAACTGTAGGTGGTTTAACCAAATGAAAAACTACTTTATTAGTGAAAAATGCAAAGTTGTAAGATACCGTTTTCACACATCAAATTAGCAAAGTGTGTTTTGGGGAGGGTTATGGTGGGAGGTGTGGTGGGGGAACTTAAGAGGAGTGGGGAGTGTGTGTGTGTGAGAGAGACAGAGAAAGAGAGAATTTAATGCTGGCAAGGGTGTAGAAGTACAGACATTCTCATATACTGCTTGTGGAATGCAAATTGATATAACTCTCAATGCAGTTTGGAAACATGGGCCTTAAAAATGTTCATACTCTTTGACCCAGGGATTCAAATCCTGGCAGTCTATCCCAAGGAAATAATCATAGGTTTAGACAATAATTTATATACAGAGATGTTTATCTTCACATTTTAAAGTAAATAAAAACAAAAACAAAATGAACATGTTCAAGTGTCTGACACTGAGCAATTTTTAAATTATGGTACATCTGTGCAGCTAACAAAGTTCTACAAATAAAATGAAGCTAACAAAAATAAATGTTTAGAAAGACTTTAATAATATGGAGAAAATGCTCATGTAGTTTTTAATGATGCTAAGTGAAAAAAAGATATACTCTAAAACAAATTTATCCAGAATATCAATTTTACAAGGAAAACATATGTGCAAAGAAAAGTAAAAATTAACGGTAGTGATTGCTTTTATGATTTGGATTATGTGAGTTTTCCCCCTGTAGTCTTAATACTCTTGTGTATTTTCTGCAGTTAGAATATTATAATCAGGAAAAAAATAAATATTATTTTTTAAATTGCCAAGCTGTCTTACAGAGAAATAAGAATGGCCAATAATCATATGAAAATATTTAACTTCAGTGGTAATAACAAATGCAAAGAATGCTCAATGACATGGAAAATGTTTGTTACATATATTTAAGTGAAACAAAAATAACATTATATACACTATGATCCCAATTTGGTTAAAATTTTGTGTGTGTGTGTGTGTATCAAAATGTTGACAATACTTATCTCTGGGTAGTGGATATTTTTCAGATGACTTAATTTTCTTCCTTATGCATATGGTTTGGATTATGTGAGTTTTCTCCTGCTATATAGTCTTATCTACTCTTCTGTATTTTCTAGTTTTCCTATATCGAATGCATATTGCTCTTATAACCAGGGGAAATGTTTTTCGCACATTAAAAAATACAAAATTAGCCTTTCCATCCTCTACAGTATACTTTCTGCTCTGAAAACATGCTTAAAATATTTAACTTGGGCGCCAGCCCAGTGGCATAGTGGTTAAGTTCACGTGCTGCACTTCGGTGACCCGGGGTTCGCAGGTTCGGATCCCAGGTGCAGACCTACACAGCGCTCATCAAGCCATGCTGTGGTGGTGTCCCATATACGAAAAAAAATAGAGGAAGATTGGCACAGATGTTAGCTCAGGGACAATCTTCCTCAAGCAAAAAGAGGAAGATTAGCAATAGATGTTAGCTCAGGGCCAATCTTCCTCACTAAAAAAAAAAAAAAAAAGAAAGAAGGAAAGAAAAAAAATTTAGCTTGGATGTTAGAGTAAGAGAAATTTGAGGGAATTCTTTATGTAATTCAGTCATAAGAATTAAATGAATACATTGATATAAATTTAAATTTCTATACTACTTTAAAGAGATTTATCTTTATTTTGTCTAAAGAAGTATATTTGAGTACTTCAGATATCTTGCCTCTTTCTCAAAATGTTAGCCAGATAGGTGCAATATGATGGAAAATTTTTTGCCATTTTCTTTTTGTTTTTTTTTATTTTTGGTAAGGAAGATTAGCCGTGAGCTAACATCTGTTGCCAATCCTCCTCTTTTTGCTGAGGAAGATTGGCCCTGGGCTAACATCCGTGCCCAGCTTCCTCTACTTGATATGGAACGCTGCCACAGCATGGCCTGACAAGCGGTGCGTCGGTCCGCGCCTGGGATCCGAACCTGTGAACCCCGGGCTGAGGCGGAGCACGTGCACTTAACCGCTACACCACCGGGCCAGCCCCTTTTGCCGTTTTTTAAATAAAGACTTTTAAACTTTTATTTCTAAAAATTAAGATATAATTTACATACAGCAAAATGTGCAGATTTTAAATGTACAGTTCAATAAGTTTTGACAAATGTTTATACCCATGTAAATACCATCCTAAACAATGCTATTTAGAACATTTTTGTCACTCCAGAAAAGTTCCTTCATGCTCCCTTCTTGTCAGTCTTCATCATCCAAAGGTAGTCTGTATTCTGATTTTTACCACTATAGATTAATTTTGTTTTTTCTAGAACTCCATATAAACAATCATATAATATATTCTCTTTATGTCTAGCTCCTTTTGTGCAATGTGATTTTGATTCGTTCAAACTGTGTATATCAGAAACTTATTGCTTTTTTAAAATGCTGAGTAGTAGTCCATTGTATGAATACCACAATTTGTTTATCCATTCTCATGTTGACAGACATGTAGGATGTGTCCAGGTTTGGGCTATTTTAAAATCAGGGATGGTTAGTGTGTAGCTGTGTCATAAACCCCGGCGTGCCATCCTGCCTCTCTTTTCTTGCCTAGCAGTGCTTGCACATCAGGCATTTGCCCTGCAGTTAAGGGCTTGTTTCCAGGAGCTTGTAACTAAGACCACCACAAAGAAAGCAGAGAACAAAACTAAAGCTCACCGGCCAAGACCAGGGCAGACGCCTCAGGAGTTCAGCTACTGGGCACAGAATGGCAGGCCTGCAAATTAACTGAAAGCTCCTTTTACAGAAAGAAAAAGAAAGAGAAAGCTAAGCAGTGAAAGAGCTCAGGGCACCCAATTGGGAACCAGGAGAGCCACTACCATACTGCGACCAAATCATAGCAGTTGTTTGAGGTTGCTGAGTGCTGACTACACCCTAGTCGACCCTGCAGCAAATGTTGCCCGAGTGCCCACCTGGGTCCACTTCTGCTGGGGCTTTTGGGGTAAGCAGCGCCAAGATGACCTGAAGCACTTATGCGGCCCCTGACTGCTCTTCCAGTGTGAGCTGTGTAAAAAGCCCATGGCCTCTTTGGCTGTATGATTTGATAATGGGGAAAAAACTACCCTCAGACTCAAGTGGCTATCATACATTCAGGTATTCAGCACATTATCTAAGAGCAGGAATTGTGAGTTCTGGGTTTGAGAGGCCCAGGATGACTCTCTCTGTGACAGAATAGGGCACAGCACCCCCTCCCCCCATCTTGTTCCTTGTAGAGTTTATTTCCCTCTGTGTCACCACGAACCAAGGAGAATATAGCCTTTATCCCATTTCCTCAGACCCTCCCCCTTTATCCCACCTGTCCCCTGAATCTTGACAGAGAGTTCAGGTTAACTGAGTGCAAAAAGAGCTGAGGAAGTGTGAAGAGGGAAGTACAGTTATTCAGTTAGCTTGTTGAAAACACTGTTAGAGGATGGGAAATTATGTGGGCCCTGAAGACAGGGCCCTCATTAGGCAGTGGCAGGACCAAAGGAGAAGGTGGCCTGTCTACCTGCCATGTTATAAGGGCTTTCCAGTTCTAGAAGAATTTATGACAGAATTCATGCCATGAGAGTGAGTCTACCATGGATGTTATACTGACCAGCTTTGCTGATAACTGTGCTGAAAGAATCCTCTGACACTTGGCAGTGGATTCAGCCAGCAAGCAGTCCACTCCATATACACCCTAGGCCATCTTTTCCCCTTCCTGGACTGTTGTTTGTCTGTTACCTCACTGTGTCAGGTTCTTACCTGCTTATCTTCTGGCCCCCATTTCTTGCCCAGGTCTATTTTTTTCCTTGCCTCCTTTTTCCTTATCCTCTTCAACTTAAACTTTCTGGTTAAAAAAAACAAAACAAATAAACATCAGACCTTCTGACTTTGCGTTAGCTAACATTCCCTGCCAAGGCTCTGACCCTGAGCACCTGCCAGAAGATATTTTTATTGCCTTTGGTTTCATTATAGATGACAAAATACGTGGAATTGGATTTCTTTTTCCCAGGATATGCTTGCTAGTTGTTTATTTCAACACCAGATGGTATTTTCTGATAGAAGTTATTTAGAAGCAGTTTGATTCTTAAAACCCTTTTCTGTATTACCGGATCACTGTGGACCATGAGTCCCACATGACCTGTATGTTGAGAGGAGGTATAAACTGAAACTTTGAAAAGTTGACACCAAACATGGGAACTGAAGCAATCACTACCCCTCAGACTAATAATCTACCCGTCTTAAAATGACTTTCTTTTGCCGAATATATAATTTCCTTGAAATTGCTAGTCTTAGAATAAGCCACAGTTATTTTTCCTGGGTTACTATGTTGTCTTCAGTTCTAATTTTGATGTGAGAGCAAAGAACAGATTGTGTCCAACCCAAGTTACATTTATAACTTTAAATGATTATTCTCTCATAGACTTTATCTAAAAATTTTTAGAGAAAAGACTTATAAAGTCTTCCTCCACTCCCTCCCAATAAAGTTGACATTTTAAGCTCTAACTAATCAAGAGTGTTTGAGCACAATCTTTGACAGAGTAGTTAATGCTTCATAATAAATTTTTTTGGATTTGAACTATATGAAAGAGAGTTCATGATACCATTCTGTGAAGTCCATTAAACAGCTTGCTCTTACCGATGAACATATTAAGTTCATGTGTATCAATTCCTCTACTAGGAACTGGAGATGATGAAAATTAACTATAAACCAGGGGAATGCAAATCCTTGAGTTCTCACCTTTTCCATAGACAAAAGCAAACAGAAAGATCCTGCATAATTGACACTTCTTCTCTAGAATGTGAATACTGGACTGTCCATGACAAGTGTAAACTTAATATTTGTGAATTATTCCAGGGTGTTAGTAGATTACCAGAGAGATACAGACAACTAAAGAAACTTATTGCATTGCCTTATCAAGGACATTTTAAGGTGACTTAAAATTACATCATAGAATGGAAAGATATCCCATGTTTGTGGATTGGAAGACTTGGTATTATAAAGATGGCAATGCTACCCAAAGTGATCTACAGATTCAATGCAATCTCTACCAAAATCCTGGCAACCTTTTGCAGAAGTGGAAAAATTGATGCTAAAATTCATATGGAATTGCAGAGGACTCTGAATACTCAAAACAATCTTGAAAAAGAAAGATAAAGTTGGGGGACTCATGCTTCCTAGTTTTAAAAATCTGCAATAATTAAAACAGTGTGGTCCTGGCATAAGGATAGACATATAGATCAATGGAATGGAATTGAGAGTCTAGAAGTAAACCCATACATCTATAGTCAATTGATTTTTGACAAGGGTGCCAAGACCATTCAATAGGGGAGAGGACAATCTCTTCAACAAATGATATTCACATGCAAAAGAATGACGCTGGATCTCGACCTCACACCATCTACTAAAATTAACTCAAAATGGATCAAAGACCTAATTGTAAGAGCCGAAACTCTTAGAAGAAAGCATAAGGGTAAATCTTCGTGACCTTGGAGTTGGTAATAGATTCTTAGAAATGACACCAAAAGCACGAGCAACAAAAGGAAAAGTAGATAGGGGCCGGCCTGGTGGCGCAAGTGGTTAAGTGTGTGTGCTCTGCTGCGGTGGCCTGGGGTTTGCCGGTTCGGATCCCGGGTGCGCACCAACGCACTGCTTGGCAAGCCATGCTGTGGCAGCGTCTCATATAAGTGGAGGAAGATGGGCACGAATGTTAGCCCAGGGCCAGTCTTCCTCAGCAAAAAAAGAGGAGGATTGGCACATGTTAGCACAGGGCTGATCTCCTCACAAAAAAAAAAAAAAAAAAGGAAAAGTAAATAAATTGGACTTCATCAAAATTTAAAACTTTTCTGCATCAAAAGATACTATTAAGAAAGTGGAGGTCTGGCCCCGTGGCTTGGCGGTTAAGTGCGCGCGCTCCGCTGCTGGCGGGACGGGTTCGGATCCTGGGTGCGCACCGACGCACCGCTTCTCCGGCCATGCTGAGGCCGCGTCCCACATGCAGCAACCAGAAGGATGTGCAGCTATGACATACAACTATCTACTGGGGCTTTAGGGGGAAAATAAATAAATAAATAACATCTTTAAAAAAAAAAAAAAAGAAAGTGGAAAGAGAATCTACAGAATGGGAGAAAATATTTGCAAAACTAGTAACGGCCTAGTATCCATAATATATATAAAAAAACTCTTATAACTTAACAACAAAAAGACAACCCAATTAAAATATGGGCCAAGACTTGATTGGACATTTCTCTAAAGAAGATATACAAATGGTCAACATACATATGAAAATATGTTCCACATCATTAGTCATTAAGGAAATGCAAATCAAAACCACAATGAGATACCACTTCATACCCGTAAGGATGGCTATAATTAAAACAAACAAACAGAGAACAGAAAATAAGAAGTGTTGGTGAAGATGTGGAAAAATTGGAACTCTCATGCTTTGCTGGTGAGAATGTAAAATGGTGTAGCCACTGTGGAAAACAGTTTGGCAATTCCTCAAAAAGTTAAATACAGAATTACCATATGACCCAGCAATTCTACTTCTAGATATACCCAAAATAATTGAAGACAGAAATAGTCAAACAAATACTTGTACACAAATGTTCATAGCAGCACTATTCACGGTAGCCAAAAGGTGGAAACAACCCAAATGTCTATCAGTGGATGAATGAATGAACCAAATGTGGTCTATTCATACAATGGAATATTTTTCAGCCATAAAAAGGAATAAAGTACTGATACATGCTATAATGCAGAAGAGCCTCAAAACATCATGCAGACACAAAAGGTCACATATTGTGTAATTGGATTTATATGAAATACCCAGAAAAGGTAAATCTAGAGATGTGAAGCATATTAGTGGTTGCCAGGGACTGAAGCAGGGAGAATGGTAGTGACTGCTTAATGAGTACAAGATTTTGTTTTGGGGTGACTAAAATGTTTTGGGACTAGGTAGAGGTGATGGTTGCACAACTTTGTGAATATACTAAATGCCACTGAATTGTACACTCTAAAAGGGTTAATTTTATGTTATATGAGTTTTACCTCAATTTAAAAGAAATTGCATCATAGTTTTTGTGATCTCATAGATAACTGTGGCTTTGCTGTCATAGTTACCTTGTGACTGTTGGAACCCATGTGCTTTGTAGCATTAGTACATCGGGGAAGTTCTTTCCACCTGTGGGCAGGAAAACCCAGATGGATGATCCCAAGTATGTTTCTTCCTAAAATAACAATTAAGGAATATAGTTTTGCTTTTTCATTTTTATTCGTAGAAGCTAGTAAGACTTCTACCTTGAGTCAGCCCTGGGTTGTTTGAGAATGTGATCTGGACTGATATTGATTGGTTTCTTCATTTAATTGAAAAGGCGTGTTTAAAATAACTTCATATTATTTGGAGATGGAACAGCCTTTGGTTTTATGAAAATTAAGAGTAATTTTTAAAGAATCAAAGATATACCTGTGGAATTGCAGTAAGATTTTTCTGATGGTTTGCTATACTGCACCTTTAGAGATTTTTGTGACACTTTCTAAAACCATACAAGTGCTTTTTATTGTCAGTGGAATTGGTATCAGGAATAAGAAAATTCTGTTTTCAGATCAATCAAGCAGCACTTGTACAAAAGCTAAATACTTTAGTTTCTTATTTTTGTCTTATACCTGTTTTGTTTTTGGAAGGATGGACTTTAGGTTAGATTCTGGCAATAGATCTGAGATTGAGAAGATCTTACTCAGAAAGGTAAAAGTGCTTTGCCAATGATCATAAAGCTTTTCTTTATGAATGAAGTTGGTGCTTCTGCCCCATAGTCCTGCTTCTGCCCCCTGTGTTGTATGTGGACTTGTTTCTCCAGCAGATGTATTTATGCTAGTTGTCTTGCATGCTCCCACCTGGTTCCTCTTATGACCCAAAATATGCCATCCAGGCTGAGAGTTTGTAGACATGAAGCAAACAAAGCTAAGAGTTTGTAGTGGATTGAACCCACAGCTTTTGGCCTCATTAGCATCATGTCCCAATCAACTGGACTAGAGAATAAAAGAATAAATGCCTTGCTTGAGTAAGGGCTTTGCGACTTTCAAGTTAGAATGAATCTGGTAAGCATAGCAAAGTATCTGGAATAAATGTAATAAGCTGATGTAGTGGGTGAATGTGAGTATTCAGTGTAAAATAATTATTTCTTTTGACTCCATAAAATCAGGAAGATTTACTTTTTGTGATGTTCACTGGATAATTTTTTTTTTAAATAAGAAAAGGTCAATTTTTAACTTGTGGAGAATTAAAAGTTGTTTTTCAATAAATTATTAATTAGGAAAATTTTCAGACAAGAGCTGGTTTAACTAGACATTAAGCTACTATACCAAGACAGCAGTAAAAGTGAAATAGGTGGATGAGACTGCAGCCTACTGCAAGATTATATTTGCCCAGGAACCCATGCCTATGAACAGCAGCATAGTGCGTTTCCTTACACAATTCACTTAACCTGTCTGTGCCTTAGTTTCCTCATCTGGGCAATTAGAATAGTATAATCTACCTTATAAGGTTGTTATAAAGATTGAATTAGTTAATGTGGTTAAGGCTCTTAGAACAGTGCTTGACACAAACAGCTTGCTATGTGTATGTTAAAGACATAAGAATGATGGTGAAAGATAACTGGGAGCTACTTTGGTGAGGTGTGCTTTTTTGAGAGGCAAACTTATTTACATTCACAGATACTGATAGTCCTGACCCTCTCGAGTGTTTGTTGAAAACATAGTTACTCTCTCATTCATTCACCAAGAGTTACTGTGTGCCCATCATTGGCACTGGGCAGAATGGAATGACATAGGGATAAGGGTCAGTGACAAAGATGAAGATAATATTCCTTGGCCTGGAACTCACAGTCTAGACCATCTTTTGTACCTCTAGAATCCAAGCCAGGAAAACTCCAGGGCTTTGAATGGAAGAGCATCAGAAAACAGCACATCCTTAATGGTGTGCATTCTTGAATTTGTAAGGCCACACATCAGTTAATTTTATCATTTCTGCTCAGCCATCTCAAACTTAGCTAGGAGAGAGAGAGATGGTAACTCATTGGTGTAAAGAGTGTTAAAATTACAGATTTTAATGAATCATCTTGTTCTGATCTATTATCAGAGACAATTGAATGTGCCTTATTTCCATTTATATTTTTCAGTTTCTACTAGCATTTTTAATAATTTTAAATTGCTAGTTTGTATTTTAATAACCTCTTTTTACTCTTCTCACCCGCTTGGTTTTTCTGTTTGTGTATAGTTCTGGTGAAAATGAATTAGGAAAGAAGATTGATGTAGATTGGATAACTCAGCTTCGTAGAATATACTTTATCTTTTTTCTCATAAAGTGATGACATGCTGCTTGTTTTGTAGGACTGAATTGCAACTGCAGAAGCAACAACAAGTGAACCTTTAAAGATGCATAGGGGCTGCATAAAGTGAAGAGAGAAACTGGAGAAACCAATAAAGTCAGAAAAAATTATGTTTCCCAGGTAAATAGTATGCTTCTGGATTTTAACAAGTTTCTTGCCATATTAATTACCGTAACTTAGTAATGCCTAAGTCTTTATAGCCATATTTAGTCTGTATTGCTGTTGAACGTTCTTTATTTTCTCCTCTCTCGGTTTTTATTGTTGACTCTTTGATCAAATGATTTTTTTTTTGATTAATCTACAAATCTCTATTGTATTCTGTATTTATATTTAGATGATTTCTTCGATCACTCGATAGGAACCTGTTATATCTTAGGTTGACTGTTGGGTATTATAAAAGTAGAGTTATATTTTGTGTCTCTGTGATGTGCAGGTTTAATCCAAGGCCAACTTTTAGTCTGAGTGCAAGCCGTATTCTCAGGCTACAAGATGTGTGGCACTGCTCTCTGAAATAGGAAACATTTTGGGGCCGGCCCCGTGACTTAGCAGTTAGGTGCGCACGCTCCGCTGCTGGCGGCCCGGGTTCGGATCCCAGTCGTGCACCGACGCACCGCTTCTCCGGCCATGCTGAGGCCGCGTCCCACATACAGCAACAAGAAGGATGTGCAGCTATGACATACAACTATCTACTGGGGCTCTAGGGGAAAAAATAAATAAATAAAATTATTAAAAAAAAAATAGGAAACATTTTTCGATGCTAAATTTAATACTACAGACGAAGCAGCAGACTGGAAATAATCAATGTAAATAGACATAGCCTTCACTTAGTGAAATAGATATGCCCTACTAAAATTTTGTTATTATTTAATTATTTATTTTTTGAGTTGAGAACTCAACTTATTCTGTTATTTAGCTACTCACAAGCTTAGACTTTGTGGGGTGTTTTTTGTTGTTGTTAAAGTTTTTAAATAAAGGAAATCTATTACATTATTTTTCATTATAAAGTTAAGAACGTTTCTCTGGTGTGCTGAGTAGAAATTTTTGGAAAGAAAGGGGAGGAAATGGAGTTAGAGTCATTGATGGTATATAATGCTGGAAGTTCTGTGCATAACATCCTGACTTAGACAATTCCATGGCAGCATCACTCCTCCAAAGCCTGGGGCCACTCAGCCCATGGGAATTTTTCCACAATTGTAGCTTCTGGAACGTCCTGCCTTATTGTGAATTGCAGCAAGTCTACTGTTGGATATATGATATATTCCAGCTCGCTCATTCTTTAACTTTGAGTAGTAAGGTTGAGTAAAAATTATTTAGTGGCCTTGTATATCAATCTTCTAAACTAAAAATGGCATAAGACGAGTTTACTTACAAATAAACTCATATGCATGTTTTCTAGTACTTACCTTCACACCAACTCTGCTTCGGTCACACTGGTCTCCCTGCAGTTCTTCAGTCCATCCAGAGATGCTCCTGCCTAAAATCTTCCCCTCCCAGATAGCCACATGGCTCCCACCCTCCTTCTCCTTCAGTTTTCTGCTGTGAGGGCAAAGTTAATGGAAGGACAAAACCAAATTGGAATCACCAGGAATTTTCTGTTACATTGGTCTGTGTACCTACTACATGGCAATACTGAGCCATCTTGCCTAGCTCCAGCTTATCTCATTTTTTTCCACTCCACTCCTCAGCTATCAAGTATGGTGTTTTGTTTATTCTATACGTCATGCTTTTTCTATTTCACCTTTAAGATCTTTTAAAATTAATCTTTCATTTTTAAAAGCACATACCGTTTGACTCAGCAATTGCATTTCTAGGAATTTCTCTCATATATAACCTCATACAGGTATGCAGGTAACCCTGTACCACTTCAGCCCCTGTTAAATCCTCATGCTTGCTTCCTGTCTCAATAGCACTTCAACAGAGACTATCTCTTGCTGCCATCCTTCCATTGTAGCCATGGGTCGTGTCCCCCTCCAAGTTACTACTTGGGCAACTGCCTGCCTCTTTGCCTAAACTGCAATGGGCTGGAGACATTTGCACAGTAGCTAACTATATCCCCTTTCAGTTTTCTTCTTTGTTTTTTTTGTGTGTGTGTGAGGAAGATCAGCCCTGAGCTAACATCTGATGCCAATCCTCCTCTTTTTTCCTGAGGAAGATTGGCCCTGAGTTAACATCCGTGCTCATTTTCCTCTACTTTATAAGGGACGCTGCCACAGCATGGCTCCACAAGCAGTGTGTCGGTGCGTGCTCGGGATCCGAACGAGCGAACCCCGGGCTGCTGTAGCAGAGCATGCACACTTAACCGCTTGCGCCATTGGGTGGCCCCTCAGTTTTCTTCTTTTGAACTCCTGTTCCCTTACAGCAGTCTTCCTCTTCCCATTTGCAAATATCATGAATGGTTATACTTTTTCCATCACATTTTTTTAAGATATTTAGATAATTAAGCATATAGTAGTGGTATCTCTACTTGGCTGCACATTAGAATCAGCTTAGAAGCTTTATAAAATACTAACGCTTGGTCCCACCCCCAAAGATTCTGAGGTAATTTGTCTGGGGTGAAACGTAGGCATCAGTATTTTAAAAAGCTGCCTGAGGGGGCCGGCCCCGTGGCTTAGTGGTTAAGTGCCAGCGCTCCGCTGCTGGCGGCCCAGGTTCAGATCTCGGGCGCGCACCGCTGCACTGCTTCTCCGGCTATGCTGAGGCCGCGTCCCACATACAGCAACTAGAAGGATGTGCAACTATGACATACAACTATCTACTGGGGCTTTGGGGGGGAAAAATAAATAAATAAATAAAATTATAAAAAAAAAAAGCTGCCTGGGTGATTTTCATGTGTGGTCAAATTTGAAGACGGGAAATACTATTGATTTTTCTATAATGATAATAACTCTGGTCACCTTAAATTCGTCCTAACCATTTAAAGGATTCCTTTGGGTTTATAAATATACAATGGTGTTATATATGAAAGCATTTTGCCTCTGCCTTTACTGTATTTGTATTTCTTGTTTGTTTTCATGTTACTTTGTATTGGAAAGAACTTCTGATACTATATTAACAGTGATGATAAAATGCTTCTTCATATTTTGTCTGTTTTTTTTTTTTTTTTTTTTTTTTTGTGAGGAGATCAGCCCTGAGCTAACATCCGCCAATCCTCCTCTTTTTTTTTTGCTGAGGAAGACGGCCCTGGGCTAACATCGGTGCCCATCTTCCTCCACTTTATATGGGACGCCGCCACAGCATGGCTTACCAAGCAGTGCGTCGGTGCGCGCCCGGGATCCGAACCAGCGAACCCCGGGCCGCCGCAGCGGAGCGCGTGCACTTAACCGCTTGTGCCACCTGGCCGGACCCCTATTTTGTCTGTTTTTAATGACTGCATGGCTCATTTTTTCCTTGAAGTATAATATTGGCATTTGGTTTTAAATAGATACTCTAATAAGGGTAAGAAAATATACCTTTGTGATTAGTTTTAGAATTTTTAAATTAAAAATAGATGTTGGATTTTAACAAATGAATTTTTGGTATCTGTTGATATGACACAAATTAAAATTTTAATTTTCCTAGATTCTATTTACTATCATTTTCTTTTAAATTTTTGAGCTTGAATTCTAAGTAAGCTTTGTCTATAGTTTTCTCTCTTTTCATTTTCTTTAGCCAGTTTTAGGATTAGGTTAGTAGAATAAACTAGATAACCTATATCTTGATCTATTTTAGGTATGATTTCTGTAATGTGAATTGTTTGTGTCTGGAGAGTTTGAAAGGATTTGCTAATAAACCATCAGAGACTAGTTGCTTTGTGGGGATGTAGTTGTTTGATTTTTTTTAAAAAGATGTTGGTCTAGTTAGGTATTTTTATTTTTGCCAATGTTAGGATTTTACATTTTTAATAGAAAAATCCATCTATTTAGTTTTATCCAAATTTATTAACATATACATAGTATTCCCCTACAATTTTATTGCCTCTTTTTATGTCCTATTTTTCCAATTTCATGCATTTCCTTTTTTTCTTTGTAACTAAATTTACTGTAGTATCACTTTTAGTCTCTTCACAGAAACTTTTAGTTGAAACATAAAACTTTGAAAGTACAAAAAGAGGTAGTGAAAAATCATTTGCCTCCTCACTCCTGTTCCCCAGGCAATCAGTTCCCTTCTCACAGGCAGCACCTCCTGAGTTTCATATGGGTCCTTCCAAAGTATTTTGGTATTTGCTTTCAAAATATCTAATTCCTTTCTTTTTTAAAAAAGTACCTCCAGGTTTTTTTTTTTTTGCTTGTTTATTTCTCGAGATTACTAGTTGCATGTTTAGTTTTTATTTTTGTCTTTTGGCAATACTTAAAGCCATGCTTGTCCTCTATTCTTTTTTTCATAGCCTATGGATTTCCTGTGTAGTGATTTTGTTACATTTTCTAACTTCATTATTGCTGTTTCAGAACTTATCTCTTGCAAGCAGAATATTTTGGGTTTTGTCTTCTGTTCAACCAATCTTGAAGATTCTATAACTTATATGTGAATTTATCCTCTTTAATTTAGGGTTACTATGACATTTGTTATGTTTTCTATATACATTTTGTTTCTTAATTTTTATATTTCTTAGTTGTCTCTCTCCTTTTTTTTTTTTGTGAGGAAGATCAGCCCTGAGCTAACATCCATGCTAATCCTCCTCTTTTTGCTGAGGAAGACCGGCTCTGCACTAACATCTATTGCCAGTCCTCCTCCTTTTTCCCCCAAAGCCCCAGTAGATAGTTGTATGTCATAGTTGCACATCCTTCTGGTTGCTGTATGTGGGACGCAGCCTCAGCATGGCCGGAGAAGCTGTGCGTCGGTGCGCGCCTGGGATCCGAACCCGGGCAGCCAGTAGCGGAGCGCGCTCACTTAACCACTAAGCCACGGGGCCAGTCCAGTTGTCTCTCTTCTGTTTTACCTTCTGTCTTATGGAATGTGCTTTCCCTTCTTTTAACTTTTAAACACATTTTAAAGGTGAACAATCTTTTGAATTCTCTTAGTGCTAAAAATAACACTTGTTTCTATGTTTATTTACTATCATCAAAGCAAAAGCAGGAACTTTCCTTTCCTTCTGTATAAGGAAACTCAGTTTCTCCCTGTTTTGGCATCCCCTCTTCCTATCCTTATCTACCCCCATTATTTTTTCCTTTCACATTTTGGGTTTGTTCTTTGAGGTGTACTAATTCTTCTGGGCTTCAGCCTAGTACTCATAAGGATTTTGCTATTTTTGATTCAGTTAGTTAACAACCATCGAGGCCTCACTCTGAGTTGGATGGACACTGAGTTAGGTGCAGGAGATACAAAGATGAGACAGTTCTGTTCCAGCTTCCTGCCTTTGGGGTCCCCTTTCTGGTTGAGGAAGTGGCATGAATACACACCAGCAATGGCAAAAGATGTGATGTGTCATGTGGCCTGGAGACACAGAGGGAAGGAGAAAGTGATGTTTGGTGAGTCAGCAAAGGCATCCTAGGAGCTGAGTGTTACTGTACCAGTAGGGCTTTGCGAGATAGAGAATAAAATGAAAGGGCAAAAGCCTGAAGGTACCCAAGTTCATTGCCCAAGTCTATCAAAGCCTGAAGATACCTAAGTGGCTGGAGATGAGACCGGACAGGGGGATGTTGGGGCCAGATTGTGAAGTATCTTGAATTCCTAGCCAACAAGTTTCAGTTTGTATCCTGTGGGCCTTACCACAAGGTTTTAAAGCAGGGGAGTATGCTCAAGTTTGTTTTTAGGAAGATAACTCTGGCTGTCGTGTGAAGCATGGACTGCAGGGAGGAAGTCAGTTAAGCGGCTGTGGCAGTCATCCAGGTGAGAGATGATGGCAACTTGAACAAGGTGGTAGCAGTGGTGATGGAGAAGAGAAGATGAGGTGTTTTGAGGCAGAATCTAAAAATACAAGTGTCTGAGTTAGGTGAGATTGGGAATTAGAGGATGACTCAGAGAGTTTTTACGTATGTTTGGTTTAGGGAAGGTGATAATAGATGGTAGAAATATTGACCAACTTATGGAGGGGGGTAAACAACACGGAGGGGGTTGTAGAGACTGATTTGGAGAGAGACAGAGGAGAGTTTGTTTTAGGACTTGTTGAATTTAAGAAACCTTCAAGAGATCTAGGAAAACGTATCTAGGAGCAGTTGGAAATATGGGTCAGAAACTCAGGTGAGATGTGAGGACTGGAGATAAATATGTGAGACACACTTGCTCTAAGAAGGATGTCAAAGCCATAAGAACAGATATAAAATCTGCCCAGGTAGAGCATGTAGACAGAAATTAAAAGGGCTTAGGTTGGCCTCTTGGCAAAGACCAGGCTTTATGTGCAGGAAATCGAAACGTACTGAGCAGTGTAACACATGTCCAGTACAGGATGGTGAGAGCTTTTTCAAATGGCTTTATCTTCTTGATAGTCCTGTGTATGGAAATTATTACTACCCTACTTTGTGGGCCAGCAAACTAAGGCTCCAAGGCATTGTTATTAAGTTAGTAAGTGGGATTGCAAACCAGGCCTGAATGCCATGTTGATGCTTGAGGAAGAGGTAGGGGAGAAGCAGAAAAGAGTGGTGTGGAAGAGATGATTTTGTACAAGGGAGAGTGGCTAGCAGTGACCATTCACCCACAGGTCCAGTAGAATAAGAAGAAGCTAAGCCACTGGTTTTCTCAATTAGAAAACTGTTAGTGATCCCAGCATGCTCAGTTCTCACAGAGTACCTAAGTCAGCTCACACTGGGGTCTGGAGGAGCTGAGGAAATGCAGATAGCAGCTGTTGACTGCAGCTTTTGGAGACAGCTTGGAGGTAGAGGAGTGACGAGGGCATCTGGTCTGGGAGGTGGCATCATTTTGTTTCTTTACAGATGACAGCTTGAAGTATTCTGATTTACTTATCTTTTTTCTTTTTCTTTTTGAGGTCTTTTATTTTAGATTTTCTTGTTTCTGGGCTTCTGTTACTAAAAAAAAAAAAAATCAAAATTAACTCTTTTGGATTCCCTTTCACATAATCTGCTTGTTTAACTTGTTTACTTAGAGTTCTTTTTTTCTCTTTTCATTCTACATGTTGTTTTCAGATGTTTCCAGGCTGTGTCTTAGTGACCCTCTTTGATTGCTAATTATGTGAGAGACCCCAGGAGCTCCTTCTTGTTTCTTTTCTCAGGTCTTTCCATTCTGGAAGTGGTTTTCTTCAGTCATTTGAATGTTTTGTTCAGTTCAGCTTCCTCCAGAACTCTAATTCGTAGACTGTATCTCTCTTCCAGATGATAATTTGTTCTTGCATTCTTTGACAACAGGAGAATGTAGTGTTAAGAGTGTGTGCTCTGGACCTAGGCTGCCTAGGTTCAAATCCTGGCTCCACCAGCTACTAGCTGAGTGACCTTGGGCAGGGCAAGTTACTTAGCTTCTTTGTGCCTCAGTTTCTTCAACTGTAAATTGGAGGCAATAATAATACCTAGTACCAAGGGTTGTGAAGAGGGTTAAATGAACTACTGCATGTGAAGTGCTTAGAATGAACAGGGTCCAGTGTGTGTTGTATGCTTCACCGTTGCTAGCTGCTCTTGTTGTTGTTACTGTTCTGGGGGGAAATAGTAGGAGAGGTGACCTTTTCCTGATTGTCATTTGGACCACACAAATATGTGATAAATTTACAGACTGTTGGACCCTTACTTGATAAACTAGAAATAGGCAAGTCCTGGGAACCAGGTAGCATTCCCTCAAGTTTTTAAGGAGTTCAGCAACAAACAGTTTTAACCTTGGTCCAGATGTGGCATCTGGAGTTGCAGATGTCCACTGTGTGACCTCATCCTCCTCATGGCAGTGTTCAATTGATTTCCCTAAACTATGTTGTCCTTGGTAGAAACTGGCTTAAGAATAGGAAAGAAAGCTTTAGAGTTAAGTCTCCTTCTCTGAATGGGTAAATAAATGATAATGATGACCTTCCACAGGCTCATTTCCTGAAATAATTAATTTTCTAGACCTTTCTAAAAAGTACAGTAGTGAAAAGCTATGCTGATGAGAGATTTTTCTGAAAATTTTATGAGGCCAAGTGGGTGGAAAATTAGTCAATGCAAGATACTATACTTAAGGAAAAAAAATTCCAAACCAGACTTATACAGAGTCATGGGTCCAAAGATATCACTTAGTACCCTGGAGTTCTCTGAAGATATTGCTGCAGTGTTTGCTGCTGAGGCCTGAAAATTGGTGCACATCCATGCGGAGATGGCCAGACCCAAGCAGTCCTCTGGAGGCATATGTCGATGAAGGTCTGCCCTTTGTCATTAGGAAGCAGCCAAGTTAAAGTCCTAAGAACAGAAAAATCTTAAAAGCTAGGTGTTTATATCATGTTCAAATGAAGAATGTTGCAAAGGGGCAGCAGACGGGGAGTCTGCATGGAGTCCAGGAGGATTTGGAGGGAAGGACTCTCTAAGAGTACGTCTCGCTCTGTCCTCAGGAGGGGAGATGCCTCACTGGCCTGGGGCAGACATTCTGGTTGCTGCAAAGCTGGGCTTGCTGCGTGTACAGGTTGAAAACCTTCTTGGAAGCTCTAAATTTGTTCCTCAGGCAGCAACCTGATTAGGGATTCTGTTTCCCAGATACCTTGATGTTAGGAAAGGACAACTCTGGGTAAATGACAGGAATAGTGAGGCTCCTAGAAAGCTATACCCTCTCTAAAATGGAGGCTTGGGGGTGGAATCCAGTGTGTCTCCATTGAGTTTGGTTGGTATTAAACCATTTCTATCCCACTCAATTAAGAATTTAATAATCTCAGTGAACTAAACAAAATCATATTTCTGAACTTACAAAGTTGGAGACTAGACTATTTATTCAGTCAGCAGATACTTTGTGAGCACCCTTTACCTGCCAGGCACTGTATTAGGCCCTGAGAATACAGCGGTGAGCAAGACAGTCATGGTCTCTGCCTTCATGGAACTCTCAGACCAGGAGATTATTCCTCTGAGCCTGAACCAGTCAGCCCACCCACCTCACTCAAAGGTGCCTCTGCTGAAAAAGGTTTGGTTTATACCAAGATAAGCAACAGTGCTGAAAAGAAAAGGTGTTTTCATGTGTACTTCATATGTTTAATTTACATGATTTTGAAGCAGTATTTGGTGCCTTTGATCATAAAACCTGCCCGTCTCCTGGTCACTCCCCTCAGGCTCTCATGTTGAAGACACTTTGGTAAGGCTTAGTGGGTTTGCTCAATGCCTACGGCAATCAGAAACGTATTTACCAAAGCAGAGCGAGCTCTGAGAGGCACAGTGTGGCCCGCTGGCAGCGTCCACAGGGAGCCAACTCTTCTCTGCTGCTGTGTGGACATTTCTCCCTTCCTGAACTTAATCTCTTGGGTCAGATTCCAAGTTGAACCTCAAAGCAATGAGCCAGCTAGAGTGGTGCTAATGAACTCGATTCCACGACGCTGTTAATAAGCTCTTCCCTGGCCCTCCCTGCAGAGGTTCTGGGCCTTCTTATTGAGTAAAGATATGTCCTCATACCTTGAGTTAGTAAAATGGTTATGGTTATGAATTTTTAGTTATTCAATATAAAGAGTGCAGTGGATAAATGATGAGCAGTGTTTGGTATTTATCAGATAGAAAAATCAAGAGTAAGTTATTGGTTGACAATTAATTTGGAAGACTCACCTGTACTAACCTAGCAGAGAATATGAATGGATGACCATTTTTTCAAAGTACTTTTGCAGAACTAAGTCTATGTTCATCAGCAGAACTATCCACCATCTGATCTTGATCCTTTCCCAGTCACGAATCTTCCAACTTGCCCTTAGTTACCTTTTATTAAGCTCTAATAGGCTGTCTATACCATGTACTTTCACATTATGGAGCTTTTTCTCCCTGTTCTCTGCCTTCAAGTCCCAGATCATCAAATGCCACACCCTTGAAGCCTTCTTTGGTCTTCCTCAGTCATTATTATCAGTCTGTTTTTCTGGTGTCTCAAGCCCATTGTAGCACATCGCCTATGGTACACATCACACAGCACTTTGGGATTCTTCTGTTGACATGGCTTTCTCCTGCCCTGGATTATCAACTCCTTGAGGTGTCAGGGACTTACGCATTAATCTTCATGCCCTCTGATTATCCAGCATAGTGAATTTGCTAACATTGATTGAATGCTTACACTGTTCAGCCACTGTCTAAGCACTTTTTATATATTATCATGTTTAATTGTCATAATAACCCTATGAGAGACACTTATCATCCCTTTTTTACAGATAAGGAAACTGAGGCACAGAAAAGTTAAGAATTTTGCCCAAAGCTACAAAGTGGTGGAGTTTGGATTTGAACCCAAGCCATCAGTTAGGACTTGGGCTTCTAACCACTACTTGACACTGGAATAATACACTATAATGCTCTTTACTGTATGTTATACTGGCATAACAGCTAGCGTTTATCAAACACCAGCTATGTGGCAGGAACTGGGCTAAGTGTTATAATTAATTTATTCTTAATTCTCTTAATTCTCTCATCTTATTCTCTTATTCTCTCATCTTAATTCTCACAAAAATCCCATGAGGCACTTGCAGTTATTATCCCATAGATAGGAAAGTGAGATTCAGAGGGCTTCAGGTTAAGCAACTTGTGCTACGCAGTACTACACTGTGTGCCTAGTAAGTGTTTACAGGTAAATGAGCAAATGGATGAATAACGATAGGGAGAGGTTTCAGGAAGAGAACTAACATGTATTGAGTGCCTTCCATTTTTGTCCGTAGGAAATTTTCCCCCAACATTTTATTATGAAAAATTTCAGACATACTGCAAAGTTGAAAGAATTTTACCGTGAGCAGCCGTATACCTACCACCAGGTTTTGACCATTAACATTTTACTCTGTGTGCTTCCTATCCCTCTATCCAGCCATCTGTCCGTTGTATTTTTTATGTATTCTCCCTCAGTGCTTCAGCATGCATATCATGAAGTAGAGGTCATTGTTTGTTTACAGGTTTTTTTCCTTTTAAGGTAAGATTTGTACATTTCATTGCAGTTAAATTTTAACTGTATGTTTGCTGAGTTTGGACCAGTGCATACACATGTGTAACCCAAACTCCTACCAAGATATCATTACCCAGAAAGTTGCCTCATGTCCCTTCCCAGTCAACGCCCACCCCTACTTCCCAGAAGAGTGCCTACTATTTTTATGTTGTATATTTATATAGTCATACACTGCATAACAATGTTGTGGTCAATGATGGACCACATATATGATGGTGGTCCCATAAGATTAGTACCATACAGCCTAGGTGTGTAGTAGGCTATACCATCTAGGTTTGTGTAAGTATACTCTATGATGTTCACACAACAACAAAAAACACATAATGACACATTTCTCAGAACGTGTCCCTGTGTTAAGCGACGCAGAACTGTAAGCTTTTTCTGTTCCAAAAGAATTTAAGGTGACTCATTCAGGTTCATAAAATACAGCAAGGAAACATAAATGAGAAGTAGGTGGAAAAAAGAAACTAAGGTAAGAATATTAAATGGAGCCAGGAGAACAACTATGATATGCCAGGCACTTTTATAAGTGATATATTACTTAATCCTTATAAGAGGTATGCATAATTATTTCCATTTTATAGATGGAGAGGCTGCAAAGTTGTGTAGCTAATGAGTAATAGGGACACTCTTTGACTCCAAAGTTCATGCTTTTTCCACTCTAGCCCAAAAAAGCAAGACAACAGGTAAAATAAAAGCTTATTTTAAACATTAATATGGTCTCAAATAATATGTGCTCAGGTATTTGTAAAATTGTGTGACTTCATCGTGTTGGTAGTTTAACTATGGGAGATGGCAAAGGTGGGAGCACTAAAATAGTCCTGCAATGTTTGCAAAGCACCTTAAGGTCAAGGTTGGCTTTGAGTTATCCCGTATGGCCCTAGAGATGGGATTCCATGTTCTCAATAAAAGAAAAAGGCAACTGGTGATAAAAGAATTGGTGATAAAAGTGGGAAGTCTTGAAATGGTCCCAAAGACTGTTAAATAGGGCCATAGCAACATCAACAAGGAAGTATCTTATACATGAAAGGATCTTAGTCAGAGCTTTCACTTTGATTTTAATAGTGTTCATTTGTTAGTTGTGTTAAGAATGAGTAAAGATATCATTTGGTAAAGGAATTATAAATCTCAAATAGGGGACCTTAGAAATCATTATATGTACTACCTTCTACATTCTATGTTGAATCTCGTTTGTAATAATAGATTGGATATGCAAATAAAGGGTAAGGACAAATTGAAAATTATTTTGAGGTTTATTACTTGAAATGCCAGAAAAAGGATTGGGCCTGTTATAGTAGGAAGGTTGTCACAGGGCTCCTGGATAAAGTTAGGGAGAGACTTTGAAAAAGAAAGGAAGATGGGAGTGTTAAATTGATACTGACTTGGCAATATAAAACAGAAGAATTTCCTGTTCTGTACTGTGGCCCCCAGCATGCTGGGATGATACTTGTGTTAGGCTCTGTTGGGCTCTGAGAACCAAGACATACTCATGTGGCCTTGGGTGGTGGAGTGAGGAAACACCGGAACCAGCTCAGTGATCAGACTTGTGGAGACCTAGAAGAGTGAGTCGGAAGACCACTGGAAGTGAGGCGGGTGTGGAACAGTCGTGCTCTGCTGTTCACACTGTCTCCCACCCACATCTGTCTGCTCTCTCCCCACTCCCTACCCCCCAGCTCCTGGGTCCTATGCCCAAAGCTTCTAAAGAGAACATTTTCTGGGTCTTCTAAGCCTTCTTCCCTGTGCCTCTGGTCCTCTGGGGAGCAGGGAAGGGGTAGACAGCCAACTCACCAGTAGAAACGTCCACGTTAATGGTGGTTACCAATGATAAATATTAGTTTCATCAACTGGCAGCAACATAGTTATCTTTAATAGACTGCTTTAATTGAAGAGAATTTCTTAAAAATAACATTGTTTTCTGATTATAAAAGCCCTTCATTCTTATGGTAGATAATCTGAAAAATATAGGAAAGCATAATGAAGATAATTGAGATTCCTATTAGTGATATCTTGATAGCATTCTTTTTAGGCGTTTATTTAGAAATTATTTACATATAGTGTGAAGCCATGTTATATATACATTTTGTATCTTGCATTGAAAATATTTAATGTTTACTTATCATGTCTTATAAAATGTAATATTCTAAACATTTTTCTGTATCATTAAAAATTATTTATAAGCATAATTTTAAATAGCTGTTGATATTCTATCTCTTGTATGGACAGCACTCAATTTTCAGCCTATCTATTTCATTGAATTTGAAGTGAGTTTCTTGTGAACAGCATATGGGTGGGTTGTATTTTTATCCACTCTGCCAGTCTCTACTTTTTTTTTTTTTTTTTTTCCAGTTTTTTTTTTTTTTTTTTTTTTTGGTGAGGAGATCAGCCCTGAGCTAACATCCGCCAATCCTCCTCTTTTTTTTTTTTTTTTTTTGCTGAGGAAGACGGCCCTGGGCTAACATCGGTGCCCATCTTCCTCCACTTTATATGGGACGCCGCCACAGCATGGCTTACCAAGCAGTGCATCGGTGCGCGCCCGGGATCCGAACCAGCGAACCCCGGGCCGCCGCAGCGGAGCGCGCGCACTTAACTGCTTGCGCCACCGGGCCGGCCCCCAGTCTCTACTTTTTAATTGGCGTATTTAGACCATTTACATTTAAGGTAGTTATTGATGTGTTAGGGTTTTAATCTGCCATTTTATTATTTGTTTTGTTTCCTGTTTCTCATTCTTCTCTTTCTCTTTTCTTGCCTTTCTCTGCGTTACTTGAACATTTTTTAGGATTTTATCTTGACTTTTTTTTTTTTGAGTATATATCTTTGTATCATTTTCTTAGTGGATGCTCTGGGTATTACAGTGTACATATTTGACTTATAACAGTCTACTGGTATCAACATTTTACCACTTTGAGTGAAATGTGGAAACCATACTTCCATCTAGATCCCTTTACCTTCCCCCTTTTAAATATAATTACCTTGAGTATCAGATGGTGTTACGATTTTTGTTTCAGTAATTAAATATAATTATATATTATATTTAATATATAAATATATGTAATATAAAATAATTTATAAAATATAATATAAAACTCATGAGGAGGACAGTCTGTTTTATGTACTCATATTCTTTTTCTGTTGTTCTTTATTTCTTCCTGATGCTCCAGGATTTCTTCTTTTATCATTTCTTTTCTGTTTGAAGAACTTCCTTTAGCCATGCTTTAAGGGTAGGTCTTCTAGCAACACATTCTTTTACTTTTCCTTAGTCTGAGAATGTCTTTTCCCCTTCAATCTTGAAGTATAGTTTCCCCAGATATAGAATTCATGGTTCACAGTTCTTTTCTTTCAGCATTGAAAATCTTATGCTACTTCCTTCTGGCCTCCATGGTTTTGAATGAGAAATGTGTTGTCATTTGAAGTGGTGTTCCCTTATAGGCAATGTGTTGTTTTTCTCTGCTTTCAAGAGTTTTTCTTTGTCTTTAATTATCATATGTCTTGGCATGGATTTCTTTGGGTTTATCCTGTTTGAGGTTTGCCTAGCTTCTTGAATCTGTAGGTTTATGTCTTTCAAACTTCTAAGTTTGGGAAGTTTTTAGCCATTACCTTTTTGAATACTCTTTTAGCTCCTCTCTTTCTACTCTCCTTTTGGGACTCTGATGAGATGAACTTCGGGTCTTTTGTTATTGTCTCACAAGTGCCTGAGGCTCTGTTCATTTGTTTTCAGTCTGTCTTCTCTCTTTTGTTCATATTGGGTACGTTCTATTGCTCTATCCTCAAGTTCATTGATTCTGTCCTCTGTCATCTTCACTCTATTATTAAGCCTATCTAGCAAGTTTTTATTTCTGTTATTGTATTTTTCAGTTCTATAATTTTCATTTGGTTCTTTTTTATAATGTCTATTTCTTTGATGAGATTTTCTATTTTTTCATTTGTTCCAAGAGAATTTGTAATTGCTTATTGAAGCATTTTTATGATGGCTGCTTTAAAATCTTTTGTAAGCTAATTTCATCATCAGATTCATCTTGGTGTTGGTATCAGTTGATTATCTTTTCTCATTCAAGTTGTGGTTTTCCTGATTCTTGGTGTGGTGGATGATTTTCACTTCTATTCTGGACATTTTGGCTATTATGTTAGGAGACTCTGGGTCATATTTAAATCTTTTATTTTACCAGGCAGTCACCCTATTTAGGTTTAGCACACAGATTGAGATCTACTTTTGTGGGCTGCGGTTCCAATGACAATTTACTTTTCAGAGGCTTTGCTATTATTTTGGTTTGCTTGGTTTATCTGGTGCAGCTGGGGTTCCCACTGGTCCCTGCTGGTACTATCTGATGGAGGAGAAGGAGTTTCCCCAGGCTATGCTGCCTGGTGCCTCTAGGTGAGGGAAGGGAGTCTCCATCCTGCTGGGATGAAGAGTACTTCCTGGGGACCCTGCAGGGAGTGAGAGTGTTTCCCCAGACTGTTTTATTGACTGTGGGCTCCTGATCTGTCCTCTTTGTTGGTGCTGCTAGCTGGCCTGGTATTGACAGTGGAACTCTCATTCTATCATGGGAAAGGATGAGCCTACCTATCTTTTGTAGCTAGGCTGGGGCTTGGGAAACATTGAGCCTGGGCCGCCTTCTTTTGTTGGATGGGGCAGGGGGCAGTCATAAGATGCCCTGCGTCTATGTTGTTCCTCCAGTCCTGGGGTCTCTAACCTGTTTACCTTCCTTTTTCTACCTTTCAAACTTCTCCTTTGGTTGCCTCGTGTGTTATTTCCAGGGTTTATAATAGTACTTAGCAAGGAGGTAGGGGGAGAAATTGTTTATGCCATCTTGTCTGGACCATGACAATATTGTATTTAACCATTTGTCTTTTGGATGATTAGGCTTTTAAATGGTGAGTACTGTAGACATCACGACAGGGGGCCTTCTAACAGCCTTGAAATCGGAAAGGCTTCCTTACTCCACAGACCCACGGACCTGGGCCTGGTTGGCCGCCCAGTACAGGATGTTACTCATCTGTCTTCCACTTGCTTGGCTGGTGATGTCAGTTCTTCATGTCTGCTTTAATGGCAGCATTTGTTGTTGTTGTTACGCTAGTTGAATAATGTAGTAGTTTGTCACACTTGTAGCATGATTAATTCAGGTAAACTATCGCCTTTATAGAGCCTTTTCTTATCCTATCCTTTTGGTCAATTTTGTCTCTCTATTGGCAAGGATTTTATATTAAATTCAGCCAAGCAAATTGTATTTAATTATGATTTAACTATGAGATATTTAATTTTTTATGTGAACATTTCTATTTGAGGGCTGCAAAACAATGACCAAGTTTTTTTATAAATTAGTGTGAAAAAGTTTTTGACGTTTTCCACTTGCAAATGAGGAATTCGAGGTCATCTCAGCTCTTCCACTATAAATGTGCCTTTAAAAGAAATTAGAGTGGGAAATCCTTTATATTGGAAGCCATGAGTCTCTTTGTATAGTTTACAATAATAGTTTTGCACAAATAATTTCAGGTTAAAATTGCATACTATTTATTCCCACCCATTTCCTTTATTGGCTGTGACACACAGGAATTACGCCCATTGCTTGCCTGACCTTTCTGACCTTTTGTTACTTGGCTATAAATTGACTTGGGTCTTTTGCAAAAACACTGTCAGGGGGGAAAAATCTTTTTGTTAGAACCCAGCCAATTCCTGCTTCAGTGCAGAACAGTTTGTTCTCCTGAAGAAATGAGCCAGTTCAGTGAACAGAAAAACATAACCATAAACTGGCATCGCCAAAAACTGCAAAAGCAATTGCCCACGAGTATTCCATGGAGCAAAGAACTTTATAAAAGAATGAGACTTTGGGGAGAAAAATACAGTTTTGAGTTCCACGGGCTTTAGGTAAATGTAATTGACTCATTAGAGTTGCAACCACATAAAAAGCGTTTCTTTTTCTGAGCTCTGGCAGTCACCAACATTTTAACATTTTAAATGGGAATGTTGTAGAATTCTCCCTCTGCCTACTCTCACAGTCGCAGACTGCTATGGTAACACATATCCCCTGCATTTCAGTTGATCTTCCCCCTAGGTTGGAAGCTTCTTCCGTTCAACAATACAAACATTTCCTGAATGTCTGCTCTGTGCAAGACTGAGTCCTGGGTCCATCCCCTAAAGAAGACGTTTATAGTGCTCTAGTGAATTACAAGAAAACATGAAAAATAGTTACACCATGGCAGGTGCAGTAACAGAAAAGTGTATAAGACAGAGTCAGTACTTGACAGACTGTCACAGAAGTGAGGGGATTTGAGTGAAGTTTGAAGATCATCTAGGAGTTTGCCAAATAGATGAGAGGAGAAGGATATTTTGAGCAAAGAGGAGCATATGTAAAGTTGAAGAGTGATGAGACAGCATGGAGGTTCCAGGTACTATAAGTAGAATTGCTTTAGTATAAAGTAGGAGGAGGGAAAGGAGTGGTAAACAGTGAAAGTAGAGAGGGACAGGGACCGGATAACATGTGTCTCAAATGCCACATGAAGCAGTTTTGAAATTTATCCTCTAGGCCATGGGGGTCATGGAAGGGCTTGAAGCAGGGGGATGGCCTGGGCAGAGTTGGAGTGGGAAGACTTGGGTTTGCAAGGAGCCATGAGCTCAGAAAGAGCAGGTTGGACCAGACTAAGAAAGGACCATGACACCAGGCTAAAGAGGGCAGACTTTATCCTGCAGAGGATCACTGAAGACAATGATCTATGTGTTTTGGAAAGGCAAATATGGTTGTGATGCAGAGGACCATATAGGGAGGGTGTGTGTGTGTGTGTGTGTGTGTAGGCAGTGTGGGTCACTGAAGTGCCTGCAGCAGTCAGCAAGTGAGAGCAGAGGGACAGTGCTCAGAAACCTTGCATAGGGGCCACCTTGGTGACTGGGGAGTGCAGGGAGTGAGGAAAGAGGCAGGAAGCCCAAGACTTCTGTTTAACTCTCAACACGCCCATCATGGATGCTTTCACATGTACTATCTTGTTTAATTTTCATAGTGAACCTTACACTGTATGCACTGATACCATTCCCATTTTATAAAAGAGGTTTGGGAGGTTAAATACTTCGCCCAAGACCCAAGTGACCTGCACTAGGAAGTTGCCGAGTCAGGGTTGGAACTCAGGTTTATCTGACTCCAACTGCAGTGATCTGCCACCCTTGAATAGTACTTGCTATAATTGAGCCGCCCAGTGTTAGCAAGTCTTAAAATGTACACATATTCTCTATAAGAGCTATGCCTATAAATAATAGCTCTACTCATACTTACAAGTTAGTATTAATGCTAATATAATTCATATTTTGAAAGCCTATTTTTATTTTTCTTATTAACCTGTCATCCCATGAAAATATCAGATACATGATTTTATTTCTTAGAAATCTCACCATTTTGGAAGAATTGATGTGGGGGAAGGCCCTACCAAATTGGCAGAAAGTATAAATGACTGAATATACTTACATGTAATTTTTAGTGTTCAAGTGTGTATGTATATATAACAATTCATGTTAGAATAACGAACTTTGGCTTCTAGAAATTAAAGAAACTTTTAGGACTAACATGAAGTTAGTATGGTAATTTTTAGTAAATGTATGCCTTTAAAGGTCTCAGAAAACATTTTTCAGGTAACTGTACTAATAGCTACAGAAGAGGTTTACTAAGCAAAACCCATCTTCAATCAAGTCTCAGGACAAATGAATGATTCTTTCTGTGAAGCATTCATTCTGTGGTCACAAGGTCATGGATTCCAGGGTTAGGGCCCAGGAGGCAGATGGGAAAGAATCAAAAACAAAACTGGCCTACTCTGTACCAAAAATATATTCTTGAAAAATATATATATATATATTCTGGGTTAATGGATCAGCCACTATTTAGTTACCAAAGGGAAATACTGTCCCATTTGGGATTGGAGCCTTGAGGTTCCAGCATCAAAGGCTATAATTATGGAATGTTGCAAGCTGTCTCTTCAGCATCTCATTTTCTTTGCTTCTCAAAGTGGAACCAGAAATAATGAATGTTTTTGAGATAGAAAAATGCTGGAAATGTGGGAAAAGTGTCTAAATCTTAAGCTGTCTGTATTATTATTTTGTGGCATCAACAGTAAAAGAAAATTTGCTTTCTTTTAAGAAAAAATTAATATGTAATGTGACTGAGCTGTGGAACTGTAGCGTGCTCTCCTGCCAAAACAGAGATTATATATAGCACAGGAAAAGAAAGACAGCCCTGCTTTCCTCAAGTGGCTGCCGAGCACAGCGAGAGAAGCACTTATGTAACGGGGTGTGCTCATTAGTTTGGCTGTAAATTCACACAGCTGGGCCTCGGCGGGTCCTTTGTTCGCCTCAGCATTAACTCTTGCTTGGTTCCTCCGTAGCTTTGGGGCCTGTGCCTGGCACATAAGGAAATGCTGGAGACACGGAACCTAGAACACAGCCCCTGACAGTCTAGTTTAGTGGAGCAGACAGACAAGCAAGCAGCTGCAACTCACATGGAGCAAGAGGCTGTGGACTCTGGAGCAGAGAGGAGGCACAGCATGGAGGAACCTGCCAACCGTGCCTGGGGCCTCTGATCATACTGGAGGCGCCTTAGTCTGTCAACAAAGAGAAATTACTTGTCTCCCTGCACCTCACTTTCCTCCACTATAAAAGACTATAATACTCACACCATTCATAAGTATGATATGATGCTGTGAAAATCGAATGTGGTAACTCATGTAGTCTGCCTTACCCAGAATTGGCACTCAGTGGGCAGTTTGTAAATGTTGACTTCTCTGCCTCTTTCCTTTCTCAAACCCCCAGACCCAGTTCTTCTTTGTTTTCTCTTTACTGAGAAACAGGGTCCTGTTTGTGAACTCTGTCAGTATATCTCTCTTGAACCTCAAAATTCTCTCATCTTCACCCCGCCCCCCTCCTTTTTCCTTCCTGCCTCTCAGCAATAAGTATCCCAATTCCTTTCCGCTTTTCCGCGGCAAAAGCAGTCGGAGAGTGAGAGGTGTGAGAGTGGGACATGGCCTGTGAAGGAAGGATGACATTGCAGTCATAGACACATCACCGATCAATATTTCTCCTAATTCAGGTCCCCTCGAATCCTCCCAAAGGGATTTGGGAATTCCAGGCTCCTGTGGCATTCCGTGTGTCTTCCTCTCTTGCTTCAGTTTACTGAAAGGAGAAAAGAGAGTAAGCGTTTACCCTTTCCAAGTTGCCTAGGTCTAGAATCCTTTGTCTCCTCCCTCCTGTAGATGTTCTACCCCCAGCCAGGGTCCTGCTGGGCATGCTGTAAAGGGACCCTATTGTGGGATCACATTTGGTTCCATTTGTCCTAATATTGTCAGAGTCCATACCTGAGGGAGTTGATGAGAGGACGCTTGGAGCACACATCAGTTCCCTTTCCTTATCCATGGCCTTTCCCTTTCACTTTACTCCTCCACAGCCCCCACATCCAGCCAGGTCCCAGTTGCTGGCACATCTTCATCTAAGGCAGTAGTCCTGAACAGAGGACATTTGACAATGTCTGGAGACTTTTTTGATTGTCACAACAAGGGGGCAGAGTGGGAGATGCTACTGGCACCTAGTCAGGGATGTTGCTAAATATCCTACAATGCACAGAAAAGCCCCCCAGAACAAAAAATTACCTGGTCTAAAATGTCAATACCAAGGTTGAGAAACACTGATCTAAGGGGTTTCCCACACAGGTACCTTTCTATGTGCTTGCCTTCCTTCATGTCTGTGTTATGGGCTTTTGTTAACCTCAAAAGCTCCTTTTGAGGAGTGGATGGCCTCACATCTCTGAAGTTTTCTCTCATCCCTACTCCAGTCAAAATTGATCCTCACCCTAGGATTTTCAAAGTACTTGTGTCCATTTATTGCAACATGTACCACCTTTTACCTTCTGATAGCTCCCTTCAACATGATTTATTCTTTCTCTTTTGAGAGCAGAGTAAGAGTTTGGCTATAACAAGGATGACCCTCCAAACCACAGTTTATATAATAATAATCCAAGGCCCCAAACCTTGCACTAGGAGAGTCAGTAGCACAACGCGGAATGAACACCGACCGCACTTGGCATCAGGAGATTTGGTCTGGTACCCAACTATAACATTCTAGCTCTGTGACAATAGACATAACTTCCCTTAGCTTTGGTTTCCACACAGGTAAGATAGAGATAATGTCCATTTCCTAGGATTGTTTAAGGCTGTGAGGAGATGTGAGCACAGAACGTGGTACACAGTGGTCAGTCAAATGTGGATTGAAATTAGAAATGAATCCGAGGTCGCAATGTGACCTTGAAAACAGAATTGTTTCCTACTGCCTTGATAGCAGCAATTTTATTTCCAGATAGCACCTCACCATTACACCTTATGAGAATGAGTGGAAGCCCTACCTGCATTACACTGGTAGCACATCCTATTCACTGTAGACATACTAGGGTATTGATACTTTCCCCTAATCTCATGGAAGTAGAGGAAGTCCCATACACTTCTGACTTGCCACTGTTTTATAAGGATATATTTCTCCCTTTCTCGGAACACTGGGGCCCTAAAACCATAACCTAAAGGTTGGGAGGTCCCCACTGACCTGAGGTAGCCAGAAGTCAGCTGCTTTGTAGGGGGCCACTGAGGCGTGAGAGGGATACTCCCATGACTTTCTGGTACATGGAGACCAGCACAGAGGAAGTAATATTACATTGTGTTCAGACATTATATTACATTTATGTTTTTACACAGTATTAGGTTAGTAACAATTGATCCCATGGGTAAAGGCAATTTTCATATACTCCTAGGCCTAGGGTTATAAAAACCATATAAGTATCCAACAGTGGAAATACCATCTAGTATTTGCCCAGAGAATTTCAAACTTACTTCTTCTATGTATGGCCTTATATCTAGAACAGAGAGGAAGTCTGTGCACATGAAAGAAAGAACTGATATCATCCTTGGGGATAGCTATGAAATGTCGTCAGGGCTGCAGAAATGTTGTTGGCCTTCCATTTTTATCAGTGGCTAAAGAAAGAAAAGATATTACATGCGTAGGTCATGGATCAGTGGCCAGGGACAGATGATGTACGATCAGGTGGACATCAGCATCAACAGGGCTCATGCAACTAACAGCAACCTATGATGGCTCATCCTCACACAGTGTGCCTTCTTTGGTTTCCTCAGAATTCTAAGCCCTTAACTCTACATCCCATTCTAATATACTCTCTTCATTCTAATGTACTCTCTTGTACTATTCACTCTTACAGGATGTTTGTGTCTGTTTTCTTGCCAACCAGATGTGTTGTGGGTTAAGAGCATAGCTTTGGAATCAGGAAGACCTCGGTTTGAATCCCAGCTGTTACCTGTTGCTTGTGTGACCTGAGTCAAGTTATTTAGCCCTTTAACTTTGGTTTCCCAATTTGGAAAATTGGTTGATGATACTTAGCTCATAAGATTACTGTGAGGATTAAATTAAATGAGGAATGTAAAGCAGTTTGCACAGTGTCTGACATACAGTAATTTTATTCAGACAGTGGTGGTAGTGGTGGTTGTACCCCTTGAGGACAGAAACATTGTGGCTTTGAATTCTCCCATTTCCACTAATTTCTTACCACAGAACTGAGCATATAGTAGCACTCAAATATTTTTTATTTGAAATAAGTGACAGTACACGTATATACATACAAATACACACTCAGAGGATAATCTGATAATGGCAATAACTTGAAAAACTAGAGGTCATGTTTTTAAAGTGTTTTAGCTCATTTTTAGAAATTTGATACCTAAGGAGGAGTCTAAGATAAGTCAGTCCCTACTCTTTGGAGTAAGTTAGATCGTTTGAAGGGAAAGCATCTGGACCATTTCATCTCAGCCCTCTTCTGAAATAACTTCACTTGGTTATGATTTACTGTCACATCCTCTGCCTTCTGGAGGATCCACGTAAGAATGGCCTGTTTGAATGTGTTTCACTGTATCTTTCCCAACTTAGCTTGCTCTCCTCACCTTTTTTTTTTTTTTTAAAGATTTCATTTATTTATTTTTCCCCCCCAAAGCCCCAGTAGATAGTTGTATGTCATAGCTGCACATCCTTCTAGCTGCTGCATGTGGGACACGGCCTCAGCATGGCCGGAGAAGCGGTGTGTCCGTGCGCGCCTGGGGCGCCCGGGATCCAAACCCGGGCCGCCAGCAGCGGAGCGCGAGCACTTAACCGCTAAGCCACGGGGCCGGCCCTGCTCTCCTCACCTTTACTCATTTTCCCTTACATAGAGTTCCAAGATATGTTTCTTCTTGAGTTTACCTCCAAGAGAATTTGTCTCTCTATAAGGATAAATGTTTGTCTTTGTTAAATGGTAAAGTGTCACTCAAAATGCATTTCCGTGTTTGCCCTCGATACTGGGGATCTCAGAGTCAAATTCAGTACCAGGTAAGATGTGGAGGACATTATAATTGTCCCTATCCCCTCAACATCTCTTCTAATTCCCCACTCCCTTCCTTAGCAGACAGACAATGTTTGTTTTTGCCTTCTGGTAGAGAGGGATTGGTCCCACCCTCAGCTCCAGGGGAGGGTCTTGATTGTTTAAACCCAATTAGGTAACCCTTCACATGTTGCCACAGTGATTAACCCAGTGGCAGTCACTGCCAAGATGGTTAGTTTAGTGCTGGGCATGTGACCCGGTTCAGGCCATCAGAATGTTTGCTGAGGACTTGGAGAAAAAGGCTCCTCAGTGTTTTGAGAGGCATCCCCAAAGCCAGTCCTCTCTCTGTCCTTCTGGATGGTGTGGGGACAGGAAGCCTTGGACTGCTATAGCCATCTTGCAGTGGTTAGGGAAGCTACCCCTAGGATGTGGCTAACAAAGTACAGAGAAAGAAAACAGGCACCTGCTTTCATCACAGACCAACTACATCAAACGTAGCCTCTGAACTTTCTGCTTACATGTGCCAGTAAACCCCCTTTATTATGTAAGCCATTTTGAATTGGATTTCATTACTTATACCTTAGAATCCAAGTGGTACTTGGTAGATAAATTTCCTTCTGTTTCGTGTGTATTAGTACTTCTAATCTGTGGACCGAGACTCTACCTTGGAGGAGGGGAAACAGGGGTTGGAGGACTCCATTTTGGCAAAGCATGAATTGCTTACATATTTCTGCAAATTGAAGAAATTTCTTGCATGTATATTAACATTTTTCTAATTTATCTGACGGTTTTAATTAACGAAATACAAATTTATGTAAAACTGCTGAATTTATAGGTTTTTGTCATCTATTTTCACAATGAATAGATGTTAAAAGCATCATGTAAATTTCTGCCAAAATGATTTTTGGTAGAGAAGCCATGGCTTAGATAAGTGTCTCCTTCTCCCCTTCTTCCTTCCTTCCTTCCCTTTCCTTTCTTCTCCTCCTCTTCCTTTCTTTCTATTTCCCTCCCTCCCTCTTTTTCTCTAGTTCTTTCTCTAAATCCTTTATCACCCAGTTTTCCTTCTGTTTAGTCTAATTAGTTATCTCAATCTCTGTTAGAAATAGTTGAGATATAAATTCTAATTAATTTTATTTAGATCGCTACATTAAGATTCAGCTTAACTTTCCAGGCTGTGCACATATGAGTTCTACACACATGCAGACGAATCCTGGGTATTGAGTGCTTTAGTATTGAGGGACCCACACTGAAGTTCAATCCCATGCAACAAATTGGATATTGGATAGGAGTGCTTGTAATTATAGCCCCCCTTTACTGCTAGTAAAGTAGGACACTGCAAGTGGACTCCTGTAATTGGCGTATTTAATAGATGCCCGCTGTGTGCATATCACCATTGCTGAAGCTGAGTGGCCTAGTGCTGAACACTTACCTCAGAGATCTTGCAGTTCTTTGGAGAGAAGAGACATGTACACCAGATACTAAATGAGCCAGGGCTGTTTTTATAGAGGAATACATCAGTAGACCATTCTGGAACTTCTTTCTTAGAGTTACTCTACCAGAAGAACACTCTGGAACATTGTGTTTAATAAATGTCAGTCAGCATATTATGAAATATGCTGTTTGCTAATAAAACATAATGCTCAAATGCCCTTTTCTTTACCTTCTCTATTCTACCACTGGTTCTTGGTAAGTAATTCTGAGCCTTTTTTTTTTTTTTTTTTAGCAATATACAGAAGTTTTTTGCCATAGAACCAAAATTTTAACACCCCTCCCAGCCATGCACACACATAGAATTTGCTGCAAGTAAAGCATTACAGTAATTCATAATTATAACTCTCTCATGGAAAAGAGGCTGCTGTTGGCCCTGCATAGGTATAAGCAAGCTAGCTGAACTCTATTCATTTCTTTTCTATTAAATAAAGTATAGCTGAATGCAAGGGAGAGAGACTTATTATAAGGACAACCTTGAATTGTCTCCTAATTTGTTCAAAACAAAACAAAACTTACCAACTCTGGTATTTCATGTCAATAGTGACAAAGGCTCGCTGAGCTCCCCAGTAGTTGCCTGGCCCTGCATGCTGCTTCTAGAATACCAGTAGGAAGGCCAGGCTGAGGTGGCCAGCTGGCTGTGGAGCCTTTATTCTAAGACTGTGCTGCCACTTTCTTGTGACACTTGAGTCAGAAGCAAAAGGGGCTTGCTGCCAGTAACCCAAAGGGTTGTATTCAAGCTGTGACCTATTTTTACACTGTAATTGGGTTGGATTTCTCTTTTTCCCTTGTGAGGCAGTAATCTCACATTCTTCTGAGTACGTGAGAAGCCAATTCCCTAGTACCTCTTTGGCTTTGTTGTTTTTCAGTTTGACATAGGTCACTTTTAACTGGGTACAAGAATATCTACCCCTTTTCCACAAATGGAGGGTGGGGGTTGACTTATGAGGATAAAATGAAAGTCTAGGAAAGCATGAACCAGGTGAGGATGGATAGCTTATGAGGAAGAACAAAACAAGGTGAACTAGCTAGAGGAAGGTGTTTGGGATTATAGGTCCAGGGCTCTGCTCTTTTAAATCTTAATCATGTATATGAACGAATTATTTAGCTTGTTCATCAAGTTCTGTTTGAGCTCTATATGTGCTGAGTGATAGAGGCATAGTGATAAAAAGATCCAGCTCTTGACTCAGCCCACAGTCTTGTGTAGGGGGCTTGTACCCACAGTTATGGTGCATTGTCACCAGTGCCACATAGGAGGTGGGCACTGAGCAAGGCTGCTGACTTGCTTGAAGGAGAGGGGCTGAGAAGGGTGTCAGAAGAATTCCTGCCTGAGCCTCCCAACCAGACCACTAGCTTCCTAGTACTCTCCACTCCAGCCCATTCACACCTCCATCAGACCAGTGCCTGGTCTGTGTCATTTCTGTTTGTTTGTTGCCCCGTAGGTATGTGGTTTGTATAATGTATAGTGGTCAGGTTGTTCAGATGCGTTTCTTATATCTCCTCAAGGAGATCTTTGGGACAGGAGGAAAAGTGTGTCACACGGCTCCATTCTCCTAATGGTGGCATGCCTGGGGGCCGTGATTTTTTTTTAGGCCTTGAGGTCTTTACACCTAGAATGATACATGTTCTGTCTCCTCTGCCTGGACAATGCCTTCTCACCCTTTAATACCTGCTCCCACAGGATGTAAGTTCTGCTCTGATGTCCTGAGGAACACCCAGATAGTTCTTCTCTGGTGTTTCTATTGCCTTTTTCCTTTCCTCTGTTAGCACTTAAAACAGCTGTGAGCTTTAGCTTATCTATTGACACCTGTATCTATGGACTGTAAATCCTGGACATGGGGGCCTTTGTTTTATTCATCTGGGAAGACACACCAGCTGCTTAGCGGTGAATGAAGTATGTGTGTCCTGTAAATGAAGTCCCCATCCCACAGCAAGATGACTAAAGATATGGCGAGGACCTCAGAACATTCTTGATTGATTCTCA
Source organism: Diceros bicornis minor (assembly GCF_020826845.1). NCBI lineage: Eukaryota > Metazoa > Chordata > Mammalia > Perissodactyla > Rhinocerotidae > Diceros > Diceros bicornis. Next base: position 19,361,605 of record NC_080758.1, read on the forward strand.
GACTTTTTGAGCTAGTAGAATGTCTTTTGTACTTAAAAATAAAAGGAAAGGATATGGTGAAAGTTTTAGAGCGTATAGCCTAGGAGGATGTAAAAAGTAGCCTGTTGGCATTCAGGAGACAAAGAGGGATTGGTAAGGAAGGGCTGTGTACACTATGATAGAACAAGGGGGCATGTCAGAAGAACGCCTCATTCAGATGTTACTGAACTTTTGTCTATAACGTACCCCTGAATGCAGGGCAAAATTCAAAGGATCTGGTAGACAGCCTTGTCATACCTCAGCATGGAATGTTTATGTGCCAGCTGCTGTATCAAAGGCTAAATTCAGCATTCAAAAGGTGACTGGGAGGTTTATGTTTAATGTTTATAGAAGTTGAGGTTGCCTGTGTAAGAGCCTTCCTGGTACCAAAAGGGGAAGTGCATAGTAGGTGCTTGATAAAGGTGGATGTAGCAATTAACACTAGGGCCAGCCTGGTATAAGTTTCCCTCTACTCTGTCATGGTTTGGACCTTATATTTTGAGAAATACTGATATATGTCAAGAACCTTCTTTGACTGAAAGAGAGTTATATACACCAGAGGGAGCTGTGTTTCAATTTTCATATCTTTATTTCTTTTCCATTCCTATAGTTGTATGTTACGTGACTCATTTGAAGATGAGCCAGTTGAGAATTTGCCCTCAACAAAGGATTGTCGAAGGCCTGAACACACCCTGTCCATTTGCTGCTTTCTTAGCATAATAAAGGCATTTGGAAGTGGCTACACCACACAGTCCCTGGGTCTGCTTTGCTGTATACTAGTTCTTAGCCATTAAGTTCTTTCTTTAAAACTGAACAGCTTTTCTTATGCTGCAGCTTAAGTCCATTTTCAGTATTTTTTCTTTGGTGGAAATGGAGACCATCTGGTCACCATCATTTGTGTAATAACAATGATTGAAGATGGTTATTAAGTCACCCTTCGGCCTTTTCTCTTGTCTAGGCAAAATTGTCTCTGTTCCTGTGGCCATTCCCCATAAATCTCATTTTCCAACCCTTTAATCATCTTGGTGGCTTTCTTTGGAAACTACATCAAAGGCTCAGTTTCAGTGCCTCCATGCTGGTGGGGTCTGGCCTGTCAGCTAATGGATACAGAATGTGGTTGTTTTAACCATCCAGTTTCCATAGCCAGTCCCCACATTTCCAAGACAATCAGAATCCACTAACCATTAGTGGCTGGTTTATCATCTCTTAATTGTGACACATTTTATAAATATTATTAAGATGTTGATTTGACTTAAAACACAAATTTTAGCTTGTGAATAATTCTAGCTGTTGGTTGATATACATTTACAGCTTGGTTTGTTGCATTTAAGATGCTTTTCCAAGCTTTCTGATTGTTAAGTGGCTATGTTATCTCTTATTAGAGTATAATCTGAATTTTATTGTGTTTCCTTCATTCATTTATTCACTCCACATCTATGAGTGCCTACTGAATGTCAGGCTCTGTGCTAGGGGTTGAGGATCCGAAGAGGAACAAAACATTGTCCTCAACTTAAAGGAGCTCACATTCTAGAGGTAAAGTCAGATACATATTAAAAAAAAATTAGAATATAAAGTGCAAAGTGCTATAAACGGTGACTTAAGTGCAGTGGAAGTTTAGTAAAGCTTCACTGAAGATATCATATTTGAACTGGGTCTGAACTCGAATTAGTCTTCAGGGATAAGGGAGTGAAGAAAGGCTCTAAGTGAGGGGACTCTAGTACATGTGAAGGCAAGGAGGCTAGCATGTCAGGGTGCAGTGAACTAGGTGTGACCAGGCATGAACTTGAGTGGCTGGAGAGGCAGGCAGATGCTAGACTGTGAAAAACTGCCCATGCCAAGCCAGCAAGTATCCAACAGAGATATAGTGTGAGCTGCATATGTTTTTAAAATTCTAGGAGCAATATTTTAAAAAATAAAAATAAATGAGAAATAAGCTATCATGCCTTGAAAAGACATGAGGAACATTAAACTCATATTACTAAGTGAAAGAAGCCAATCCAAGAGGCTACATACTATATGATTTTAACTATATGACATTCTGGAAGAGGCAAAACTATGGAGACAATAAAAAGATCAGTGGTTGCCAGGGTTTGGGGGGAGGGAGGGATACATACGTGGAGCACAGAGGATTTTTAGGGCAGTAAAACTATTCTGTATGATACTATAATGATGGATACATGTCATTATAAATTTGTCCAAACCCATAGAATATATAATATCAAGAGTGAGTTGTAAACTGTGGACTTTGGGTGATAATGATGTGTACATGTAGGTTCATCAGTTGTAACAAATGTACCACTCTGGGGGATGTTGATAATGGGGGAGACTATGCATGTGTGGGAGCAGGGGTGATAGGGGAAATCTCTATTAACTTCTACTCAATTTTGGTGTGAAACTACAACTGCTTGAAAAAAAATATTAAAAATAAATAAGTTGAATTAATGTTAATAATATATTTTATTTAACCCAATCTATCAAAAATGTTAATATTTCAACATGTAATTAATATAAAGGTTATTAATGAGATACTTTATATCACTTCTTTTTGAACTAAATCTTTGAAATCTAGACTGAATTTTATACTTACAGCACATCTCAATTGGACTAGCTGCATTTCAAGTACTCAGTAGGAGTATGTGGCTAGTAGCTGCTATATTGGACAGAGCAGATCTTGAAGATTGAAACCTGAGCTTGCCTGATTCAGAAACCTCAGTTCTCAACTACACTGCTCTCCTGCTCCCTAAGCACTGTAATGATACACACAAAAGGAAGGGAGCTTGGGCTGTCAATCCCAAGTGTCAGCTATTGCCCTTCAAACTATCTTGGTGGCCCAAGTTCAGAGCATCTAGAGCAGCACTGTCCAATAGAAATATAATACAAGCCACATGTGTGATTTAAAATGTTTTAGGAACCACACTGAAAAAGTAAAAAGAAACAGATGAAATTAATTTTAAGAATGTATTTAACCTGATATATCCAAAATATTGTTTCAACATGTATTTAATATTAAAAATTAGTAATGAAGACATATAGACCAATGGAATAGAATAAGAAAGCCCAGAAATAAACCCTTGCACATGTGGTCAAATGATTTTTGACAAGTGTCAAGACCATTCAATGAGAAAAGCACAGTCTTTTCAACAAATGGTGCTGGGAAAACTGGATATCCACATGTAAAAGAATGATTTTGGACCGTTACCTTATACCATATACAAACATTAATTTAAAATGGATCAAAGACCTAAATGTAAGAGCTTAAACTATAAAACTCTTAGAAGAAAACATAGAGGGAAAGCTTCATGACAATGAATTTGGCAATGATTTCTTGGATATAATACCAAAAGCATAGGCAACAAAAGAAAAAAATAGATACATTGTACTACGTCAAAATAAGAAACTTCTGTGCCTCAAAGGACACATTCAACAGAGTGGAAAGCCAATCCAAGGAGTAGAAGAAAATATTTGCAAATCATATATCTGATAAGGGGTTAATGTCTAGAATATTTGAAGAACTCCTACAACTCAAAAACAACAAAAACAACCTGATTTAAAAATAGGCAAAGGACCTTGGGGGCCGGCCCCATGGACTAGTGGTTAAGTTCGGCATGCTCTGCTTTGGCAACCTGGGTTTGGTTCCCAGGTGCAGACCTACACCACTCATCGGTGGCTGTGCTGTGGCAGCAATCCACATACAAAATAGAGGAAGAGTAGCACCCATGTTAGCTCAGGGCAAATCTTCCTCAAGCAAAAAAGAGGAAGATTGACAATGGATGTTAGCTCAGGGCCAATCTTCCTCAGAAAAAAAACGGGGGGCGGGGGGAAGAGGACCTGAATAGACATTTCTCCAAAGAAGTTATACAAATAAGCACATGAAAAGATGCTCAACGTCACTAATCATTAGGGAAATACAAATCAAAACCACAATAAGATACCACCTCACACCAATTAGGATGTGAAAATAACAAATGTTGGCATGGATGTGGAGAAACTGTAACCATTGTCACTGTTGGTAAGAATGTAAAATGGTGTAGCTACTATGGAAAACAGTATGGCAGTTACTCAAAAAGTTGAACTTAGAATTACTATATGATCCAGCAATGCCACTTCTGGGTATATACCCAAAAGAATTGAAAGCAAGGACTCAAAGTGATATTTGTACACCCGTGTTCATAGCAGCATTATTCACAATAGCCAAAATATGAAAGCAACTCAGGTGTCCATTGGTGGATGAATGGATAAATAAAATATAGTATATACATACAAAGGAATGTTATTAAGTCTTACAAAGGAAGGAAATTCTGACACATACTACAACATGGATGAACCTTGAAGACATTATGTAAGTAAAATAAGCTAGTCACAAAAAAGACAAATACTATGTGATTCCACTTATATCAGTACCTAGAGTAGCCAAATTCATAGAGACAGAAAGCAGAATGGTGGTTTTTAGGAGCTGAGGGGAGAGGGAATGAGGAGTTATTATTTAATGAGTACAGAACTTCTGTTTTGCGAGATGAGAAGAGCTCTGGAGATGGATGGTGGTGATGGTTACACAACAATGTGAATGTACTTAATGCCACTGAACTGTACACATAAAAATGGTTGATGGTAAATTTTGCATTATATGTATTTTACCACAATATTTTTAAAAAATCCCCCTTTTTCCAAAACAAGGTGTAATTACTTCTGAGACCACAAATATTTCAGATGGGAAAAGAGAAAAAGATAGGAGGCATGAGTAAAGGGACTAAGAAAAATAAGCAACTACCAAAAAAATATAAGCATGTTGATTCAAAAAGGTAATTTAGGGGCCGGCCCGGTAGCACAAGCAGTTAAGTGCGCGCGCTCCGCTGCGGCGGCCCGGGGTTCGCTGGTTCGGATCCCGGGCGCGCACCGACGCACTGCTTGGTAAGCCATGCTGTGGCGGCGTCCCATATAAAGTGGAGGAAGATGGGCACTGATGTTAGCCCAGAGCCGTCTTCCTCAGCGGGAAAAAAAAAAAAAAAGAGGAAGATTGGCGGATGTTAGCTCAGGGCTGATCTCCTCACAAAAAAAAAAAAAAAAAAGGTAATTTAAAGGTGTTTTGAAAAATACTAGATAAGCATTTGTTCCATCACTGCCTTAAATAAAGAACTCTGTTCTATTAAAGAAATTAGTAATGAGATATTTTACACACCGTTTCATACTAAGTCTTCAAATCCAGTGTGAATTTTACCCTTATAATACATTTCAGTTCAGACAAGCCACAACTGAAGTGCTGAATAGCCACATGTGGCTAGTGGCTGGAGTATCAAACAGCATACGTGTAGAATCTTCTGATTGGAAGTAAGAAGCCAGCAGAAATTCTTTAAACCAAGGAGTGACATGAACAGATTTGTTTTTTTAGGATGTTGACTCCAGTGGCAATGTTAGAGGTGGACTGAAGGAGAGAAAGGACTAAGGGCTGGGAGCTTGAAGGTTGTTATAGGACTCCAAGTCAGAACAGACAAGGGACTGAATTATGGTAAAAGATCCAAGGATGATGCCGATAGCCGTTGTTTATGGTGCACTTGCTACGTGTCAGGCATAGTGTTGCACGCCTTATACCCGTATCTTAATTCTTGCAACAACTCTGAAAGATTGAGGCTATTATCTCCACTTACAGAGGAAGAAATGGAGACATAGAAGGCATAAGCACCTTGCCCAGGGTACCAAAACTTATAGGTAGCAGAATCAGGATGTAAACCAGGCCTGCCTGGCTCGAGAGCTTAAGTGCTTATTTATTGGACTATACCTTGCAAGGATGGAGACAAGAGGTCAGATTTGAAACATTCTTAGATTTATAGGATTTGATGGCAGGCAGATAAGGGGAAGATGGGAGAGGGCCGCATAAAGGATGCAGGAGTGATTTGGAGATCAGATCTATTGCTTGGAAATCTGGATGGATGGTGAGAAGTGAGATGAAGATCTAGGCAGTAGAACAGAGTGGCTGAGTTTGTTTTTTATTTTTCCTGAGGAAGAGTTGCCCTGAGCTAACATCTGTTGCCAATCTTCCTCTTTTTTTTCTGCTTGAGGAAGATTAGCCCTGAGCTAACATCTGTGCCAGTCTTCCTCTATTTTGTATGTGGGTCACCACCACAGCATGGCTGATGAGTGGTGTATGTCCATGCCTGGGATCTGAACCTGTGAACCTGGGCCACTGAAGTGGAGCATGCCAAACTTAACCACTACACCACTACGCCATGGGGCCAGCCCCCAGAGTGGCTGAGTTTTTTGTTTGCTTATTTTGTTTTGTTTTTTCTGAGGGGTAAATGTCAAGGTAAGGCAAGGCAGAAACTATGTGTGTAGTTTTTACTTTGGACTTTGTTTGTTCTTCTTGTTCTAGTTCTGTTAGGTGTACTTTAAGATTACTTATGTGTTAGGGACAGAGATTGGATTGGTGGTTACCAGAGGGGAAGGGGGGAGGGAGGAGGGTGAAAGGGATAATTCGGTACATGTGTGTGGTGATGGGTTGTAATTAGTATTTTGGTGGTGAACATGATGTAGTCCATGCAGAAATAGAAGTACAATGATGTACACCTGAAATTTTTACAATGTTAAAAACCAATGTTACTGCAATAAACAAAAAAGAAACAAACAAAAAAAAAAAGATTACTTATGTGAGATTTTTCTTGTTGAGGTGGGCCTGTATTGCTATGAATTTCCCTCTTTGGACCACTTTTGCTGCATCCCATAAGAGTTGGTAATGATGTGTTTTCATTTTCATTTGTCTCCAGATATTTTTTGATTTCTCCTTTGATTTATACATTGATCCATTGGTTGTTCGGTAGCATATTGTTTAATCTCCACGTATTTGTGACTTTCTCAGCTTTTTTCTTGTAGTTGTTTTTTAGTTTCATAGCATTATGGTCAGAAAAGGTGCTTGATATGATTTCAGTCTTAAATTTATTGAGGCTTTCCTTGTTTCCCAACATATGGTCTGTCTTTGAGAATGTTCCATGTGCACTTGAGAACAATGTGTATTCTGCTATTATTTGTTGGAGTGTTCTCTATATATCTATTAAGTCCATCTGGTCTAGTTTTTCATTTGATTCCACTATTTCCTTGTTGACTATCTGTCTAGATGATCTATCCATTAATGTAAGTGGGATGTTGAGGTCTCCTACTGTTATTGTGTTGCTGTTAATTTCTCTCCTTAGGTCTGTTAATAGTTGCTTTATGTACTTTGGTGCTCCTGTGTGGGGAGAGACTAAGGGAACAGCTCACTCTGCCATGATGCTGACATCACTCACCATGTGTGTAGTTTTTAAAAACCTGCAGGGACCAATGGCAGTTGGAAGTGATGGATTTGGAGCTTGGCGGGTAGTTCAGGGCTAGCAAGGGCAACTCAGAAGTTGCTTGGGTACAGGAGATTGCAAAGTCCTGGGCAGGGGTGAGTTTGCTCCCTTGTGGAGAACATGTAAAGGCATGGGTCTTAACCTTCTTTGGGCCATGAATGACTTTGAGACTCGCTGAGGAGTCATAAAGAGCCATGTGACTGGTGACCTTGGTGCAAGTAGTTTGAGCCGAATGGGAGGAGGGAGTGGAGCCTGCAGTGTGCCAAAGACTCACTGAGAAAGAAAGTTGAATAAGTGGGATGATGGGGGCTGGTTCTGTAGGGGAAAGAGGAGGATGGGAGAGAGCTAATTAAGGGAATGATTTCTATTCTTATGAGAGTTAAGTAGTATTTTAAGTAAAGTCAGATGAAATTTTGTCGTCCAAGATTTTCATAGAAACACCACCACCACCACCAAACCAACATGTAATATTAAAGCAACGCTTTTGTTTAAAAACAGCTGAACAAATATAACTTTTATACCAAATTTATGATGGCAGGCACATCACATCAGTTCTCATATGCCATCAAGAGAAGTCCTTAGAAACTTTTGATTTTGGCTCCTGAAATCTCATGGAAAGAAAATAAATATGCTTACTGGTTTGCAACAGAATTTACATCTCCCCACTCTCCTGAGTGTATCAGTGGTGCGTGCATGTGCACAGATGCGTGCTTGTATGTGTGCACTCAGGTATCATTGAACAGGGAGATATGTGTACTTTATTCCTAGTTTGACGACGGTTGTGAGTAAACAGTTGTTGGAATTTTATATTTTGCACAGTTAGAGCCACTCTTTTGTGCTTTGTGATTGACTTTACTGCTTTATGACTAGAGAAGGCTCAGGTGCTGAAGCCTATTGCTGCTCCTTACTGCTGGGTGACCTCAGAACCTTAAGGCTCCTCAAGACAGAGCCAAGCGTCCCCAGAAGACCTGCAATGTGTCTTCCATCTGGCTGTCAACACCTCTGTTCTGCTGCCCCTCTAGACAATAATGTGAAAGTGATTGTGATCCTGAAGAGTTCTGGGAAAATGTCGAACTTTGTTGTTCAAATCCAGTTGGTCCCTTTGGTTGGGCATAACAAGATTGGAAGAGGATTTGCATAGAAATATCCTGGCTCTAAGGCATAAGGCTGATAAACCCAATGAATGTTATTTAATCTTACCTGTCAAGGGAAACTAATAACTTCCTGATGAAATACTAACAGCATTCAAAACATTACTCATAAAGTGAACATTATTAAAACTGTCCTGGGCCAACTGAGGTGGTGCCATAGACTGGCACTGTTCCAGGGGGCTGGGCCCTGGGCTCCTACATCTCCATTCTGCTCAGGCCTGGTGCAGTGCCCTTCTCTGGATGAGAGACCTGAAGATTTTCCAAAAGAGAAGGAGAAGGAAAGGTTTAATAGCTTCCTTCCCTTCTTGACAAGGAAATAAATTCAAAACTTGACCTGTTGAATTCACTTAAAAATAGAGGAACCTGGAGAACATCAGAAAGGCCTAGGTAGTGAACTTGAGATGGAGATAATTTGGTGACAAGAGCAAAAAGGTGAAGGCAAATATGACTACATGACTGGTGCTGATCTGCTGGCATCATGGGATTGTGGAGAGCTTAAAAGAAAAAAGCAATATATAACCAAAAGAATTGAAAGCAGGGTCTTAAAGAGATATTTGTACACCCATGTTTGTAGCAGCATTAATCACAATAGCCAAAAGGTGGAAGCAACCTAAATGTCCATCACCAGATGAATGGATAAAGAAAATGTGGTCTGTATGGACAGTGTGATATTATTCAGCCTTAAAAGGGAAGGAAATCCTGTCACATGGTACAACATGGATGAACCTTGAGGACGTTACTATGAGTGAAATACGCCAGTCACAGAAACGCAAATATTCCATGGTTCTGCTTATATAAGGTATCTGAAGTAGTCAAACTGTTAGAAACAGAAAGTAGAATGGTGATTGCTCGAGGCTGTGAGGAAGGGGAAAAGGGAGTTGTTCAATGATATAGAGTTTCAGTTTTGCAAGAAGAAAACATTCTGGAGATCTGTTGCACAACAATGTGCATATAGTTCACACTGCTGTACACTTAAAAATGGTCCAGACAGGTGGGGCTGGCCTGGTGGCATAGTGGTTAAGTTCATGCACTCCGCTTTGGTGGCCTTGGCTTTGTGGATTTGGATCCCAGGCACGGACCTGTGCACCGCTTATCAAGCCATACTGTGGCAGGCATCGCACATATAAAATAGAGGAAGATAGGCATGGATGTTAGCCCAGGGCTAATCTTCCTCACCAAAAAAAAAAGATCCAGATGGTAAATTTTATGTTATGTGTTTTTTACCACAATTAAAAAAAAAAAGCGGGCAGGATAAAACAGCTGATGTACCTTTTACTGTCACAGTTACTTGTCACCCTCCAGTGGCCAGCCTCTGAGTGGGAAGGGGTAGAATTAGAGCAGCAGCAATTGTTACAGTAACTATGATTTACTGTTTATTGTGTACCAGGCGGCATGGTACATCCTTTTGTACACTCCTTATCAATTCACTGAATATCATGTCAGCTCTGTGAGGTAGACATTATTGTCTCCATTTTACCAATGAGGAATCATATCAGGAGGAATTAAGTCATCTGCCCAGGAATACACAGTTCATAATGGGAGGACTCTGGGACACAAACCCAGCTCTGTCTGATATTAGAGTTCTTTTTTTTTTTTTTTTTTTGTGAGGAAGGTCAGCCCTGAGCTAACATCCATGCCAATCCTCCTCTTTTTGCTGAGGAATACAGCCCTGGCTAACATCCGTGCCCATCTTCGTCCACTTTATCTGGGACGCCGCCACAGCATGGCCTGACAAGCAGTGCGTTGGTGCACGCCTGAGATCCCAATTCAGACTGCCAGCAGCAGAGCGCACGCACTTAACCACTACGCCACGGGGCCGGCCCCTGATATTAGAGTTCTTAACCCCATTCTCAGCTCCCCTTTATTCATTTATTCATTCACTGAAAGTCATTATTATGTGCCAGGCACTGTGCTGGATGCTAAGGATACTGTGGATATAGGCCCTGACTTGACAGAGCTGAGAGCCTATCCGGGATGAGAGACAATAAGTAGGAAAAGAAGCAAATAAAGATCCAGTGACAAATTTTGATAAGTGTTGTGAAAGAAACAATTAGGTGCTGTGATAGAGTCTGCACTGCTCAGCGTGGAGATTGGGGACCAACATAGACATTTAAAAAGGATGCTCAGAGAAGATCTCATAAGAGCTGTGATACCTACGGAGAGAGGTGTTATGGGCGTGGAGGGGTCCCAGATGCCATCACCACTGAGGCCCCCTGGAGTCTGCAAGAACCTCATTGGCTACAGAGCTGTGATCCCATGTGACATGGCTGTAATAAAGGACAAGAAACAGAAACATTCCCTCCTTAAGATGAGAAGGTAGAATTCAAAGAGGCAAAGGGAAGAAAGCCCAGAACTCCTCTATCAGAATTGTAAATGAGTGTCTGAAAATGTGTACCCAAATGGCCTTGTGATGAAAGAATCCCAATCCTGCCAAATTCCAGCAGTGTTCCCTTGTCCCACTGGGTCATTTCACCTCTCTAGGCCTCAATTTTGTCATCTGTGTGAAGAGAAAAAGAAAATAGAACTCAACCTAGATAGATTTCTGGTAGGGGAAGTAGCATGATTAAAACACTGCTTCCATTTAATTCACTTCTGGTTGGGCTACATCTTGTATGCTTTTTCAGTTCTAGTTGCCACATTTTGAGAGAAACATGGACAAATTAGAACGTATTCAAAGAGCAGGTCACTAGAGAGAGTATGGAATGAATTCGGAATGCTTACACTGTAGAGGTGAATCGTAAAGGATGAAATGACCTTCTTCAACTGTGTGAAAGGCTGATATTGAGTTGACTGAACACATAGTGAAGAGTGTTGACTTGTCCTATGTCCAGTCAAAAGATCTAAACATATCTAAAACCTGGGAATCAGGTCCATCTAAGAAAGGAACTTTGTAATAAATTGGCATAAGTGATAATGAGCCCCCAGACCATGGAGATACTCAAACAGAGATTGGTTAGCAGGTTGCTATCAAATTTTTTAATTGGGAAAGAGGTTGCTCTGCATATGTTTTCCCATTCCTCCATCTTGGATGTTTCTAAGTTATTTTAGAACTATGGCTTTAAGCTGGAGGCAGATGGAATATATTTAGTTGTAAGTATTATATTTAGTTGTAGATGAAATGCACATGTGTACCACTACAGAAGTTAAGCCAAAAGCCCATCTGTATTTATTAGAAGTTTGAAATGTAAAGGAGCTCTACGTGGTATTTGACCCCAGTCACATATTCTTTAAGAACCGCTGCCCCAACCCCATTAACCACTCACTCTTTCACTTGTTATTTGTAAACCCACACACTTTGGGAAATGTGCTAACATTTTTTCCTTTCACATATTTATTCAAATTTTGATTTTTTGTTTTGAATACGTAGCACATTCACATTGTGTAGAATTTAAGAGTTCACGGAAAAGCTTCCCTGTCTCCCTGTTCCCCTTCCCAGAAGCAACCACTATTACTAGTTTCTCATGTATTTTTCTAGAGATATTTTAAGTGTATATATACACAAGCACATGTATATTTTTTCTTCTGCACTTTGCTTTTTTCAAAGACAGCATAAATCAAGATATCCTGAAGATTAATCCATAGCAGTATAAAAAGTGCTCCATCATTCTTTTTCATAGGTGCATATTATTCTACCCACTGTTGTGGACAATTAGGTTATTTCCAATCCTTTGCTATTACAATGTTGACAGTGGATTACCTTATACATACATTACTACACACATGTACAAGTATATTGTAGGCTACGTTCCTAGAGGCAGACTTGCTGAACCAAAGGGAATGAGCATTTGTAATTTTGTTAGCTATTGTTAAATAGTTCTCGATAGACGTTTTACCAATTTTCACTCCTGCAAGCAGTGTGTGAGTGTCTTATTTCCTCAAACCCTTCCCAACTCAGTATATTGTCAAACGTTTTGAGCTTTTCCAAAGTAAGTGAAAGAAAGAGACTCAAAGTGATTTTTAATTAGTATTTCTCTTATTGTGAGTGAAATCGAGCATCCTTTCTCATGTGTAAAATCTTGCTGGGCTTTGTAGTGAGGCCATTGAAGAAAGTCATCAATGCAGACTGAGCCTGGAAGGAGGGGGAGGAGCATCATATCCACAGGGGAGAGCTAGAGAGTTCCTTCTTAAATGAATGGTATTTAGAGGTTCAAGCAGGCCCACTAGCCTGCAAGCTGTTTAGCCTGTAAACTCTCTGGCCCACACTGGAAAAATGCAATTAAAACCAAACAAATGTAATTCGGAGGTGAAACCACATCCAGAATAAACCGTTTATATTGCTTTTCTTAATTTTTAGTTTTAAATTTAATAAAGTAATTTACTTTTGTACTTGGAACAAAATTTAGGATGCAAGTATATTTTAATGTAATGTGTTTAACTTTGGAAGGAGCTGTCCCACACCTCTGAGGGTGCAGGTTCTGCCTAGTTGGCTCTCAAGGTATCCTAGGTTTGCTCCCAGCGTCCCCATGTCCCCAGCCCTTCACCTCCCCCACCCCCCACTTTTTGTAGTTTCTCTGTGGATTTGAGCAGGTTTTGGCAAAGACCAGAGTCTTTTCACTGAGAATATTGGCATTGCACAGTCTCCCTGCTCATTAGTAGCCTGACCCATTAGTTCTCTGAAATGCTTATGACCAAACCAGCTCAATCCAGTTTTTCACCTAGAAAGGGATTTTCTAGTCTTAGCAGCACAGATTTGCTTTTGCTTTTTGCAGTAAGCCTCTCAGGTTCAAACCTATTGTGGTTGATGGCAACGCCATCCTTCTAGTTGCTTAGGTCAAAAATCTCAGAGTCCTGGGGCCAGCCTGGTAGCGCAAGCGGTTAAGTGTGCGTGCTCCACTGCGGTGGCCTGGGGTTCGCTAGTTTGGATCCTGGGCGCGCACTGATGCACTGCTTGTTAAGCCATGCTGTGTCGGCATCCCATATAAAGTAGAGGAAGGTGGGCATGGATGTTAGCCCAGGGCCGGTCTTCCTCAGCAAAAAAAAAAAAGAAAAGGAGGAGGATTGACATCAGATGTTAGCTCAGGGCTGGTCTTCCTCACAAAAAAAAAAAAAAAAGAAATCTGGGAGTCATCCCTAATTCTTATGGATACAGTGTTCACACACTGCATCCAGTCCCTTAGGAAATCTTGTCAGCTCTACTTTCAAAATGTATCCAGAATCCAGCCGCTTCTCTTTACCTCCATCTCTACCATCCTGGTCCAAACCGCTGTCATCTCTTGCCTGGATTGCTGCCATACCTACTGACAGGTTTCCTGCTTTTCCACTTGTTTTTCCTGCAGTCTGTTCTCAACACAGCCAGCAGAGACACCCTGTAGCACAAGTCGAATCACGTCAGCCTAGTGCTCCAAGCTGTCCCACGGTGCTGCCCATCTCAGAAAAACCCCAGTCATCACAATGGCTCTGCACAGTATGCCTCCTCACCTCTTTGACCTTGTCTTCTCCTGCTCTCTCTTAACTATTCCCACTCAGCTGTCCTCGCCTCCTTGTTCTTTGAACAAACCAGGCACATGCCCACCTCAAGATCCTTGCACCAGCTTGTGCCTGTGCCTATAATGCTCTTCCCACACATGCAGATGGCTCACTTCCTCACCTCTGAGTCTCTGCTCCAATGCCACATTCTCGGCAAGGCCATTCTGACCTCCATATTCAAAATCGCAACCTCATCCCCTCCCCACTCACCATAGTCCTTGTCCCCATCCCTGCTTTATTTTCTCCATTGCACTTATTACTCTTCAATACACAATTTCATTTACTTATTTGTTTTATTGTCTCTCCTCTAAACTGGAATGTAACCTCCAGGAAAGTAGAGATTTTTACATCTGTTTTTTATCTTACTCACATTCTAGTATCTAGAACAGTGCTTGGCACAGGGTAGGTGCTTAGTAAACATTTGTTAAATGAATTAGCTGTCTTTCTACCAAACTTGTAACTCAAAGTCTGCCAAATCTAAACTGAAACAAACAAGTGTTGTATTTTGGTACTGGTACTGGTGATGTGAATTAAATCCAAGAGCAATGATCCATATTTTTTTGGGGAATCTCACAGTATAAATCATCTGACATCATTTGGGTAACAACTTTTATGGAAGGATTAAGTATGACAAGAAAATCCATTAAGGAAAGTGATAAATACATTCAGACTACATCTAGAGAATTAGATTTAGATTCAGGTGCAGGCCAGCCTGGTGGCTCAAGCGGTTAAGTGCGTGTGCTCTGTTTTGGTGGCCCGGGGTTCGTGGGTTTGGATACTGGGCACGCACCACTTGTCAGGCCCTGCTGTGGCAGCGTCCCATATAAAGTAGAGGAAGATGGGCACAGATGTTAGCCCAGGGCCAGTCTTCCTCAGCAAAAAAGAGGAGGATTGGCATCGGATGTTAGCTCAGGGCTGATCTTTCTCACACACACACGCAAAAAAACATTTAACAAAAAAAAGATTCAGGTGCCACTCTTAAGAGGGCTGTAGACAAGTAAGAGCACATTCAGAGAAGAGCAATGGGGATGGTGCAGACATTCCAAGCCGTGACACCAAGTACAGGAATGAGGATGATTGGCTTGGGGGAAAAGAAGACTCTTAAGGAATATGATTCCTTTTTTCAAATGTTGAAAAAGGTATCATGTGGAAGATTAACAGGTCTACATATCATCTCTAACCTGTCCCTATTCCCTTCCACCCCATCAAAAGCAGATCCAGCTTTTGTGGAACCTGAACATTAGGTGGGAGGCCCTCCTAAGAAAAAAAAAAAGTATAAAGAATATGAGGATAAATTTATAAAAATATAGATACAGGTCTTGGAAGGTGCCCGTGCAAGTGAGAGTCCCAGAAACTTCAGCTTCATTAGCTTCACAGTAAATCCACCACATTCAGACTCCATGTGTCAGCAAAACTGAACTACTTGTAGCTCTCCAAACTTACCCTGTTTTCGCTTCCCTCTGTGGCTTTGCATAAAGTGCTCCCTCTGTCTAGAGCACCTTTTCTCAACACGTCTACTTGGCAGTATCTACTCATCCTTCAGCCTCCAATTCAAAGGCCACCCACTTTGTGAGGCCTTACCTAAGTCCTCCAGAAAACTTCAGTGGGTAGTAAGTCTTTTCTGACACCCTCGCTGAGTCTTGTGCGTGCCTCTACTATAACACTCAGCTTACTGTTTGATTTGGGATGATTTGTTTGTCTGGCTTCCCTTGTACTATGTATTAGTCAGGATGGGCTGGATTATGCTGTAGTAATAAGCAACTCCAAAAACCTCAGCGGCTTACAACAACAAAGGTTATTTCTTGCTCACACTATGTGCACATTGTGGGTCAGCTTTTATTCTCCCTTTAGGACCCAGGCTAATAGAGTAGCCACAATCTGGAACATTGCCAGTTGCCAGGCCAGAGAGTAAATAGTGAGGCAAAGCACGTACTTTCTCCTAAATTTTGCCCCAAGAGATGGCATATTTGCCTACATTTCATTGGTTACACCTAACTTCAGGTGGGCAGGGAAATCCAGTATGTCCAGAAGAAGAGAAAGCCCCAGAATATTGGTGAATGGCCTAATAACCACAACAAACTGTTAGCTTCTTGAGTATAAGGATGGCATCTTTTCAAAAATCTCTGTATGGGGGCCGGCCCGGTGGCGCAAGCGGTTAAGTGCGCGCGCTCCGCTGCGGTGGCCCGGGGTTCGCTGGTTCGGATCCCGGGCGCGCACCGACGCACTGCTTGGCAAGCCATGCTGTGGCGGCGTCCCATATAAAGTGGAGGAAGATGGGCACAGATGTTAGCCCAGGGCCATCTTCCTCAGCAAAAAAAAGAGGAGGATTGGCGGATGTTAGCACAGGGCTGATCTCCTCACAAAAAAAAAAAAAAAAAAAAAAAAAATCTCTGTATACGTAGTGCCTAGCACATAGTACTTAGCACATAATAAGTCTTCAACTATTTTTGAGTGAAAAATTAAATTTAGTGAGTAAAACCTATAGGAAGGTAATTTTTTTTTGGTGCTTACTACCAGAAACCATTTCCAACATCTTTTCACCCTCGCTAGGTGCTGACCTCCCTGTCTCTGGAGACATTCAAGCATAGGCTATCCTAACCACCTAGTGATACTGGGTGGTTAGCCATCCTAACCACAGTAGTGACACTGGCAAGATGATTCATGCGAAGATGAGTGGTTGAAATATGTGGTCTCTCAAGTCTCTCTAATTCTGAAGCCTCTGTATTTATATTATAATCACCTCTTTGAGCTTGAGAAAGAATAAATTAGTGTTCACTGTAGAGGTGATAACATCTGACTGGAGCAGGCTATTTTTGTTGGTGACTTGACAGAAACAGGAATTGTTTGAGGGGGAAAAACAAGTAGAGAGCTCTGGCCCCGAGTCCTCAGCTAAATGGTGATTACCAAATGCAGAAAGTATTGTGACCCCTAAGTATCCAGAGAGCAAAATGAGGCCAGCTCTGGGCTTGATAATGCGTTGACACTTGAGGATTCAGGCTTTGAAACAGACTTGAATTCTTTGTAACTCCTTTCTTTGTTTCAACAGAAATATGATGATTCTAGCCAGCATATCTGCTGGACTGCCAAGGTCCTGCCCACACGCATTCCTGAGGATGGACGGTTTCCCTTGTGTTCTTTTTGTTATAGATTCCTGCTGACTAACCTTGGTCTAATCACTTAGCCCCACTGTAAGAGAGTTCTCTAGTCATATGTAAGAATAAATAATACATCCCCTTTTCTGACAGTGTAAAAATGTTATAAATATTAAGGATCATGACAGCCTTGTCAAATCATTTTAATTTAAAAAAATAACAACACTGGAATAATTCAGCTTGTAAAATCTTGAGCCTTCTTACAGAAGGCTCAAAATAATGTAATTGATAATGTAAATAATGTAAAAATAATTAAAGGTAGTTGGTTTATTGTTCAGTTGGTATTCAGAGTGAATGTGGCCTAAAAAAGAACATAGGATTTAGATTCAGAATATCAGGCTCACACACAAATCTGCTGTGTGACTTTGGTCCTATCACCTCCCCTTTCATGCTCAATAGCTCCTGAGTGGGTGGGACAACGGGCAAAAGTAACCAACTCAAGAGGCTATGGGGATGGATCAAAAGAGATGAAAGCACTTTGCAAGCTACGAAGCACTTTGAGTGATGGAATTAAAGTAAATCCAGTTTCCTTATTGGTCATGGAAATTTCTAGCATAGCAGCGGCACCATCCATGCAAATTGATCCACTTGTGTGGGGTGTTATCTTATACTTCAGAAGTCTCTTGAGATGGAACCCATTGATTTAATTTGGAGTTTATGGCAGTGGTTCACAATACCAGCCACTGCCACTATCAGCATCACTTGGCTAATGCCAAACAGCGACTCTAAAAGGTGTTCATACGGTCTATGACTTACATCCTGGACTGAATTCACATGAGAACCTGCTGGGATTTTTGTTTTGTTTTGTTTGCACATCAGGCCCCAGTTCAACTTTTTGACACTTCCAGTGCATGCGGGTTCTCTAATTTTTTCAGCTACTGTGTGCAACTTCACACAAATATGCAATTTTTAGGATGTTTGTAACTAGGGCTATTTTCAAGTGTCAAAACTCTGCATTTCCAGGGATTCTGCCTCAATCAAATTGTGCCTTTATGGATTTCAGGGTGTCAAGGGTCCAATGAAGTGGTCAAATCCATTGATGGTTTGAAATTGATATTTGAAAACAAATTCTCTCCACCTCTCTGGTATCGGTAAATCCATGGCAGTTATCATTTATTGTTCCAATAGAGTGACTTCAGCAGGCAAGTTTGCCAAGTAAATGATAAGACAGTGATACCAATTAGGGGCTCCATTTCGACAAAGCCTTGGCATCTGTGGAGGTGTCAGGACCCCTTCTCCACCCATTCTCTCCACACACAAGGTGGTTCATGTCTCACTGAAACCTCCCACCTCTAAATGAGCAACTTACAACCACTCCATATACTGGCCACCCAATTTGCAGGGTATACCACTCACTGGCACTATTAATTTTATTTAAATCCTTACTGCTATTTTTAAATTAAAAGCAGCACATGATTGTAACAAATCCAAACAATATAGAAGACATAAGGAAAAAAAAGTAAACATTTCTCTCCTTCCTAATAAAGTCACTTACTGTTTAATAGATCACCATTTATCCTTTGGTTGTTTTTTTTTTTTTTTTTTTTTTTTGGTGAGGAAGATCAGCCCTGCATTAACATCTGCCAGTCCTCCTCTTTTTTTGCTGAGGAAGACTGGCCCTGGGCTAACATCCGTGCCCATCTTCCTCTACTTTATATGAGACGCCACTACAGCATGGCCTGCCAAGCGGTGGGTCGGTGCGCATCCGGGATGCGAACCAGCGAACCCCGGGCCGCTGCAGCGGAGCGCACACACTTAACCGCTTGCACCACCGGTTGGGCCCAATCCTCTGTTCTTTTAAATTCTCTTCATATTCAAACAAGTACAAGTCTACATAGATTGCTCTTCATGCAGTGAAATCATATGTTTTATTATGCAGCATGTTACATATTTTATTTAATTATGTCTTGGAAATATATTCACATCAGTACACAGAGGTCTGAATCCTTTTAAATTGCCATATTTCATTTCCTAGTATGTGTTCAATTTATTGTTTTGTCACTACCTCACTAATGAACATTGTTCATGCTAAGAAATGATACAATGAATGACTTTATTGATACCTTTGTGACCATGTGCATGTATTTTTATACTTCATCAGACTATGTGGGTTCTTAGAAATGAAATGACTTGATAAAAGGATATGCCTTTTTAAATTTTGATGGCTATTGCTAAATTGACCTTCGTAAAAATTTCACCAATTTATGCTCTCATCAATAGTGCATGAATACTGCATGGTCTGACTTTCTGATTTTTGCCAATCTGTGAGAAAGGGGAAAAATCTCATTTTTGATTTAATTTTGATTTCTCTAATTACTAGTGAGGTTGAGCATCTTTTCTAGGTTATAGCTGTGTATTTTGCTTGTTCATTTTCTTTGCTCCTTTTTCTAATATTTTTGTCTTATACACTGTAAATATTATTTATAATGTTTTATAAATTTTTTCTCCAGTGTGTCACTTGTGTTTAAACTTTATTAATGGTTTCTTTTAGTATTCAAAAGTTTGTAATATTTGTGTAGTCAAATCAATCAACCTTTTCTTTTGGGGTTTCTAGGTTTTGAGTCTTGAATAGGAAGAACTTCCTGAGTACAACTTAAAAAAATTCTCCTATATTTTTTTCTAATGTGTTTGTAATTTTGTGGGTTATATATCTCTGTTAAATTTGCTTGGAGGGGCCGGCCTGGTGGCATAGCGGTTAAGTTCTGGCATTCCGCTTTGGCAGCCCGGGGTTCGTAGGTTTGGATCCTGGGCGTGGACCTACTCACCACTCGTCAAGCCATACTGAGGTGGCATCCCACATCGAAGAACTAGAAGAACCTACAACTAGAATATACAACGATGTACTGGGGCTTTGGGGAGAAAAAAGGAAAAAGAGGAAAATTGGAAACAGATGTTAGCTCAGGGCCAATCTTCCTCAAAAAATAAAGGCTGGGGGGAGTGGGGCCGGCCTGGTGGAACAAGCGGTTAAGTGCGTGAGCTCCGCTGCGGCGGCCTGGGGTTCGCAGGTTCGGATCCCAGGCGCGCACTGATGCACCGCGTGTTAAGCCATGCTGTGGCGGCGTCCCATATAAAGTAGAGGAAGATGGGCACGGATGTTAGCCCAGGGCCAGTCTTCCTCAGCAAAAAAGAGGAAGATTGGCAGCGGATGTTAGCTCAGGGCTGGTCTTCCTCACAAAAAAAAACAAGCTTTGAGAAGTATAAAAAAAAATTTGCTTGGAAATTATTGTCCTTTATAATGTAAGTTAGGGATTGAACTCAGTTGTCCTAATACTTATTCATTTTTCTCTCTTTCCCAGCTGATTTAAAAATAGCACTGCTTTCGTAGTCTGAAAATCCCATTTATACAAAGTGTATCTAGATGATCCATTCATCTATTTATCAATTATTATACTTATAATACATTATTTTAATTATTCAAGCTTTAAAATATGTTTTGATGTCTGGTAAAGCAAGTTCCTCTAAATAGTTCTGTTTTAAAACTTTCAAAGGTATTTTGTACTTTTTCCCTTCCAGAGGAATTTCAGATTCAGCTTGTCAAATTCCCTCAAAAATCCTGATGGCATTTCTCCCAATATTTTTTTTAATAAAAAGTTTCAAACATACAGAAAAACTGAAAGAATTTTATAGTAAACATCCATATACTCACCTCCTAGATTTTACCATTAACATTTTACAATACTTGCTTTATCTGATGACATTTTGATTGTGATTAAAATTGTACTGAATTTAGAGATTAATTTAGAGAGAACTGACGTCTGTATAATTCTGAATGTTTACCTCCAGGAATATGCTATGACTCTCCATTTATTTAGGTCTTCCTTTTTTGCTCTTATTAAAGTTTTGTACTTATTGTCATATAGATTTTGCACGTGTCTTATAAGGTTTATTCTGCTGAGATCTTTTCTAGATTTGGTTGTTAATGTGAATGGCCCCCCCCCCCCCATTTTCTTCTCTAATGGATTATCTTTGGTATATGGGAAAGTTAACGATTTGTGTGTGTTGCAAATGTATCTCATCACCTTATTCAGTTCTCTTCTTAGTTATAAAAGTTTTTCAGGGGATTTTTTCACTACACAGTTTCCTCATATATATGCAAATAACACTGATTTAACTGTCTATTCCTCACATTTCTTTTTCTTATCATATTTTACTGTCTAAGATCCCATTATAGTGTTAAGTAATGATGGTGGGAATCCTTATCTTGTTCCTGACCTGAATGTTTCACTGTTAGGTATAATATTTTCTGTAGTTTCTGGTAGAAATTCTTTATCTAAGGACATTTCCTTCTTTTTTCCTTCATTTCCTTCATTTGCTAAATCTTTTCAAGAATGAGAGTTTAGACTTGAAGAACACTGTAGAACAGTTGGACCTGACAGATATATACAGGACATTCCACCCAACAACAGCAGAATATATACCTTCTTCTCAAGTGTACATGGAACATTCTCTCGGATAGATCACATATTAGGATACAAAACAAGTCTTAACATATTTAAGAAGATGGAAATCATACCAAGTATCTCTTCCAACCAGAATTAAATGAAACTAGAAATCAATAGCAAAAGGAAAACTGGAAAATTCACAAATATGTGGAAATTAAACAACACACTCTTGAACAACCATTGGGTCAAAGAAGAAATCACAAGAGAAATTAGAAAATATCTTGAAACAAATGAAAACAAAAACACGACATACCAAAACTTATGAATGCAGCAAAAGCAGTACTAAGGATCTTTATAGCAATAAATGCCTACATTAAAAAAATAAGAAGGATCTCAAATCAACAATCTAATTTTACACCTCAAGAAACTAGAAAAAGAACAACAAACTAAAGCCAAAGTTGGCAGAAGGAAGGAAATAATAAAGATTAGAGCAAAAATAAAATAGATAATAGAAAAACAATAGAACAAAACAGAGTTGAAAAGATCAATAAATTTTACACTAAATAAAGGTAAAATAAAATAAAGATCAATAAAATTGACAAACTGTTAGCCAGACTAAGAAAAAAGAAAGAAGATCCAATAGTAAAAATCAGAAATGAAAGAGGAGACAGTACAACTGATGCCACAAAAATAAAAAGGATCACGAGACTATTAGGAACAATTATATGCCAACAAATTGGATAACCTAGAAGAAATGGATAAATTCCTGGAAACATAAACCTACCAAGACTGAATCATGAAGAGGTAAAAAATCTGGCCAGACTTATAACTATTAAGGAGATTGAATCAGTAATTAAAAACCTTCCAACAAAGAAAAGCCCAGAACCAGATGGCTTCTTTGGATATTTCTACTGAAGATTTAAAGAATTATTAACACCAAACCTTCTAAAACTCTTCCAAAAATTGCAAAGAAGGGAACACTTCCAAACTCATTTTATGAGGTCAGCATTACCCTGATACCAAAACCAGACAATGATACTACAAGAAAACTACAGACCAATATCCCTGATGAATATTGACACAAAAATGCTCAAGAAAATACTACAACATTCAACAGCACATTAAAAAGATTATACATCATGACCAAGTGAGATTATTTCTGGAATGCAAGGATAGTTCAACATATGAAAATCAATCAATATAATATACCACAGTGACACAATGAAAGACAAAAACCATGTGATCATCTTAATTGGTGCACAAAAAGCACCTGATAAAATTAAACATCCTTTCGTGATAAAAACACTCAACAAAATAGGAATGGAAAGTAATTACCTCAATGTAATAAAGACCATATATGAGAAGCCTGAAGCTAACATTATGCTTAATGGTGAAAAACTACAGGGCCAGGATGCCCACTCTTACCACTTCTAGTCAACATACTACTGGAAGTCTTAGCAGAGCAATTAGTCAAGAAAAAGAAATAAAAGGCATCCAACTTGGAAAGGAAGAAGTAAAATTATCTCTGTTCACAGAGGATATGATCATATATGTAGAAAACCCTAAAGATTCCACAAAAATAACCATTAGAACAAAAGAATTCAGCAAAGTTGCAGGACACAAAATCAACACACAAAAAGCAGTTGCGTTTCTATATACTAACAGTGAAAAATCCAGAAAGAAAATTAGGAAAAGAATCTCATTTACAATAGCATCAAAAAGAATAAAATACTTAAGAATTAACTTAATCAAGGAGTCAAAAGACTTGTACACTAAAAATTACAAAACAATGCGGAAAGAAATTAAAGAAGACACAAATAAATAGACATCTCATGTTCATGGATTGGAAGACTTAATATTGTTAAAATGTACATACTAACCAAAGTAATCTACAGATTCAATGAATTCTTATCAAAATTCCAATGACATTGTTTTGCAGAAATAAAAAAAACCATCCTAAAATTCGTATGGAGTCTCAAAGGACCCTGAATAACCAAAACAATCTTGAGAAAGAAAAACAAAGCTGAAGGCCTCACATATCCTGATTTCAAAATATATTACAAAGCTACAGTGATCAAAACAGTATGGTACTGGCATAAATACAAACATAGACCAATGGAACAGAATAGAGAGCCCGGAAATAAACTCTCACATATATGGTCAAATGATCTTCAACAAAGGTGTCAAGGCTCCACAATAGAGAAAGGGTAGTCTCTTCAACAAATGATGCTGGAAAAACTGGAGTTTTTCCAAAAGAATGAAGTTGGACCATTACCTTACACCATATACAAAAATTAACTCAAGATAGATTAAAGACCTAAACATAAGACCTGAAACTATAAAACTCCTAGAAGAGGACATAGGACAAAGCTTCACGATATTGGTTTGGCAATGATTTCTTGGACATGTTATAAAAAACACAGACAATAAAAGCAAAAATAGACAAATGGGACTACATCAAACTTAACAACTTCTGCATGTCAAAATAAACAGTCAACAGAATAAAAAAGGTGACCTATGGAATGGGAGAAAATATTTGCAAACCATATATCTGATAAGGGATTAATATCTGGGACATATAAAGAACTCCTACAACACAACAAAAACAACCTAGTTAAAAAATGGACAAAGGACTTGAATAGACATTTCTCCAAAGAAGCTATACAAATGGCCAAGAAGCATTTGAAAAGATGCTCAACATCACTAATCATTAGGGGAATACAAATCAAATCAAATGAGATATCACCTCATACCCGTTAGGATGGCCACTATCGAAAAAACAGAAAATAACAAGTGTTGGTGAGGATGTGGAGAGATTGGAACCCTTGTCACTGTTGGTGGGAATGTAAAATGGTGTAGCTGCTATGGAATACATTACAAATGTTCCTCAGAAAATCAAAAATAGAATTACCATATGTTTAGCAAACCTACTTTGGTGTATATATCTAAAAGAATTGAAAGTGGGGATTCAGAGATATTTGTACACCCATGTTCATAGCAGCATTATTCACAATGGAATTCACGATTCCAAAAGATGGAAGCAACCTAAATGTCCATCAACAGATGAATGGATAAAGAAAATGTGGTATATACATACAATAGAATATTATTTAGCCTTAAAAAGGAAGCAAATCCTGTTACATGGTACAACATGGATGAACCTTGGACATTATGCTAAGTAAAATAAGCCAGTCACAAAAAGACAAATACTGCTTGATTTCACTTTTATGAGGTATCATAGAAGCAGAAAATAGAATCATGGTTGCCAGGGGTTAGGGGAGGGGAGGAGGGGACCTGTTGTTGTTCAACCGGTATAGAGTTTTAGTTTTACAAGATGAAAAGCATTCTGGAGATCTGTTACACAACAATATGCATATAGTTAACACTATTGTACTATACACGTAGAAGTAAAGATGGTAAATTTTAGGTTATGTGTTTTTACCATAATAAAAAATGAGAGCATAATCTTGTTAAATGCTGTTTTGGTTTTTCTCCTTTGGTTTATTAATGAAATTAATTTTTTTTAGAGATTTCCTAATATTAAGACATTCTTGCAATCTTGGTATAAATCACAGCTTCATCTATGACAGATGATGAAGAGCTAATTTCCTTAATATATAGAGAACTCTTCAAATACCATAAAAAATGGGCAAAAAATTTATTACAAAATGTCAATGACACGTGAAAAGATTCTTAGCCATGCCTGTAAAGAAATACGAGTTAAAACAATAGTGACCAGTTTTTTATGTATCAAATTAGCAAAGACTAAAAGAGGTAGTAATATGCACTGATAGTGAGGGCACTCTCATTCTCTGATGGTGAAACTCAGTACCATCTATTGGGAGGGCAATTTTGTATTTTACTAACAATATTTTAAATGCCACAACAATTCTACTTTTAAGAAATTCAGAATTTCAGAAAGTCTCTAATGCACAAAAATATATGCAGAGATAGTCGTTGAGCCATTGTTTATAATAGTTAAAAAACCGGAGAAATGCAGATGTCTATTAACAGCTAGATTGGTTAAATAAATTTTGATGCACCCCTAAATTAGAACATTGTTTAAAAGAGTGAGATAAACTGTAGATCCTACATGGAAAGATATTGAAACTATATTGTTTTGGGAAGAAAAGCAAGGAGCAGAACAGAATGTAAAAGTACAACTCCATTTTTGGTTTTTAAAAAAATTGGTTTTAGTAATCTATGCCTAGAAAACATATCTGAAATAGTGGACACTAGATTGTTAACAATGGCTATCTCTGGGGTGAATAGGGAGGATTTTTACTTTTCTTCATTATTTCTGAGAGAGGTAAATTTCTACATAGAGCATAATTTGAAATAGAAAGTAAAAAGGATAAATATTGTAAATCCATATTGATAACAAAGGGAATGCTACTTGCAAATTTTTATTTTGGAATGAGTTAAGGTTTACATGTGATCTATAATACCACATGACCAACTTTTAAATACATTTCATGAGTGTTTTTAAAAGACTATGAAGTTGATTACTGTAGAATATTCAAGACTATACCCATGTCTGTCAAATCAACCTCATTATAGTAGTCACATTCTTTGCATCCTTTTTTGTTGTCTACTTGGTATGTCAAAACCCTGAATACTATATTAACATCTCTCGCTATGGTTATGTTTCTGTCACTCTGTTAGCTTCTCCCGTTATTTCCTGTTTTTATCGATAAATTGTGGATGTATGTCCAGGAGGGCTGCAGCCAGACTACCATAACATTTGGAAAGAGTCTACTGCGAGTCGCCTTTCTAAACATTTGAATTCTTCTGTTGAACTCTATTGTCCTTCCAGTTCCTTCCTCAGAATTAAAAAAAAAGTGTTCCTAACTTATCTATAATTCAAAGCTAAACACTTTAAGAATCTTATCTACAAACTCGTATATATTTTTTTCAAGCCCCATATGTATGATATTTTGCAGTGTTGAAGTATAGTGACTATTACCTGTAGCTTTGCTAATTTAGTGATCTGAGCAATTCCCAATTCCCAAAGACAGATTTTTTTTAAAGTTGTGTACTTTCATTCTTACTTTCTCATTAAAAAAAAAAAATCCATTTACAAGACAGAAGTTTTCGTGATAGGGTATAGAAAGGATTATACAAAGAATGATGAACATGAAATTGTCATCTGGCCCTTCTCTGCGAATCCCTTTGGCAGCACAAAACCTTACATTTATATCACCTTGCCTCACTCAAGGCTTGACTTAGGAAACTGTGTTTACACACGGTAATTAATGCCTCATTTGTCAAACATGGTCCATGAATGTCTTCCGGATGAAGGGTTTTCTAGATAATTGGAGCTTTACCCTTTAAGCATGACTTTTATTGGATACCCTTTTAAAAATGTATGACAGAGAAACAAACCCAAACTTACCTAAAATGGGTAATGTTGCTAAAAACAGCTCCATGGTAAGCATCCAGGTGGTGAGTATATGGGTGTTCACTATAAAATTCTTTCAACTTTGTTGTGTTTGAAAATTTTCCTAATAAACGTTGGGGGAAAAAGAAACACTTTGGAAAGTCATGTAACCTTTATTCCAACGATGTTGTGGTTACTCAGAGCTGGTTACTCTGTGGAATGGTTCAGGTTGCAGGCTCTGGAGCAGACTGCCTGAGTTCACATCCTGCCTCCTAGCTGTGTGCCCTTCAGGTTCCTGCACTTCTCTGAGTCTTGTCTGTCTTGTCTGTAAAATGGGAATGGTAATAGCTCCTCCTCCTGGCTTTGTTGTGAGAGTGAAATGAGAGGATGTGTATTAAAGCACTTCCTACAGCATTAAACACTCAATAAACTGGTAGTTGCTGCCACTACCCCCATTACTGCTATTTTGTAATTGCCTTCAGCGTTGACGACTGAGCCACTCAGACAGTGGTTAGCAGCGTTACTCTCCTTGATCATTTATTTGAATGACAATTTGGAGCTACTTTGAGACTTAATTTTGAAGGAATTGGAACTATTTCCCAAAATCAAATCCATCTTCTCAGCTTTGGTAAATAAAATACCAGGACTATAATTTAACTCTTCCTCAGTGAAACCCAGTCCCCATCACAAATACCGGTTATGACCCTGTCTGTGTCCAGGTGTCTGTGCTGTGTTGGTAGGGCCCTGCACTTTCCTGCTCCTGAATTCTACTGGCTGCCTGGCCTTCTGGTGAGCACGTGGTCTCTTCCTTTGTGTTGGTGCTGCTTTTAGCTGGCAGGTCTGCGTTTCTCTTCCCTGTCTCCTCTTGAACCTTATGTTCACAGCCACTGCTGTTCACCTTTACCTAGGGCAGAAGTGAGCAGTACCAAAGTCAGTCAGCAAGTATCACAAAGAAGTGACACAACTGTATTTGATCCTTAGAAATGAGAATGATGACCCTCTTCTACCGAGTTGAGTGCTGGAACTTTCTGTCCTCTACCTTTCTTGGGTTTGATGTCTTTTCAGTGTTTTTTAGTATATTCATAGTTTTGTACAACCATCACCGCTCTCTAATTTTACAACATTTTCATCACCCCTAAAAAGAAACCTTGTACCCATTAGCAGTCACTCCCCATTCTCCCCTTCCCTCAGCCCTTGGCAACCACTAATCTACTTTCTGTCATTATGGATTTACCTATTCTGAGTATTTCATACAAATGCAGTGATATAACGTGGCATTTTGTGTCTGCCTTCCTTCAGTTAGCATGTTTCCATCCATGTTGTAGCATGTATCGGTATCTCATTCCTTTTTATGGCTGAATAATAATCCCCTATATGGACATACTAGAATTTGTTTATTCATCCATTGATGGACATTGAGGTTGTTTCCACTTTTTGGCTATTATTATCATGATGCTATGAATATTTGTGTACAAGTTTTTGTGTGGACATATTTTCACTTCTTTTGTATATATACCTAGGAGTAGAATTACTGGGTCTTATGGTAACTCTATATTTAACTTTTCTTTTTTTCTCACTCTTTTTTTTGGGGGGGGGCAGGGAAAGATTCACCCTAATCTAACATCTGTTGCCAATCTTCCTCCTCCTTTCTTTTTTCCTCTCCTTTTTTCCTCTACATAGTCGTGTGTAGTTGCAAGTTCTTCTGGTTCTATATGAGCTGCCGCCACAGCATGGCTGCTGACAGATGAGTGGTGTGGTTCCACACCCAGAAACCAAACCTGGGCTGCCAAAGCGGAGTGGGCTGAACTTTAACCGCTAGGCCATCAGGACTGGTCTATATTTAACATTTTGAGGAACTGCCAAACTGTTTTCTAAAGTGGCTGCACCATTTTACATTCCCACCAGCAATGTATGAGGGCTCTAATTTCTCCATACCCTCATCTATACGTGTTATTGTCTGTCATTGTGATTATAGCCATCCTGCCAAATGTGAAGTGGTATCTCATTGTGGTTTTGATTTGCATTTCCCTAATGACTAATGTTGAGCACTTTTTTATGTGCTTATTGGCCATTTGTGTATGCTCTTTGGAGAAATGTCTATTCAGATCCTTTACCTATTTTTTAATTGGGTTTTGTCTTTTTATTGTTGAGTTGTAACAATTCTTCACATATGCTGGATACAAGCCTCTTATCAGATATATGAGTTGCAAATATTTTATTGCATTCTGTGGGTTGTCTTTTTCATTTTCTTCATGGTGACCTTTGAAGTACCAACATTTTTAATTTTGATGAAGTCTAATTTATCTTTTTATTAGGCACTTGCACTTTCAGATATTCTATTTGATGTCATGAATGAAAATCTAATTTGCTCACTGGATACATAACTGTATTATTCTAGTTTTCCTGATTTGGAATTGTAAAGCACTTGATTTAAAATTTTTGCCAATAATATACAGAGGAGCTTAGAAGTGTTGATACTCGTTGAGCTGGTAAACCCAGTTCTGTGTACTTAGCCTCAGGAAATAATTTGAAAGAAGAAATACATCCTATATGCCAAAGGTCATTTCATTGTTATCTCTGAGAGTTGGACACTGGAAGCCTGTTCAATAGCAGAGGAGGATGAGTTGAGTCCATAGTGGTACATTATTAGGCAGCTATCAAATATTATAGTTATGAAGCTTATTTAATGAAAATGCTTATGATGTAATGTTCAGTGAAAAAACAAAACAGAAGGGTGTGCCCATTATGATTAAAAATATATGTAAAATATTTGGATTAGATGGAAGAGTGTACAAAATTATAGGTGGTTTATTTTCTTAAATTTCACTTAATATTGATATTTTATCTTTACAATTAAAAATTAAGTAAAAAAATATGTACATGATATTTCAAATCAGTGGGGGAAATGGTGACAAGTGGTTAGATCTGGGTGTATGTTTATCCTTATCTTACCCCAACTATTTCTTTAATAGTAATTATGTTTTATCATTATGATCATCAGGGTTATACTTACAAACAGAAAGATAGTTTGCTGTGTTTATTTACTAAGAATTCGACTAGAGATATTTTAATTTTCTTTACATTTTTATCTCAAATCCAAACACTGATGATAACATGACATGATTTTGATTATTAGAATTACTATTATTTTAGTCATTATCATCATTACAATTTGCTAAAAGAAAGGTAATGGTGATTATGGTAATATTATCTTAATAATAGGGATCATAGAAATACTTTTCTCATTGTAGCTCATGAAAGAATTATTATAATTATTTTACACGTAAATAAATCAATCACCCTAGGGTTTGGAATAATTTCAAATGGATCAAAGATTTAAGAGTTGGTTTTTTTAATGGAACAATAAAGGCACTGAAAGAAATAACAAAGTAAGCATAATACAAGGTCACGTGTAGTTTGCACTCCCAAGGTGAAGGCCACACTTTGAGTTGCTGCAGCCAGAGAGAGAAGGTACAGCATGCAGGGCCACAAACTAGGTCGGTGGATCCCCTGACCCTCCAACATTTGACTTCAGCTGAGTGACAGTGGTCCGGGGTACAGCCAGTAACTGTGAGATGATCCCTATTCTGTGGCCTGGAATGGATACGATAGGGCAGCAGGCAGAGAAAGGCCACAGGGAGAAGCCCGGCTCCGATAGCAGCCAGCTCCCCTTCCCCCGCCAGTTCACACACTGCAGCTGACTTGGCCTCTGGTCCTGGCTGGGGAGAGGCAGAGGCGTCATCTTGTTCTCGTATGTGGGAAGACTATGAAAAGAAAAACCCTTGTTGGCCCAAACATTTAAACAAGAATTACACTAGGATCTTTTGTTCTCACTCTGATATGGTCAGAATTAATTTGGAGGTCCAAAAGAGGATTATTTTGTTGTTGTTGTTTTTGAATCTGAGTTACTTAATGCAAGGATAAAGAGGAAAATATAAAACAAAAACATATGACTTAAGTCTATCAAATGGTATTGGAACATCCCTAAGTCATTCTTAGGGCACTATTCTGTTAGTGTTTGGGGGGCTCCTGACTCAAACTTCACATCTAAGCTACTGCTAAACTTTCTATGAAAAGGCCCAATGGTAGAAGGCAAGCAGTGGAGTGTGTCTAGGTATCTGAGAAATACACAGACAGAGCTTAAGAGATTGTAATCATTTTTTTCTTCCTCCTCAGGTTTAATAGGGAAAACTTGCTTTCTGCAAACAACTAAAAAAGCTACCCTTGGAAATCGTTTCTTTGGTCCTCATGGAGCAGCTGGAACTTGTACTGTGAGGCCCTTAACGGGACAAGCTCTCACCCACTGATCACCCAGAGTGATTATCACCATGGCCAGCAAGAGGAAATCCACCACCCCGTGCATGATCCCCGTGAAGACTGTGGTGCTGCAGGATGCCAGTGCAGAGCCCCAACCCTCTGAGGCTTTGCCCGAAGGACCCCAGCAAGATCTGCCCCCAGAAGCACCTGCTACCAGCACTGAGGCAGCCCAGAACTCCAGCAGTACCGATGGCACTGCACTGGCCAATGGGCATCGGAGCACTTTGGATGGCTATTCATATTCCTGTAAATACTGTGATTTCAGATCCCAGGACATAACCCAGTTTGTGGGACATATGAACTCAGAGCACACAGACTTTAATAAAGACCCAACTTTTGTATGCACTGAATGCAGTTTTCTGGCAAAAACTCCTGAGGGGCTTTCTTTGCACAATGCCAAGTGTCACTCAGGGGAAGCCAGCTTTGTGTGGAATGTGGCCAAGCTGGACAATCATGTAGTCGTGGAGCAGAGCGTCCCCGAGAGCACCAGCACTCCTGACCCATTGGGTGAGCCCAATGCTGAAGAGACTGATGGACAGGCTGAAATCATCATTACCAAAACTCCAATCATGAAGATAATGAAAGGCAAAGCTGAAGCCAAAAAAATCCATACACTCAAGGAGAATGTCCCCAGCCAGCCTGTCGGTGAGGCCTTACCAAACTTGCCGGCTGGGGAAACAGAGGTGAAAGAGGGGGACCACTCCTTTGTCAATGGGGCGGTCCCAGTCAGCCAGGCATCTACCAACTCCGCAAAAGCCCCCCATGCGGCCAATGGGCCCCTGATGGGAACGGTGCCAGTTTTGCCAGCTGGTATAGCGCAGTTCCTCTCCCTCCAGCAGCAGCCCTCAATGCATGCCCAGCACCATGCCCACCAGCCACTCCCCACATCCAAGTCCCTTCCCAAAGTGATGATCCCCCTGAGCAGCATTCCGACGTACAATGCAGCCATGGACTCCAACAGCTTTCTGAAGAACTCTTTTCACAAGTTCCCCTACCCAACCAAAGCCGAGCTCTGCTATTTGACTGTGGTCACCAAGTATCCAGAAGAACAGCTCAAGATCTGGTTCACAGCACAAAGGCTGAAACAAGGTATCAGCTGGTCCCCTGAGGAGATCGAGGATGCCAGGAAGAAGATGTTCAATACAGTCATTCAGTCCGTACCTCAGCCCACAATCACTGTTCTGAATACTCCCCTGGTTGCTAATGCTGGCAATGTCCAACATCTCATCCAGGCTGCTCTACCAGGTCATGTTGTGGGACAGCCAGAAGGCACAGCAGGGGGGCTTCTGGTCACTCAGCCACTGATGGCCAATGGGTTGCAGGCACCAAGCTCATCTCTCCCAGCAGCAGTTACATCCGTCCCCAAGCAGCCAACTGTTGCGCCCATTAACACTGTGTGTTCAAATACAACGTCGGCTGTGAAGGTGGTCAATGCAGCCCAGTCGCTCCTCACAGCGTGCCCCAGCATAACTTCCCAAGCCTTCCTCGATGCTAGCATCTACAAAAATAAGAAATCTCATGAACAGCTGTCAGCTCTGAAAGGTAGCTTCTGCCGGAACCAGTTCCCAGGACAGAGTGAAGTTGAGCATCTGACCAAAGTGACTGGCCTCAGTACCAGGGAGGTGCGGAAGTGGTTCAGTGATCGGAGATACCACTGCCGGAACCTGAAGGGCTCCAGAGCCATGATGCCTGGAGATCACAGCTCCATCATCATCGACTCCGTGCCGGAGGGGCCCTTCTCCCCATCGTCCAAGGCCCCTGAGGTGACCTGCATCCCGACAGCGGCCACCCTGGCCACCCACCCTTCTGCTAAACGACAGTCCTGGCACCAGACCCCTGACTTCACACCAACCAAATACAAGGAGCGAGCCCCCGAGCAACTCAGGGCTCTGGAGAGCAGTTTTGCACAAAACCCACTTCCTCTTGATGAGGAACTGGACCGCCTGAGGACTGAAACCAAAATGACCCGAAGAGAGATTGATAGCTGGTTTTCAGAGCGACGGAAAAAAGTGAATGCTGAGGAGACCAAGAGGGCCGATGAGAGTGCCTCTCAGGGAGAGGAGGAGGCTGCTGAAGGTGAGGGGGGAGAAGAGGATTTGCCCAGTCACCTGAGGGTCCCTGCTGAAAATGGCTCCCCAGAAGCACCCAGCGGCCACAGCTTGGCAGAACGCAAAGTCAGCCCCATCAAAATCAATCTCAAGAACCTGCGGGTCACTGAAGCCAACGGCAAGAACGAGCTTCCAGGGCTGGGCACCTGCGAGCCTGAAGATGACGGGTCGAACAAGCTGGCAGAGCAGCCCCCGGGCAAAGTGAGCTACAAAAAGACAGCCCAGCAGCGGCACTTGCTGCGGCAGCTTTTTGTGCAGACGCAGTGGCCAAGCACCCAGGACTATGACTCCATCATGGCCCAGACGGGCCTGCCGCGGCCAGAGGTGGTGCGCTGGTTCGGGGACAGCAGGTATGCCCTGAAGAATGGCCAGCTCAAGTGGTACGAAGACTATAAGCGAGGCAACTTCCCACCAGGGCTGCTGGTCATCGCCCCTGGCAACCGGGAGCTGCTGCAAGATTATTACATGACCCACAAGATGCTGTACGAGGAGGACCTGCAGAGCCTCTGCGACAAGACCCAGATGAGCTCACAGCAGGTCAAGCAGTGGTTTGCTGAGAAAATGGGTGAAGAGACCCGGGCCGTGGCAGACACAGGCAGCGAGGACCAGGGCCCTGGTGTTGGTGACCCTGTGGCGGTTCACAAAGGGATGGGTGAAACCTATTCGGAGGTGTCTGAGAACAGTGAGTCATGGGAGCCCAGTGTCCCTGAGGCCAGCTCAGAGTGCTTTGACACACCAAGTCCCCAGGCTGGACTTCAGCTGGGTAAGGAGTCCACGGGAGCCATGGTTGTCCTCTGTGGGTACGGGGTGGGGGACACTCATGGGTGGGCACTGAATTTATTGCATGGGGGCATCTGCTGTTTCTAAGGCTGCCTGGCAGCAGGACTGAATTGCCTGGCTGCTTCCGGGGGCAACTGGCAGCAGAAGCCATTGGAGCATAATGTGATAAAGGGTTGAGAGTTGTTTTTTTGTTTCATTTCATATTTTTTTAAACCTGTGCAGGGGAAAGAACATAGTTGAACCTAGAGGGGTCCAAGCTTTTTGAACCATTTCTTAGCAATAAGAGAAGGGTCAAAACATCATCTGGGTCAGGCAGAACCATAACCACTGGGCAAGAGAGAGCAGTAGGACTTTTGAGGAAATTCAACTCAAATTGGTGAAGCAAAGGAAAGAGAGCTTTTAATTGTTCTTAGATACATGAAGTGCTTTTTTATTAATGATGACAATCCAGTAATTTACATTTCTATTGTTCTTCCTGATGTGGAAGTAATGGAACATCATCCTCCCTCTTAGATATACATGGAATCAAAAGCTTGAATTTTGTTGCTCAGTTTCTGTGGATCATGGATCACTTGAAAGAAAACTTTAGAGGATTATTTTATTGAAGACAATTTTGAAGCCACAGAAAAATGAAGTTACTGGGTGTTGATTTTCAATGGTCTTGATCCCTGAGTTTCCAGCCTCTCCCTTCCCTCCCCACCCTGAGGTATTTCTCTCCTCATTGGAGGCCTCATCACAGGATGGCCAGAAGCGATGTAATTTAGCTCTTCACAGGAGGCTGTGGAAACTGAGGAAGTATCTGGATTCTCAGATTCTCTGATTTGTGGACCTTTAGAAGTTGGCTCTGGGGCCTGGTATTTCTGGACGTGACCTTGTTTTCCCCCAGACCCCCATGAGTCAGTTAGGTCCTCACAGGGAGTGTCATGGGCACCAGGGAACAGGTTTGGCTTCACAGGGCTGGTTGCCTCAGGCGTCTTCTCCAGCACTGGACCTGCCTCTTGGGGAATGCCCATCCCTGGCTTTGGCTATGCCAGCAAAAGAGCATAGATTACTGGGAACTGGAACAAACTAATTTCTTTTCCTTTTTTTAATTAAAATTTTATTAAATGAGATTCTTGAGTAGCTGGAAACCGGGTGATAGTTACACAACATTGTGTTTGTACTTAATGCCACTTAATTGTACACTTAAAAGTGGTTAAAATGGTAGGTTTTATGTTATGTATATTTTACCACAATTGAAAAAACAAAAAGCCGGGGCCAGCCCCGTGACTTGGCAGTTAAATGTGCGCGCTCCGCTACTGGCAGCCCGGGTTCAGAACCCGGGTGCGCACCGACGCACCGCTTGTCCGGCCATGCTGAGGCGGCGTCCCACATACAGCAACTGGAAGGATGTGCAACTATGACATACAACTATCTACTGGGGCTTTGGGGAGAAAAGAGGGAAAAAAAAAAAGGAGGAGGATTGGCAATAGATGTTAGCTCAGGGCCAAAAAATAAAAAACAAAAAGCTAACCTGGAGTTGGAATTAATGGGTTTGAATCACAAGCATTGGCTCTCCTCAGCTACTAAATCTAACATGAGGTAAAATGTGGGAGTCCTAGGTGGGGCAGAGCAGGAGTGGCAGGGGGTGGCCATGCCATTGTGGCATCGTCCTCTTCTATCTGAGGCAGATAACCGTGGGTACAGAGAGGGCTTATCTGTTTGTCTGTAGTTGGTTTCTCCCAGAATTTCTCAGTCAGCTTCAATGCAAGGACCGCGTCTGTAAGCATCACAGATGATGGACCTCTCTGAGCAGCCCCACTGACTTTAGGGTTGGAAGTTATAAATGAAGTGAAGACATCAGTAGAATACATATCAGAAACTAGATCCAGCTGCCATTATATTAAAACAGTGTGTTCTGGAGAGCCGGGAGGGAGAGGGCAAGATGAGGCCGATTAGGACAGGACTCGAGAGGCGGTGGCGGCAGCCTGGGGAGCTGAGCCGAAGCAATCAAGGGTTAATGAGCCTAGAGAAGATGAGTTCCTGTTCCAGCTGCTAGGCCTGGGGTTTGGCGGTGGTCCCTTGGAGAGACTGAAGGCCTTGCCTGATTTAGCCAGCATTCCCTCCTTAACCCACACCGCCTTCTTCATACTCCCTCAGGCTGGACAGTAGGGGAGTGGCTGGCAGGAAGGCATTGCTCATGGAATTAAGAGGTCCCGAAAGCCAGTGATGCCACTCTGGCATGGCAAGAACCAGGCTGCCCTGGGGACTATGTAAGTGGCTGCTGACGTGGAGGTGACAGGCGTGTGTTTTCTCCTCAGAAACAGACTGAATATGAACCGATTACTGTGAAGGACTGGCCAGTCTGGGATGCTGCCTGCCACGTGGAAGGGCCCAACATGTCGTTCCCATGCCTGGCCGCTGGGCACGCACGAGAGCTTCCAGAGGGCTTGCAGACAGCCCAGAGCCTGCCACCAACTTCGGCCTGCCACCACCGAGCAAGCAGGGAGAGTAGAGTTCTCGTCAGTTCTTCCTCCCACAATGTAGGACCTTTCCTTTGCCTTCCAGTGGATAAAATAGTTCAGATTTCATATTCATAGACACAGAATCAAGTTTTTAACGTATAAATCTGCCTATACACATTTAATAAAACATCAGATTATAAACACTTTAAGTGCATAGAAACTTTGGTTAGCAAAGCAGTACATTGTCTTTTACATCATCTCTGAAAATGCTCTGTGTCTGTTCTCTGGAGATTGTTGGGGCCATATGTTCCCTCACCTTCCACGGTTGGGCAACACACTCAGAACTACATCTGGAACCCCCGTGTGCCCCCTTTGTGTTCCTCGAGGAAGGCAGTACCTTTGAAGAGATCTCTGCTACATTAAGCGGTGACCAGCAAAATTTCATGCCCGGCTTGCCTTGCCTTATGGGATAATCAGTGCAGAACCTGCTGTTCCCTACAGTTTAAAAACCAGACTGGTTATGTGGTTAGTGTTTGATGCTTACCTTCTCTTAAGGTGTTACAGTAATTCTGCTTTTGCCTGGGAGTTTGAATCATGGACCATACTTTTCAGTTATCAGATCAACTAAAGAAACGCTTGTTGTTAAGCCTAATGTACTGACCTAGGTGCCCGCATATTTTTTTTAATCTGGACATGTTTAGAGTAAGAGGAAAATTAAAAAAGAAACAGGGGTGAGGGATGAAAGTACAAGTGTGTAGTCACAGCCTGTAGCTTTGGCCATCATGGTTTTTGGAGCCGTTTATCCACACTCACTCCAAAGCCGCCTGTGGTTTGGGAAGGAACCCCCACGCTTGCCCAGTAGTGAGAGTGAGAGCTGAGGGGATTCGCGGACTTTTGGGAACTATCAGAGCTGGGGTGTTCTTCGGCACAGAGACCTGTGAAGGTTCCTGGCAGAACACCCACGGTACTCCTGGCCCCCACACCAAGGGCCTGGCTGGCATGCTGGACATCCTCGTGAGGATATTTTTAAAGTTCTACATTTATATCCCCAAACCTGCAGACAAGATCTTTGTTTACTTGAGCTTAACCCTCATATCCATTTTTTAAATTGAGAAAATCACAGGAAAATGTGCCTTTGAAACATTGCGGAAACTTGCTTACAAAGTGGTACTAAATGGTAAATCCCTGTTTCCCCAAGACTGGCTGCTCTGAGAGCAGTGGGTAAAGAGTGGGGCAGCCAAAGATGTGTCACCTCCTGTAAACTACCTGCTTCCCAAAGCACCAAGGACTTGTGGGCACGCTGCTCCTGGGCCCACACTGGGTGGGCAGCACTAGGAGACCCCAGAGAGAGGGCAGGGGCTTTGAACAAGAAATATTGGTGGTGGGTTAGGCACAGTCCTCCCTGAGCCCTCCCAGGGAACTGGACCGGGCAGGGCACCTCGCTGGCTTGGCTCTGAGGACGAAGAGGGTGGTAGCACGTTCTGCCTTCCAGGAGAGGGTTTTCTTTGGAAACCAAAAGCCCTTCAACCATTGTTCTTCTCAAGTGTCTTCTCCTGCTCTCCCTGTCCCAATAGGGACCACCTCTTACTTGTTTCAGACAGGTGACTTGTGAGGACTTGGCAAGGTTTGCAGCCTGTTTTTGTATTCTTTCCATTTTGGATGTGAAGCTATTTAGTCCCAAAGGCCTCTTTGCAGAACTGCCAAGATTGGCGAGTGATTGCCTTCTTTCAGAGAACAGACACCTGGAGTTGTTCCTTTAGTGTTTATATACATGCAGATTAATTTATATAGACACAAATACAGTGCAGATACTCATTTGATACTTTACTCATGAAATGTACATCTGATGTGTACATTTGAGGAATTTAGTGGCACGTGGATGTTGGGGAAAGTAGCCTATGTTGGAGGGAGTGTCGGTACACTGGGCACAGCTGGGCAGCCAGCACGAAGCCATCTCCAAGTGTCTGAGATGCCACCCTGCCAGCATCACTCCCAGAGCCCTGCATGCACTGGCCAAAGGGTTCTGTCGTTAGAGAGATTTTCTTGGTTATTTTATTTGTATTCACATTTCATTTACAACCCAAACAGCAAAACAGAAAAAGTAAATTACCTGGTGGACAAGTTAACGCAGGACACAGAGAGTGACCCAACCTTGGCACCAGCTTGTCTTTAAAAGGGTGCAACAGTTACAGTGCTGCAGGCACGTTTCCTCACAGACGTTGGCCCTGCCCAACAGCCAGGGCCACACCACCAATGGCAAGACTGCCCAGGTAAGGAGCCCAGCAGACTAGACAGACCCTGCTCTTTCCTGCGCTGGTGGACTGGAGTGAATAAGTGGGCTTCGGGCCTCATGCTTGAAAGAATCAGATGATCAAAGGTGATGATGAGAGAGACAGTTGGGTCATCGAGCAGGTGCCTAAAGGGACGTTGCAGCAGGTACCCAGGGCTTTGGGTGCAAAACCGTGAACACAGCCAACCGGACATAGACAAACACCCACACTAGCCCGGAAATTGGGACTGCACCAACAGTGCAGTGGGGATGTGGGACAGTGGCAGCCAGCCCCGTGGCCCTGTCACAAGACAGATCACTGTGGTTTTGCACACCACCAAAGGGTTAGATTCTGTGATGTTGCTTTCAGTAGAAGGCAGTCTGTGGGCTGCAGAGTTGAGAGAGTTGGGGTGGGGTTAGTCTCTCCTGAAGAAAACGCCCATTTTATGAGGTGACTAATCTTTCGCCTCTTCTCTGTATGCACTTGGACTCATCAGAGATAGTAAAATATTTCAGTGTTTCTTGTTGCCTATGTCTTGTATGTTTGGTTTATTATATTTTTTACATGGGGTTTTAGATCCAGTTTTAATAGATGAAACTAGATCACCATTCTGATAAAGGAAATCTGGATTTATGATACATATACTTTACATATTTTGATTTCTTGTTTTAATTCTTGACTTTTAAGGAGCTTTTTGATTGGGAAGGATGGTTCTCGTTTCCAGGAGTCGCGAGTTCCTGAAATAGAAAGCCCTGGTTGGACAACTCGCCGGCACCTTGGGGTTTGGTAGCACTGTATGACTTAGAGCTCCTTTCTTGGGCAAGTGACTGGCAGCTGTTCAGGTGGACCAAAGCACCTTGACCCGAGGCCCCCACACCCTGCTCTCCAGAAGGAAAAGGTGGGAGCTGGGCACAGTGTTGGGTGGGACTTGTAGACTGCCACATATACTAATGGCCTCGTCCCAGCTGGCTGTGGGATGCTGTCCCACCAGAAAGTTTCAGTGTGTTCTCCAGGCTGAGATGTGGCTCTTGTGGGTTTTATCCTGCTCAGTCAGTGGTCCAGTGACAGGTC
Organism: Diceros bicornis minor; assembly: GCF_020826845.1. Taxonomy (NCBI): domain Eukaryota; kingdom Metazoa; phylum Chordata; class Mammalia; order Perissodactyla; family Rhinocerotidae; genus Diceros; species Diceros bicornis. The sequence continues at coordinate 19,401,460 of NC_080758.1, forward strand.
CTGTGTCACCTCCTTCTCCTCTCTGCCTCTGCGACATCTGTGCCAGGCTGCCTTCTGTGGAGGGTGGGCATTGGCCTTTCTGGTTGGAAGCTCAAGTTTCTATGCACATCCTCTCCCACAGCTCCCTGCTTGTGCTGCCCTGTCTTGGGCCCTGTGGCCTCTTGTCTTCCTGTTCTCTTCTTGGACCAAAATCCTTGGATGGGAGCAGCTTTGTCGGTCAAACATCACAGCCCAAGTAGATAAAGGCATTTTGCAGGAAAGGAGGACCAGCCAAAAAGAAAATCTTAAACAAAATCAAACCTGGAGTTTGGCTTTTCCTGGAGTTTTCCCCCCCTTTTTTCCTTGCTCAGAGTTTACCTGGGGCAGGTTATTGGTTTGACTCCCATTTTTTATAAAAAGTTTAAATTTTCATGTATCGCATTAATTTGCAAGTTGTATGCTGGAGAAGAAAAGTCCTCTACACATGTAAAGGTCTGCACAGCCAGCTCTTCCAGGCCAAAGCCAGCAGCTGGCCTGGGTCAGGAGGGTAACAAGGCTCGGTTCTCCTCGCTCCAGACTGGAGCCACCTCTTCAGGGTCTCCTGAATCAGCTTCCTTTGCTCCCTTTCCCTAGGAGCCTAGACCCTCCCAGCCTTCCTCTCCAGACCTTGGGGAGCCATCTCCTTGTGGCTTAGGGAGCACCTGCCCTCAGAAAAGATCCAACACCTGAGAAAGCAGCGAGTGTGGAGCCCAAACCTTCTCCTGAATAGTCCCCTCCCCGAGCTAGGTTTCAATGTGTGGTACTCGCCATGCTGTTTTCTCTGGCCCATATATAATAGCCGAGCCATGTGACACCAGGCCTGAGAGGGCTGTGGGCGACCTCTCAACAGTGATGGATTTTGATTTTGGCCAAGTGACTGGGTGGAAGTGGTGATCATGAGTGCTGCTTGACTTGCTACTCAGCCCAGCTGTAAGTCCAGATGGAACCGACAGGCTGCAGTTCAAATTCGTTTCTGCTGGAATCTACATGTGTTCCCAGTGCCGGCTCACTCTGGGAAGGGGAGGGCGAGGGCTAAACCCAGTTCTTTCTGAGTTGACCCAGCATCTGCACGTAGCTGTGAGGTAAAAGGAGCACAGACAGAGCATTTGGCCCTGGAGAGGATCGAGAGCCTGCTTTTTGGTTCTTCACTTCGGAGCTTACTTGTCAAGACTGGCCATTCTGTGACCTGCCTGCAAATCGGGCCTCCTCTTTGAATGGGGCCCCAGTCCTTCACCAGACTAGAGACATTATAGCCTGGATCCCCTAGGAACCAACAGTTCTACCTGCCCAAAGTCCGGAGCAGGGGTGGAGACCCAGAGTCTGGGATGGACTAGGCAGGCCCTAGTTACCATACAGACAAGGACAGGGGCAGCACTTGCCGCTTTGATTTTTAAAAATGCAGGGCTGCAAGGATCCACAAAGAATGTAGAGTTACAGCTTTGTTGTCGCCAGCCCAAGGCTTCCGCAGCCCTCAGAACCTGGCCCTTGCTGCTGCTCGGGCCAGAGCAAGCTGAGCAGAGGGAGGGGTGAGCACAGCCAGCAGGGCCCTTCTGGGAGGGACTGTCATCTTCTCTTCTGGCTTCTTAGTGTCTTTCCTGCTGTCCACTTTGGGGCGGGGGGGTGGGGTGTGTGGCAAGCCAGGATACCTGAGAAGAGTCTGAGTGTTTACCTGCCATTAGTGCCTCTTCCTTTAGGAGACTGGCTCTGCTGTGCGTCTGCGCACCACGTGAGCACGTGAGCACTTGAGTGTGCTAATGAATAGCTTTTCTTGGCTAATGCTTTATAATGTGCGTTCCTTTCCATGATAAATGGATGATGTGGAAGTACTCAATGTGACTGGAGTTGAAGGTGAAATGTCCAGGATAAAGGCTGTTCAGAGTCACTGAATACAGGAAGCTGCAAGTGCTTAGTCTTTCCCCAGAGTCTACCCCCAGAGTAGACACTGTTAGAGGGTAAGAATCCACCCATGCAGTACCTGGCAATCGTTTAATTTGTGTTTAAAGAGAGAGATGGTCACTCAACCCTAGCTCCTGCCCATACAGCTCATTCTTGCAGTTTGCTTGAAAGGCGGCAGAGCCTCAGCTTCACTGGAGCTGACTGAGCGGGAGAGGCCCGCCCGCCCCTCCGCAGGGACCCAGCGTGGTAACCAGGCCGCCCAGTGAAGCTGGGTGTGTGCCAGCGGAGAGGTGGTCACCCCTGTGCAGCGGAGGTCCTGCCGGCTTCTGAGCAGCTGCTTTATCCAACGCTGTGTCAGGAGGGCCAGACTGGGCCATAATTGTTATTAAAAAGAGAAAACACGCCAACCTTCCCCTCTGCCCTGCTGGCCATTGTTCATTGAAAGTTTACTGAGCACAGTCTGTGGAAGTCGGGAGGTTGCCAAAGGCCTGCAGGTTCCTTTCTGATGGTCCTCATTCCTAGTTTTCTACCAACCCATTTATATTCTGGTCTTCAGTGCAAAACCCTCTGTTCCCTGAGGGCCAGACTGCTAAGAAGCAAGACTGGGGAATGACTGTTGAGCAGTGTGCTTTTGGTGCGCTTCCTGTCTCCCAGAGATGGCTGAAGAAGTGATCATCTTGGTGCTAAGAGACAACTGCCCTGTTTCTGTTTGCCCACAGGCAAATTGAAACTTCACCAAACTGTGCAAGAGGGTCCCACCTCCTGCAGTGGCCAAATGTGAGAGACCAAATGGAGAGAGAGGCATACTTTGTCTATCATTTAGGCCTGGGTGGAATGGGAATTCTTTACCTTGGGTAAATGTTTCTAATAGAACGATGGAACTTGCCTTTGGACCCTGGCTGTGCCGAGGTGGGAGGAGTGGGCTGCCCTCTTTTGGGCTGAGTCTCCAAGCCTCACAAGGTCCCCTGTGGGGATGCTGCTATTTCTTAGATGCAAATTGCACATTTCCTAAATTTTGTATCTGTGGATTTGGATAAAGGAGGGGAACAGGGACAAATTGCTTGTACAATTTGAAATGGGCCGAAATGGTACTTCAAATCTTTTGGTTGTTCCTGAATAAAAACGTAAATACATTTCACATCTGCTGACTTTATTTTGTGGGGGAGTCAGGAAAAAAGCTAAAAACACTTCCCATCTGCTTTATTCTGTGGGCAAGACTGACCTTAAACTTGGATGGATGAGCGGGCAGTTTCCCTTGGCCCACTTCAGGAAAGTTCCAACTCACCCATCTCCTACACTGGTGAGTCCACTATAATGGCTTCTATGAGAAAGAACTGAGATGTTTTAGAAATTATGCTAAATAGACAAAGGCAAACTGGGTCAAACCTGGAGTCATCAGGTATCTGGTGAGAGGATACTGGCAAGTCTTTTTCTTTTCCTTTTTCTTCTTCCTGTGAGAAAAGTACTGGAGCAGCAGAGCTTGTCATCTGCTAAGCAGGGGTTGGCTAATATGCATAAGGACCTAAGGGCCTGGAAGGAATAGGATTAAAAGCCCAATTTCTAAGATTCAAAGCAACTGAATCTTGTTGGCATGACCCTAAGGGCCTGTGACAGGAGAAAGGGACCCCTGAAATAAAATCACCTGGGGCAGAGACATACCAAGGCAGGCCAGTCATTTTGATCCCGCGGGGACACCAAGGCCTGTTCCTGACTTGGCCCTTTGGGAGGCCAACTTAAGTCTTGGGGAAGCAGCTTTGTGTTGAGTCTAAAATCTAAGTCCTTGGGAGCTAGACCAACCTGGTGTGGAACCCTGAAGCCAATCTTCTGACTCCCATGGTAGGTGCAGGCTCATGCTAGTGGCTCGCTTGGGGCACAACTGTGGACAGAATTGGCAGTAATGGACAGCAGAGCTTCCGCGGGGCAGCTGCAGTGGCCTCCAGGCAGGGAACAGAACCCGGCTGACCCCTGGGCATGAGTCCCCTGGGGACTATCAGAGGAAGACCCAGTGAGGACGTCCCGCAGGCTGACATAGGACTTGATCTGTTTAATGGAAATGTGAAGGAGGCTTGCCCTTGTTTTGTTCCATGAGCTAGTTTGGTGGGATAACCTGATACTACTTAAAGCATTTTTCCTCAACAGAACTGAGATGGTTAAGAGACGATGGGCTCAAGTTGAAAGACAAGTGAGTTATAGCCCCAGGCCCAGCCTTCAGGTGATATTCAGCCCTCTCTGCTCAGGGCCACAGATCTTTGTTAATGGCAATGCCCTCAACTGAGATAGAAATTGCTCTTGCCTTCTCCCCACAGGGCAGCCTTCAGAGCAAGGAGTTCTTGACCTGAGTCCTATGATCAGGCTACCCCTGACTGTGTAGGCAGTGCTGTGTGTGTGTGCATGCGTCCACTGGGTGAACATTAAGCCCTGCCACTTTGAACCCAGTCTACTTGTCCTTGCTGTGTCGGCCAGCCAGACTCAGTTTCTATTGATGATGATAGGAGAGAGGACCCTGCAAGGGAGCCAGTCCACTTCTCCTTGCCTTTGCCCCCGGTACCACTGACTTCCTCTCCCTCATCCTGCTCTTTTGGTTTCCTCTGCTAAAATTGGAGGTTCTCAACCGGGACTACTCATTCAGGTCACCTGAGGAGCTTTTGAAAAATATCTATGCCAGGCACAAGTATTTTTCAGAAGCTTCCCAGGTGATGCATAACACAGTGGGTAGAAGGTGGTGCCAGCCCAAGCTGTCACACTGTGGGGACATGGCCTGTCTGCATGGTGTGAGGCAAGTAACGTCCCTCTGTAGGCCGACATTCAGTCCCAAGTGAGGGTCTCTCTCCAGCTCCACCCCCTTGCTGGGCCTCCTGGGTCAATAAAAGATCATCAGGTGTGTCTGGAGGAATTTGAGGTGAAAACTGATCTGTCAATCTGCTCGACTGCAGGTCGTCATGTTTTCTACTAGGAAAAACGATCTAGACATTTGCAGGGAAAGGCAAAGGCAGTGGCGCAGAAGACCCTGGAGACAGGCGGGCCTCAGGTCTGTGAAGCTGCCTTAGGGATGGCAGAGCTCTTCCTCCCCAGCTCATGCTCCAGAAAGACACTTATTCAGTAAATGGAGGTGTGTCCCAATTAAAGTAGTCAACACCAATAAGCCAAGGGATGTCCTATGATGACACAGCCAGCCTCTAACCAAACGGCCAGCACAGAACTTCTTCCTTCACTGATTAGAAAAGCTCTCTCCTGGCCACAAGAATCTGGAGCAGGAAAACATGAATCAGAAAAGCCCAGGTTAATTTCCAGCCACCACCTTCTTGTCCCAAAGAAAGGACCACTCTGTGAGTAGGACCATGAAGCTGTAGGAAGAAAGGCAGAGAAAGGGCCAGCAGGAACCTGAGTAATGGCACTGTCTGATACTGGCTGTCGTATCTAGTTCAGTGGATGACAGGAAATATTTTAAACTATGATCCCAGTTCTCCAAGTGGGTGGTGCTCAGAGGGGCCTACAGTGAACCAGGACTGGCCCCAAATCTGTGAACTGGGGAAATATGGATGTCTTTGGTCTGACACATCATATAGGAAAGGGATGCTCTGAACTTACAACTCTAAATCCACCTTGGGCTTGTCTTTAAAAAAAAAAAAAAAAACAAAAACACAACTTGATCTCTCTAAACCCACCACCATGCTTTGGTACGTGTATTAGCACACGACAGGTGTACTAATTACCATTTTAAGTAAGTACCAACTGATTACACTTACCCACATCTCTTCAATGAGCTCTTCTCAGGCTCCCTGGGCTGGCTTTTTATGCCTATCCCTACCCATCTAGCCATCCATCCAGCAGGCAACTCCTTGTCTGTATGCCATCCTTTTTGATCCACACCAGCGCAGACCACTATGAAAACAGAGCGACAGGAAGGGAAGGACAAGACCTTTCCAACCATGTTCTGGGCACAGATGATTTTGGCTATAAGCTATAGAGGCCACCAGAGTGGCACCCAGCAACCTACATTTGAAAGCTACATTTTTTTTGAAAGGAGTGGTTTCTGTGGAACTGGGAAGGGACTCTGGTTGCTTCCTGCTCACTGCCAAAGCTGGCTGGCCACGGAAACCTGGCCTTGCTCCCAGGCAGGCTGTACTCTACCCAGCCACACCCGCAGTAGACAAACTGGAGGGGAGGGTGGCCTCATACCTCTTTGTAGCCCAGAGGAAAAATCTGCTTGACCTGGGAAGTTTAGTAAGAACTTCCCACCTGCCTTTATTGCAGAATAACCACCAGGCAGTTGGCCCTAGTTAACAAAAGAAGTCTCCAGACAAAAGACTTGCCTGAGTCCCCAAAAGAGCACACAAGTTAAAGAAAAAAGGACATGAAGATGATTTATTTGGCAGTCAGATTTTTTTGTTGTGAGGAAGATCAGCCCTGAGCTAACATCCATGCCAATCCTTTTTTTTTTCGCTGAGGAAGACTGGCCCTGAGCTAATATCCGTGCCCATCTTCCTCCACTTTATATGGGATGCTGCCACAGCATGGCCTGACAAGCGGTGCCTTGGTGCACGCTGGGATCCAAACCCGGGCAGCCAGCAGCAGAGCATGCGCACTTAACCACTATGCCATGGGGCTGGACCCCTGGCAGTCAGATCTTAAGAGGGGAGCAGGACTAGTAAATGGCCAACCCTGAGCCCAAACATGGGCAGTGGGTTTGCGTGTGCTGAACGCCAGCCATGCTATGAGGCACCGTTGCACCCACGGACCTGAACCCAAGCTTCTGTCCTTAGAAGTAGGGGCTGCCTGCCCAATCTTTCCATCTTCTTCCTTGGATCTTTTTTTTACCAGCTAGACAGAAACTGCCGTAAGTGCAGCAGCTTCACTCAGCACCTGCCTGCCTGTCCCCTCACCTGCCCACAAAGCAGGCAACTCCTTAATCCCTCTTCCATCCCTAAAGGGAAAGCATATTAGTCGTCTTTGCCTCAAAAGAAAAAAAAATTTCTTCTCTTCCCAGCCCCCATCCCATTCCTGACAGTGCCTTAACATCCCAAATCGAAACCGCCCCCCAACACAGCAGGGGGCCCACCTGCCACTCACCTCTCAAAGGCTCTGCTCCAAGGTTTCCCTCCAAGGGTAAGGAGCAGGAGTAAATAACTTAGTTACAATACCATTGAGAAGAAAAACAATCCTGCTATTTTTTAAGTCCTTTTCAGAAGAAAAGCTTTTCCAATAAAATTTAAAACTTTATTTAAATTATAAACCAAACGTTGGCAACCATACATCGACATGTTTGTATGGACAAATTAAGATTGTGAGGTCATACTTTCAAATACAACTTCAGAATTAGTTTAAATAAATCAATACATTTTCTCAGAAATTGTGTAATTTCCTTCGGTTTACAATCCATGATATGGAAAGTTTAATGTGTTAAATAATTTACCATCTACCCTAAAAGTAAGCTATAGAAAACTGAATCACTATTAGGATTGAATAATAACAAGGCTTTAGGAGTATATATAAATCTTGAAAAGGTAACACTGTTAGTTGAGCTGTAAAATCCATACAAATAACAGTTCTGCCACAGCGCACAGATAAGTTGCATTTTGCTTCCCCCATCCCCCCACCAAGCAGCTTTCAGGTTACAAGTGGAAGACATAGAAAATCATACATCCTACGTGAAATAATGAAGACAGTGAGAGAGAGGGTGTGCAAAAAATAAACTTTAAAATTCCATGCTCTCCAACAGCATGTATGCCTATTAATAGGATTTTCAATGGATTTAATACTTGAGATAATCTCAGGTAGCATCCTCTTGCAGTGTTGTCTGGCAGACTCACATCCAAGGTCTTTTGCTGCAACAAGGGAAAGTGGTCTTTGGTCCGAAATAGGACAGGGGTTTGTAGCCAGTCTGCTGGGGCCTGCTGGAGGGTGCCTTGTTGAAGGAGGGTACATCGACTGCGTGCAGGAGTTTCCTCAATGTACTGGGAAAGTCCCCAGCTCGGCCTCTGCGTTGGTGACTTGCTTCTCCGTTCTGGCCACGCTGGTGCCAATCATCCTGACAAAGGCTGTCCATCTTGCTGTAGACCTGCCCATCTCATCCAGGTGGCCTTCGTGTAAATGCGAGGCACACCCTCAATGACAACGTGGGAGAAATCGCCATGCAGCATGCCCACAAACTCGTCCACCCTGGTGAGCAGGTCCTCCAGGCTTGCGTGCAGGGCCTTGGCCTTGGACCACACCCTGGCTCCAGGCAGCAGGCAGGCAGTGTAGCCTGCAGGGGCACACCCAGCTCTGGCCCTCATCCTCCCATGTCCCTGAAGCGCTGCTGTGGCTTTGCGACAGGTTGCTGCTGTCCTTGCTCCAGGTGGCACCCTGGGGCTTGGCCTCTGCCTCCTCTGGCCCCTCGCGCAATACTGCTATTTTTAACATGATCCCCTGTATCTTGCAGGCTGGGTGGTGTTCCCGGCCTTGGGCAACGTGCCCTTGTGCTATGTCGTCCTCTTCAGGCAGGCAGAGCCCCTCTCCAGGCAGGCCCTGTGCTCCTCCACCCTGGCTCCAGGGCCAAACTGCGGGGGCATCTACCCTCCCACCCTGCCTGGCTGTGGTTTTAAAGCTACAGGACAATGTAAACTTTGTTTCCCTGGCCCAACAAGGCTGCTGCTCCTCCTCCACTCTCAGGAATGTCAATAGCTCCTCAGAGCCTCCTGTGCCGCTGGCTGAGGCAGCCTCCCTCTCCAAAGGGCTGCAGCCGTGGTCCTGGCCCCACAAGATGGAAAGATCCATCTCCAGAAGTCAGGGCCAGATGTGTGTGCTTAATGCAAGACACAGTACAGTTTTTGCCTTCACCCAGAGCTAGGGCGAGGAGGCCCAAAACAGTAATACATCTCATTAATGGCTTGGTTTTTGTCTAGCATTCACTCCTGGAATCCAGGCTCCAGGCTGCAAGACCAGGAAGGGTGCCATGGCAGGCCACTTCCAAAGAACCCAGTTCACGGCGTTCTATGAGGCACGCAGCACCTGCTGCTCTCAATGAGGCTGGGACACAACTAGAGGCGATTGTCTCCGTTGACCCGAGTCCTTCGTGGGGTCCTGGACAGAAGGGAAGAGTGTCCTTACCGGCAGCAGGGCCTTGCCGCCCAGTGGGAGAGCCCAAGGCCAGATAATTATAACTATTCTACCCAGGAGAAAGACAGGTACCAAAGGAGGAGGACTGGGCCACTCCTTCCTGTCTCTCCAGCACCTTTCCATCAAGGCGCACACTGGCCACCTACCCTCCATCCCCCTCACCTTCGTTCTCGACTGTCAAAATGGTCTGCAAGATGCTCCTGGGAGATACGAAAGTCCTCAAATGGCTGCTGGTAGCGGGCTTCAAAGGAGCCTTCCCGGGCCCGGCCATGAAACAGCTGGCCCGAAGCATCGGAGCCCCGTTCCCGCAGGGACGTACCACTGAAAGGACTGAGGTCGCCGTTCTCCTGCTTCAACAAGGGCCAAGTGCATGATAAGTCAGTGACCTCTGCCCCTCAGGGGCTGCTGCCTGGCTCTCATCCCACCCTGCTGCAGTTACCTTGGCAGGGAAAATGTCGATCTTGACGAGCAGGGAGGCCAATTCCAGGTCCTCACTGTAGTTGTTCTTCAAAGGCACCGCTCTGTATCCTAGGAGGAGGAAAGCCTGGCCCTCAGCCCAGGAGGGAGCCAAGCAACGCCCCCCTCACCAGCCAGATCATGGGGACACTGTCTCTAGGAAGGGTCCTCACCTGTCTTCAGGCCTTTCACTGGGAAAGTAGCCTGAGCCAGGAAGTTCTGGTCACTAAACATGTCTTCCTCATACACTACAAAGCGCAGGAAGGCGAATTCGGGGTTACTGATCTGGAAGTGGAAGGGCTTGGCTGGCCACACGGGGTTCAGTCCATTGTCCACTGCGAAAGCAAGGGCAAAAGGCCTCAGGCCACCACCAAGAGAGGACAGGGTCACTGGTGCAGAGGGGCCTTTGTGCCCCTGGGAGGATGAGGATAGTGAGTGGGTAAGGAAGGCTCACCCACGAACTCTGTCTTCTGCTTGGTGCTGTCGTACTCAGCTCCAGCCACCTCAACCTCCACAAAAGGACACACAATGCCTCGGCCATTCTTCGGCAGATGCCGGGCCCCCAGCACCTGTAAGGCAGGCAAAGACGGGCCTCGGATTGTCCTTCCTGCTCCCTTCAAGTCCCCACTATGCAGTGGAGGCAGTGCGCCCTCTGGTGGGTCCCAAGGACACTGCCCATTAAGTCCCTCATGGCATCAGGGCCCAAAGAGCAGCTGCTGCCAGCAAAAATTCATTTGGAGAAGTCTTAGCTTTGGCCAAAATTTTCATGTGAGTTTTTACAATCTACTTCATGTTAAATCTGAGTGTTTTAACATGGAAATTTTAAATTACTTTCCCCCAGGAAAAAAAATAGAAACCTATTCTCTGGGAAGAAGCACATGCTCACCCCACAGCTCTGCCTATACCCTGGATGTGCACACCTCACCCCATGCTGTCTTCACTCCTCCTTTAAGACTCTGCTCAGGCCCCACTCACCCTGAATCCCACAGCACTGGGCTGCCAAGGTCACAGCCTCTCACCAGGGGGTAAGATGGGGGCATCGGGGTACTTGAGGACTGCTACAAAGGAGAGCTCTGGGGCCTCGAGAGGGTCACTCTAGCTCAAGCCTAGTTCTAGTAAGTGCCATCTACCTTGTTCCTGCCGATGGGCCCCTGACTCACCAATGGCACTAGCTTCCTCCCCATCTTCTGCCTACTCCTGCCAGGCAGTGGTTACCCATGGCGGCCTCACTGGACAGCCTGACTAAATTTAGTGTCAAGAAGTGGCCACGTTTAGCCTAGTTGCCTCTGGTCTTGGCCACTCGGAGCCCAGCCCCACAGCAGAGGCTCGCAGCTGCCTTGCCACCTCAGAGGACGGTTATTTCTTCGTCAAGCTCAAGAAAAGTCCAGTGCCCCCTCCTCGGTCATACTAACCAGCACCCCAGTGTTGACGCCTGCAATGAGCCCCAGCAGAGCAGCCCCCTTCCCACCCTGAAGCCTACAGATAAGCACCACCCACCTCGATGCAGATGGCACATGGCTCCAGCCCACGGAGGCTGCTCTTGTCAAAGGGGTCAAAGGCCTCGTCCCGCATGGTGCTCGGCTGCAGCACATAGCCACAGTGCCCACCGGCCATGAAGAGTGCCTGGTTCATCTGCATAGGCTTGTCTGAAAGAGCAGGGATTATAGTGGCCTCCAGGCCACCTACCCGGCCCCACTCCTCCTCACAGGGCCCCTCCTCACCTGGGGTCTGGAAGTTGAGGGCCACCAGCTGACTGCCACAGATCCACATGGGCAAGGGATCGTAATTGGAGGAGTCCAGCCGCTGGCCCTTGGGGTAGATGCGGGAGAGCTGCAGCCGGTTGTACTGGAGGAACTTCTTCCCTTTGGCCTTGTTCACATATTTCTCAGCCTTGGTTTCCGGAAAGGACGACATGTCCCGGTAGCAGGCACGTTCTGTGCCAATCTCTGGGCAAAACAGAAAGAACACTTACAGAGAGCCCGCCCACCCAGGTAGCACTGGAGGGCCAGCTCCCCCATCCCCGACCCGCGCAGAGGGACTAAACACGCTTCTTGCACCTGCTACGGAGGGCGCCTGACACACGTACACCCTGCTTGGGCCTCAGCACTTACTTTCTTCATCAAAAGGAACAGGCCGGCAGTAGACGACAAGCTCGGAAAGCTCCAGGGCGATCTTCTTCCTCCGTTCCATCATCTTCCCCTCAGTAAGCTGGTGACAGACAGAAGGCCCTGCAGCCCAGGCTGGAGCCACGTCCAGAAGGAAGCCCCTGCCAGCCTTGGGCACGCCCACACTGCAGGTGCTCTGGCCCTTCCTCCTCCTCCTCCAGACCCCACTGGACAGTAAACAAGGGCCCTCTGTCCTCAGCCTCACACCAGAATCGTCCTTCCTCTTCTTTGCCCCCAAGGACACACTTGCCTTCCAAGACTCTTAGGGGGCGGGATCCTCACCACCATCATGCCCCAGTGACCCCTCAGAGTCCTAGGGTTGCCTGCACTCCCCAGTGATGCTGTGTGATCATTCACTACCCAGCCTCCCTTAGGCAAAAAGGCCACCTTCTGGTTTCCTTGTGACTTCACTGGGGACTCGGGCCTCTGGCTGTCTTCTGGGCCCTAAGGATGATCCTTCCCTGTGTGCCCTCTGTGCTCTCACCCACGACCAGGCCCTACAGGGGCTGTGCCTGTGCTATACCACACTGCATGATGCCCACTACTATCCAACCGTGACCATGACACTCACACGGCTCTTGGTAGAGTCACCAGGGCCATTTGCTGCTGCCAAATCCAACAGGCACTTTCAGGTTCTTATCGTGCCTGTCTGTACCTCTCCAGCCGTCAACACCACAGACTCCCATCTGCCCCCGGCTGCCTCCAACCTCTCTGGCCTGCCCTTCCTGGGCTCTTCTGCCGTGCCACCCACACCCTCCAACGTTAGGGCCTCTTCCTGCTTTAGACCACCTCATCCTTCCTAAGCCTCTGGACAACCACTTCTGCTTCTACCCCAAGACTTCTCCCCTTACCTCTACCCTTACGTATCCAACTGCCCACTAAGCAGCCCCAATTGGACGTCACACGGATATCTCAAACTCAACACATCCTAAAGCTCCATCGCTGTCTATGTGTCTGTTTCTTCCGGATCCCTGCCTAGAGGTGGGGGCTGTGGCTGCACACCTGAGGCTGCTCCACTGCCCTGTGGGGGCCTGGAGGCCTCAGCCACCCAACAGGCTCACGTGCTGCCCACCGAGCAGCCCCACCAGCACCCCTGTAGGCTCCAGAAGGTTCTCACCCTGGCATCTGCAGTCTGGGCTACTTCACGGATCTTTTTCACCCAGTCCTGCAGCTCCTCCTGAGAGTCAGCAGCAACATCCAGGGACCAGTGTGCTACCGACGCCATGCTGATGGAGAAGACGAACAGCCGGTTGTTCTTGCCCTCAGGACGGATAGCTGAGAGAGCGAGAGAAGATGAGAGCTGGGAACAAGCATTTCTCTGTCCCCCACTCCACACCCCGGGCAATGGCTCAAATGAGTTCTCTCATCACCTGTCCTCCTTCCCACACCTGGTGAGGGAGGCAGTGCTGCTCTGCCAGGCCCATTTTACACCTGAGGACGCTGCAGCTCAGAGAGACAAGTCACTGCCGGGAGTGGTGAGCCAGGGCTCAAACCCAGGACTGGCTGACTCAGGCCTCTAACCTGGGCCATGGGCCCCTCCCCACCCTGTCTCCAAGCCTCTGTCACACCCCATGACCCAACCCATTAGGACTGGGGATGTTGGCTAGCCATCAGCTTCATCCACAGTGCCTGGCACAGGGTGAGCAGCGTAGGATCAAAGCTAGGGGTGAAGAAGGGAGCCAGGGGTGTCCAAGTACAGGGGAAGTCAGAGTGAGGGCAGCCTCTGAGGGTCCAGCCATCGGCTTCCTCCCTCAGAACAAGGAGAGGGCCACAAAAGGAGAGCCTGACCCCAAGGCACAGTAAGCAAGAGAAGGGACAGGGGCTCACCAATCTGACAAGCCGGCACATCCAAGACCCCCCGCAGCAAGTCCCCCAGGGGGCTGTTCTCGTCCAAGTGCTGTTGGAAGCAAAGCCCATGAGATTGTCAGCATGCCTGCTACATACATGCGTGAGGGATGTCTGTGTGTGTGTGACAAATACATCTCACAAGTGTACACGTGACTGCACAAACATGACACATGTTATATCAGAGACCACGGACACCACGGGGTGTGACTGGACCCCATGTGATGGGCAGCTGTGCATGCACAGGCATGCCCAACACTGTGTGTCATGGGTGTGTGCATGAGAAGAGAATCTGGGGATGGGAATCCTGTCCCACCAGCGTGGCTCTGGTCTCACCTCTCTCTCAGGCTCCAGGGCTGCTGGGCTGACCATTTCTTCCACATAGTTGGATGGGAACCAGAGCTGCTTCTTCCCACCATAGTCCCCTCGCCACCTGTGGAAGCCACAGGGTGCTGACCCCCAGCAACCACCCCAAAGTCCCACGAGGAGGGTATCCTTTGTCAGGGGCCCTCAGACCAAGGCAGGCACTACTGGTACACGTGTGGAACAGACAGCCCACAAACATACATCATCAGGGGCACATGCAGGGCCCGGTGTCTCCCAGCCCACCACACCCCAGCCTCTCCAGCCCCAGGGACCAGGCTCACCAGCCTCCCTCTTGCTTCTCCACGTTCTGGATGATGGCGCTCTTGGTGAAAGTCAGCTCGTCCTCTCTCTGGGCCTTGTAGTCAAAGAGGGCTTTGACTGCACACTGCAGAGGTGAGAAGTAGCAGTTAAAGCAGACAGTCCCTCCCCACCACTTTCCTGACCTGGGGCCCCACGTGTACACACTCGTGTGCTTGGGCTGCCCAGCCGGGGGTCAGGCGGCCAGAGGGGCCACTGCCGGCAGCCCGCCCTAGTTACAGTCCTCACTACTGGCCCTGCAGGAGGCTCCAGGACACATGTGACTGGGGAGAGAGCCAGGGCCTCTGCCACAGAAGCTCCCTGGGATCCAGGTGGAACCTTGCGAGCCCCGCCCTGGGCCATAGGGAGAGCCTTGAATGTACGCCCAGGAGTCAGGGCCAGCAAGCCAGGAAGGGAGTGTCTGCAGATGCCCTGAGTGCCTCCCCTGGGATCTGGAAGCCTACAGGCATGGCTGGGATCCCATCACTCCTCATCTAGAAAGCAGAAGAAAGAAGGTGTCCCCAGGCTCCCTGGCTGCTGAGGGAAGAGGATGAGGAATAGGGCCCAGCTCCTTACCCTGTAGAGAAAAAGGCAAAAAGAGGAAGATCCTGTCTGACAGATCTCCATGAGGTGAGGGAACGAGTGGCAAAAAACTAAGTTTTCTGGCCGTGTGCCCCACCCCCAGCCTGCTGCTGCCCGGGGAGGAAATGGGAGTTACCCCGGGGAGCAGTCTGGAAGGTCATTGCTGACCCCAGGGACGGGTTGGGGAGGGGTCAGCCCCGGGAGACCTGCGGTCATACACCAACCACACATCTCTCACAACCTCTTGAGCCTCGGAAAACCACAAACACCACTTCTCCACAAAGACCACAGATGGGCCCTGAGCAGAGAAATGCAAGCCCCAAGCAGCTGGGGACCCTCCCCAGCTTCCTGTGCCCAGAGGCCTGAGGTTATACCTTGAAAGTCGGCATAGGGTTTGCCTCCACATAGAAGCCAGGGTTGCGTCCTTCATACAGGGCCCCGTAGTCGGGCTCCTGGAAACACGACAGAATGGGATATGTTAATGCCCAGAGAGCCTAGATTCCATGTGCCCCGCTCCCCCTGGTGCGACTGGCCCCCACCTGGTCCTCCTCTCGAGGTGTCCAAGTCTGACCCTTCATTGGCACCTGGTCCACCAGGGTCCCCCAACCTCAATGGGGGTGGGCTCAGGGGCCTGGCCTCACCCCCTCCCTCATCCATGTTCTTACTCATGATTCTAAAATCTCTATCTCAGTTTCTGGGGGCCCAAACTGTTTCTGAGGTATCTGTTACCTGACACCCAACTGTTTCTAACCTTTCTGCAGCAAGCCCCCAGACACCACACATTCAGTGTTCTCATTCAGTGGCTCATTCGTTCACCGCCGAGCGCCCCCAACCCCCAGCCCCCAGAGGATGGCAGTCTTCTTCCTGGCCACCCGTGTCCACTGATGAGAAGAGTCTCAAGTGGATCTTCCGTCCTGGACTCCTTCTTTCTATCCAAGGCCACGACTCTGGCCCACAGCCCTCATCATCCTCTGCGCCATCAGTCCTGCCTTCTTTCTTCACTGGTCTCACACCCACACCTCTGGCGCCTACTTTCTCCTGCCCTGGGGACAAGCCTCCAGCCTCGGGCCTACCCTCTCCCTGTGTGAGCTCTAGGACCTCCTCAGCCCACACCTTGACTCACGGGGCTCTCTCTGCTTGAATGCTTATCCCCCACCTCTGCACCTGCCTAACTCATGCCCATCCTTGACACAACTCAGATGTCACTCTCTCTAGGACACCTTCCTGGCACCCACACTGTGGCTCCCAGCAGGGCTGAGTGGCCCTCCTAAGAGCTCCTACAACATCACAGGCCTCTGTCCCACATACCCAGATTACCCCATGACTGTCAGACTCTAGGCCTGCCCAGCAGCTAGCTAGGGAGTTTCTGGAGGGCCATGCTGGTCTCTCCCCTGCCTGCCATGCCCCCTCAACCACCAGGCCCTCACAGCTGTGCCAATCTTCTCCAGCGCCTCCTCGTTGATGGGATAGCGCAGCTTCATCTTGCGGTACAGCGGATGCTTCTCATAGTAGCTGATGAGGTCAACGAGGCTGTCAAACTCTGAGTTGCCCAGCATCACTGTCTGGCCCTCCTGCTGCACACGGCAATGCTTGATCTTGCCCTCAGCCCTTGACAAAGACAGACCAGTCGTCCAGGGTCAGGGCAGCCCAGACCCAGGCGAAGCCCTGTACCACCCCCCAGGGCCATACCCCTCACCGGAAGGAGATGGCATAAGAATTGGGCTCATTCCGTTTCCGCACCAGGAAGGCCCCATCACGGGGAACACGCATCAGCATGTGCTCGGCCTGTGCTCTGGTCAGGCTTGCGTGGTACCACCTGAGGACAGGCCCAAGTCAGGCTCTGGCTATCACCACCCAGGTCCCCGCCCCACCCCTCGTTCCCTCCCTCACTCTTTGCTCTCGTGGGCATTGGTCTGCGGGACAGGCTCTGAGAGGCGCATCTCAAATTCGTTGCAGCGCAGGGGCACCTGCTGGTAGTGTGTGATGAGATCATAGAGGGAGTCAAAGACGAGGTTGTCTGTCAAGAAGAACTTGGGGGTGCCAGCATCCTGCCGAGAGTGGATCCTGCAGTGCTGGACCTTCCCATTCCGCCTGAGGGATGACGGGGAGGCAGTGAGAAGCAGGCCCGAGCCCTGAACACCACACTCTACCCCAAGCAAGGCACCAAGTCTCAAAGAGGGAGGCAAACCTCCTAAGGAACTCAAGTATGGGGTAGCCCTAGAGGAGGGGCCTCACACTAACGAAAAAAAAGCACGTGTGTGTACGCGCACACGTGTGACGTGTGTGCACTTGCTAAAATGATGGCATGAAAGCCTAGAACAAAAGACAAACTGTGGGCTGTGGCCACCTCTGGGTGGTGATGTATCCACATGCACACGCACTGGGAGCGAGTTACCAGAAAGAGAGGGTATAGTCGCCCACGAAGGTCTCGCTCTCGCGCACTAAGAAGGAGCCGTCGGGGGCCCCTGTCTCAATGCAGTACTCGGTGAGTAGGCGCTCGGCGATGTGCCGCCCGTCCCGTCCTGCCCCAAGCTTCCCATGGAACCACTTCTCGTTGGAGTGCAGCTCTGTGCTGCCACTGGCCTGGGAGTGGGAGGGCAACAGCAAAGACACTCACTCAGTGACTCTGACCCCAGCCCGCCCCCAGCCCTGGGCCGGCCCCTCACCTCCTTGGGCTCCTCCTCATCCTCATTGCCCTGGTCACTGCTGGTCTCCTCAGAGTAGTAGATCTTGCTGCTGGTCAAAACGAAGTAGTGGGGATACCACTCCTATAAGAGACCAAAGTGAAGCCCCTGAACAGAGCCCTCTCACCACCTTGCCCCCTCACCACCCAGCCTGGCCCGGCCCTCACGTGGTTCACAGGGTCCTCTAGGTAGAGGATGCCATTCTTGATGGAGTTGCTGATGTCGTTCTCAGAGTACATCACGGACGTAGGCACCTCCTCATAAGCACTGCCCTCAGCCAGCTTCTTGTGCTGTGGGGGGCAAGCCAGGACATGGCAATGCCAGCCCCAGTCCCATAACTCCACCTCCTCACCCAGGCCTAGACCAACAGCTGAAGTGACAGCCTGGGAGAGGCACTGGGAAGTGTGGGGCTCCCCACCAGCCCACCATCCCTACCTTGATAAGGATCTTCCTCTTGAGCTGATTGGGCGAAGGGAGCCCATCGGCGGCAATGTCCACAGGCTTGGTGAGGAGTGTGTCCCCGAGCACCTTCTTGAAGTACTGGGCCATGTTCCTTTGCTGGGCAATGCTACAGTGGTCCTCGATGGATAGGATGACCGGGTACCTGCAGGATAGGGGACCAGTGCGGTGACACAGACCCTGTGATTCTGCAGGGTCAAGGCTCAGTCCAAACAGCCCCTCCAAGAGCGAGGTGTTAGCAGCTACGGGCTCGGGGGCCCTATCTATAGGGGAGCTATCCCAGAGAAGAGGTGGGACCTGGCCACTGGAAGGGTGGAGGGGGTCCTACAGGGGCAGCTATGGTGCAGCAGAAAGAAAGTGGTGGGACTGCTGAAGACGGGCTGCCCCAGCAGTGCAGAGAGACATCCCGCACCAATGAGCTCAGGAGAGATGAGAAGGAGCCTCCAAATTGAGTCACTGGGGAGCCTCTGGGGATCCCTTCAGTGAGGTGGGAGAGACTAGTGACCACAGGTTAGGGTGAATAGGAGTGCAGAATGGGACACAGGGAACAGACAATTCTCTGGGCTGTGAAGGGAAAGGAGCTGGCAAGACAATGGGCAAAAAAGGCCAGGGTTAAGGAGGTATTCTTTGAGGATGGGAAGAGCTTGACTGTGTTCCCTAGCTAAAGAGAAAGACTCATGAAGAAGGCAGGACAAGAATGCAGGAAACAGGGAGTAACTTGGGAAGCAATGGCTCAAGCAAGCGGCAGGAGAGGAAGAGAGACCAAGAGGAAGGACAAAGATGAAAGGTGGGGGGCGTGGGGACAGGGTATTGAGGGGGCCCTCTGCCCTGTCATAGGAGAGAGCTGGGTCCCAAGCCGACCTCTAGGGTCTCCCACATCCACTCACTCTGAGGCCACAAAGGCATGCTCCTTGATGGTGTGCAAGACGTCTGAGAACTTGATCTTGGTGGTAAGGGTGTGTCCATGGTAAATGACAGGCATTCCGTCTGGGCCATCCCAGCAGTCCACTGGGGAGCAACATGACCACAGTCAAGTGGGCAGGCCTCCCATCTTCCTCCCCAACCCTGGCCCCCACGCACACTCAATGCAGCGACAGCCCATCCGCAGGCAGCGAGCATAGGCTTCCAGAGAGGACTCGCTGGAGAACTGGTCCCCGGTCAGGTACCTGGACAGGGAAGGAGAGGCAGGGGTGGTCAGGCGAGCCCTCTCCCTCCCCACGTCAGGCTGGGTGGGGCCTAGGGAGCCACTCACGTATTGTGCGAGGAAGAGATCCAGTAGTGGGAGAGAGGGTTGTTCATGGTGTCTGGGCACACCGCATCCAGCTGCGAGTTCCACACACTGTTCTCTTTGGAGAACAGGAAAGTGACAAACTGTCCAGGAACAAATGTAGAAGGAAACAAATGTAGAAGGAAAGAGAAATTGAGTCCCTGCCCTAGCCCACTGGAATGGGGGTGGTGGGAAGGAGAGAGGGTGCTCAAGCCTCAACTGGGGTGGGCAAGAGGGCAGTGGGGAGGAACAAGGTGGCATCCCTAAGGAGGATGTGGCTCCTGGGAACCAGGTGGGGCTCTGGTCAGCTCCACTCATTCTCTCTGACACAAGGGATGAAAGCTAGGCCTCACCTCGTCCAGGAAGAAGTATGGCTCCTCAATCTCTCGCAAGGGGTCTCGGAGGAAGCTGAGCATGAACTCCTGTACCTGGAGCCGGTCAACAGCCCACAGCTCCTGATGGGGGTGGAGGGGCACATGTGAGAGGCCTCCCGTCAGCAATGAGCTCAGCCCCCCTTAGCCAGGAGCCCTGGCCCAGTCCTAGCCCAGCCATACCCCCTGGTACTCGAGGAGAAACTGCTGGAACTCAGGAAGGGACACTCGGCAGAGCTCTGGTCGCTCCCCGGCCCTGCAGTAGAGAAGGGAGGTACCTGGCGGCCAGCTGGCTAACATGGTCCACAGGCAAGGGGCCCCTTGGAAGGCAGAGCCCAGTTCCCAGCCAGCACAGCTGCCTAGAATGGTCCAACATGCCTCACTCCCTCCCACTGCCTCCCACCTCATGGTGAATCACCCAGGGGAGAGATGAAGAGGGCCCAGGGGAGAATCCCACCTCCCCACTTCAAACCAAACCTCAGGGCACTGGCTTCCAAGAAAGGGAGGTCCATCTGCAGGAGACAGAAGCTGGTCAGAGCGAGAGCCCCTGGAGGCCATGTGGGAAAGGGGCTCTCAGGAAGAAAGGCTGGGGAAGCAGATGGGGGCAGGCCTCAAGAGGAGAAGAGCTGGAGAAATGGCACCCCAAAGCCCCCAAGCAGGGCAGCAGGGCTGAGGCAGGTGGGGCTGGGGCTGGGGTGGGAGAGCAGGGGCAAGGGCCGCGGGAGGGCAGGTGACTCATGCACCGTCTTCTGGGCGCTGTACATGAGGCTGCGGTACAGCTGAGCAAACTGCCCATAGGTGATGTCACTGCTGCGCTGCTCCACGTCCTGCGTGGTACAGAGCAGGACTGCTGGTCAGGCTTATTGGCCAGGGGCTCCCGGCCTCCCCTGCCACACCTGCAGATGGCCCAGGAGACCCTTACCGTCAGCCGCTCTCGGAGGAAACGCATGTTGGGGACCCGGTAGTTGACCTGGGACAGCATGTTCTTCAGGTCCTTGGCTGATATACTGAGGAAAGAGAGACATCCCCAGTGGACTCACCCAACCTCTCATGACCTCTGACCTGTGGGCTGAGTCCACCCGGGGCTGGACAGGTAAACAACACTACTCTGAAGTACTGAGGGTGAAGCTGGATCAGAAGCCTTGGGGTGACCAATGGAAGTCCCTTCCTTTCTCTGGGCCTCAGTTTCCTTATCTGGGAAAAGCCAAGCCCATGATTCTGGCCAGGAGTGACCAGGCTCAGAACAGTGGGTCAGGCATGGGGGGAGGGGAGCCAATCTTCAGCTCCCCACCGCCCCCAGCACTACTCAAGCCACACCTCTGGCCTCTCTCTCTCCTAGGCAGCAGGAGGCCCATGAGGACAGAGGGAGGCAGCCTCCCACCACTCCACCTTCAAGCTCCAGCAGGGTCCACTCCCAAACTCCCTGTGAGGTGCAGCTCAGCAGCGATTCCCCACCCACCACCCCTGGGATGCTGGGAGTTTTGTGCAAGGAGAGCAGGGGGATGTCATTCTCAGCCAAATACCACTACTGGCAACTGAGCACTCTCCTGGGGACTGACAGGGAAGCGTCCCTGCCCTCCAGGGATGCCCTGCCCAGGATATGGGACACTGCTGGGAGACACTGCCGGGCCTGACCACAGGATGGAAAAGATGAGGGGAAAGAGAAGCTTTCTCTCCTGGAAGGTGGTGTCAGGCAGGGGAGGGCAGGCACCCCTCCTCCCCCTGTCCAAGAGCCTGGCAGGCAGCACAGAGCTCTCTGAGAGGATTCAGCTCTGTACTGACTGGTCCTGGCCACGATCCACAAGTGCTGTTCAGGAAGCACTTGCTCTGCACAGGCGCCGGCTCATCCGCCCCTTAGTCACCCAAGAGGCAGGCTCTGTCAGGGTCCTCACTTGGCAGGCTAGGAAACTGCTGCATCACCAAGCTTTCCCTCCGTGGGCTCTGCCATCAGCATCACCAGCAGGCTGTTATCTCTCCCACTAAAACCACCTCTCTTGCCCCTGCTTACCTCTCCAGCTACTGCCCCCTTCTCTGCTCCCCTTCATGGCAATGCCCTGAAGGAGCCACCCATGCTCCCTTTCATTCCCTGAACCCCCATCCCCACTCCTCCACTGCCCATCTCAAGGTCACCAACTACCTCTGCGGTGTTAAGCCCAAGGGGCACCTATCTTAGTCTTCTCCACACTTGACAAGGCCTGGCATAGCTGACTACTCTCTTCTCCCTGGGCTTCCAGAACTCTATACCCTCCAGGTTCTCCTCTTACCTCGAGTTGCTACCATGAGCTGCTACATCCCTTGGCTGGCTCCTCCTCACCCAGCCCGTCCCCAGCATGGAGTGGAGCAGCCTGGGACCAGCCACTGGCCTTCTTCCCTTTTTATGCAGTGCTTACCCCCAGGTGATCTCTAGCCTTAAGGCCTTCCGTGTCATCTAGATGCTCCTCAGATAACATCTCCAGCCCCAACGTCTCCCCTGAACTCATTCTACCCCTGCCTACTCAAGGTTTCTACCTGGACATCTAAGGGCATCATAAAACTTAACACGCCCCAAATGAACTCCTAAGCTCCCCCAAATGTGCTCCTCCCACAGCCTTCCCCATCTCAGTCAATGGCAACTCCATCCTTCCAGATGCTCAAGCCAAAAGCTTACTGTCATCCTCGACTCCTCTCTCTCGCACCCCAAAATCAATCTGTTAGGAAATTCTACTGGGCTCTATCTTTGAAACACAGTATAGCCAAAATCTGACCACCTCCTACCACCTGGACATTGACCAAGCACTGTCATCTTTCCCTTGGACTGCTGAAGCTGCTTCCTAACTGAGCTCTCTGGCTCTGCCCTGCCCTGTCCAACAGCAGCCAACACACTTGTGTAACTGAGGTCTGGTCACGTCACGCCTCTCTTCAAAACCCTCCGTGGTTTTCCATTTCTTTGACAGCAACAGTCAAAGGTCCCTATGTGACCTAGTCTTTATCCCCTCATCGCTCCTTGGCCCCCTTGGCTGTCACACCATGGCCTCAAAGCCATGAGCTTCAAAGCACCCCCTCACATACTAGAAGGCCACTCTGATCCTCTTTCCAGGACACCCAGAGCCAGTTCTGCACTTCCTGTCTCTGCCCACAGTGGCAGAGCACACAGCTTACTGTCCCTGTCTTCTCTCACCAGTTTGCACCAAGGCCATCAGAGTGCTTTCTAAAGGAGGGTGCTTGTGCCAGAACCAATGCCTACCGCCCAGCCCTGCTTGAGGCAGGTCCCCTGGGTCCTCTGGTTCTCTAGGCAGCCACTCAGAGGCCTGTCTACTGTTCTATTTTGCTGCCCCAACCCACCCTGCTGGGCTAGAGCCACAGCTCAGTACCCACCGGTCCTCACGGTTTCGATCCACTGAGTAGAACTGCTTCCGCAGCCACCTAGAGGGAGAAAAGCCTGAAGTGAGGGCCACTTTTCCGGACAGGGCCAGGCCCAGGCCCGGGGAGGAGATCAGGAGGCAGTGCTGGGCAGAGAGAGGTCTGCGTCCCTACTCCTGCTCCCTAGAACCTAATGCCCCCACCCCTAACCCCAAGCATATCAGAAGAGGTTCTTACCTCTCAATCTGCAGGGGTGTGGCCGCCTGCAATGTGTCTTCCATCAGCCAAGTTAAGCCCTTAATCCACATGTTCACTTCATCTTCAGACGTAGCTGCGAGCAAAGGGTAAGCAGCTGAGTTGAGGGCACGCACCTCCTGCTGAGCCGGGAGCCAGTGGACATTCCCCTTAACCTTGACTCCTACCTTGCAGGCTCAGGGTCTTCAGGCGGAATTCCATCCCATACAGGATGACAAAGCAGTGTGACTGGTCTGGTCGGAAAGCAGGGTCCTCTTGGTAGCGATCAAAGTCCCGTGAGGTCTTCCCTGGGCGGATCTCCTTGATTTCACGAATGTCAACTAGGAAGGTAGAGAAGAGGCCAAGGTCAGGCTGGAGTCTCAGCGAGTCAGCACCAAAACGAGGGCAGCCTGGTTTCCTCGTTCCCAGGCTCTCCCTTGGGGGGACCACAAAGACTACTCACAGTCCCACTGGGTGATACAAGAGAGCTGGGCTAAGTCTATGGACAGACTTCTGCTAAAAGCTGAGAGGTCTGAGTGCGCTGTCTGGGGGAGCAGGGAGCTCCGTCCTGGGTACCTGCCCTTACTGAGAATATAGGTGGGTCACCCTGACCTGCAAAAGAGCTGGACTCTAAAAAGAGAAATGGGGACCCAAGGCTGTTCTGTGAGGACCATTTCCTAACACAAAGTACACAAACCAGATCATAAAGTCCCAAAGGTAGGGCTGGGGCTGTGCAGGCCCGAATGGGTCTCCGGATCCATGGGAGGAAACAGGGATCAGGCCCAGAGAACTGATGCACCCTGAAAGGGCCCACCCCCTAAAGATAGCCCCAAGCAAGTGTCAGGAAGAGGCCTAGTTCCCCGAGGCAGCAGCTGTCCAAGGGGACATTTCCCCATCCTGGCTATCAAAGGGCCTGCCCATACTCCCCCGCCCTCACACAGCACACACCTGAAGGGCAGATGACACGGAGTGATTCATTTAACTTCTGGTAGTCTGGGTTTTACCACCTATAAAGCAAAGGGCTTCAATTTCTCTAGAGGGCAGGGTGGTAGGAAAAACATGCATGGGCTCTGGGGTGAGACTGCCTGGACTAGAATCCCAGCTCCACCTCATGTTAGCCGTGTGACCTAAGCAGAGTGATACCCACTCTTGACCCCACTGCTCCATTTGTGAACACAGGTAACAAACCACAGCATCGTGAGGGTGTTGGTAAGATCATAACAGCCCAAAACACCCAGCCGTGTAGGTGGCACATGGTAGGAGCTCATTCAGCGCTGGCCGGCTCCCTCCCCAGAAGCTGCTCAGACCACAGCTTCTGGTCCCAGGCCTGGAAAGGGCCTTGGCACTCTGCAGCACAGGGAAAGGTTGCCCCCGGCCACACACCCACGTTATCCCCTGGTGCTGGCTGGGACCCCGGACAGAGAACAGACTTTCCAGGCCAGGCAAAGAGAGACAGATTTAGGGAGGATCAGGTCAAACAGAAGAAGCCCGGCTTAGCACCAGCGATAACTCTCTCTGAGCACCCCCTTAGCTCTAGAGCCTCTTCAAATGCTCTCAACCCAGACTGCCCTGGAAGATTTGGAGCCAACAGCAGGGCCACATGGTGCCCGGCCAGCCTCTACCCCAGGAGCCCTACCAGCCCGAACTGCATACCACCTTGGCTGGAATGTGGCCACCAAGCTCTCTTCCTGTCCCTCTAGCCACAACTATGCCCCATCTGGAATACGGCATTGCTTCTGGCCCCAACCCCAGCTCCCCCACCACAATATTACTCCTTCTATCTGGGCCCTGCTCCCATGCCCTCGGCAAAGCCCGTGGGCCTGGTCTTCCAGCTGAAAGCCTTGATCTTCCTGCCAGTTGCACTGTCATCCCCACCCTCCCTTCTCCTCACCAATCAGCCATCTTTCCTGAGTCTTCCAAATCTTTATAAAACATTGTTCTGATCCCTCCCAAGGCTGCTCACTGAGGGAGAATATGTTCCTCCTCCGGCCTCCAAGGCCCTTCATGATGGGGCTCAGTGATTTACCTCCCCAGCTTCTTCCCTCCATCTTCTCTGCTCCATCCACACTAAGCTGGACCAAGGGCAAGAACAGCCAGTGCTTCCTGTCCCCCATTTCATCCTGGTCCCTATCTGGGGACTGTCTACCTCCCATCCATTCTCTCCCACCAAAGACCCAACTTGGAAGCATCCTCCTGCAGAAATCATACCCTTGACAACTGGCGGCACTATGTGTGTGCGTTCCTCATCTCCCCCTAGGCCAGGCAGGGCCCATCCAGTGCTTACTGAATGAGTGAAGGAACAAATGAAAAAGGCAGGCACACAGGTGGGGGCAGAGGCAACAAAACGAGAGTTGAGTTTTAAAAATGAGCAGTTATACTCAGGAAGAAACAGGGAGGGGGGGAAATTGAGTCACAAAGACCTAGCCTGAAAAGACAGAGTTTCCAAGGATGGAAGGAGGAGCTGAACAGGGGAAATGCCCAGATCAGAAACTGTAAAATAACCACAAGCTCTGCCCTTTGAAACAGAAACCAGCATGCTCTTCCGGTGCAGAGCTGCTGTCATCTACCTCCCACACCTCTCACACAGGCACACAACCTCACACACACAAACACATACAGGCCAGGGCCTGCGTGGTCCACAGCCTGGGCACTTCCTCTCAGCTGCCTGCCAGTCATTAGAGGTAGTCCAAGACGTGGCTACCACCCAGCAAACAGCTCACCACCCGGCAAACAGCTCAAGGGGAGGTCCGAACCCTGCAGCCAGGCCACATGCACGTGCACATGTGCACACACACACAACACTGCCAGCAGGCCCTATGTGAACTTCTGGCCTGCCCTGTGTTCCTGGGCACATTTCCACTGAGACCAGGTGGAGGCAGAACAGGCTCTCGCCCAAGACAGGAACCAGCTAGGCACAGAGAAGCTCCAGGCCAGGCGTCCAAGTTTCCCAAGCTCCTGCTGGCCACACCGGGCCCGTTGTACTTCCCCCTGGAAGGAGGAGTCAGCCTGGCCCTGATGCCCTCCAAGTCCATCAAGCCAACAGCAGGTTGAAAGGACGTGACACCAGGGTGAGACACTCTACTAGGTTCTTAAAAGCCACATCCTGTGTGACCTCCCAACCTACTCCTCATCCTCCTGCCTCCCAGAACAAATACAGCAGGGTCCCCTTTCCTGAGAGAGCCAGGGCTGGTCCCCCAGGGACTGCCATCATAGGGAGGAGACTCCCTGGGACAGGCAGGGCCTCTGCCCTAGTTGGGGGGAGAGACAGGCTGAGCCACCCAGCATGGTCTGGGTCAGACCTGCAGTGAGAGAGGAAGAGCAGGAAGAGGGATCCTCCTAGGACCTGGGAGCCTGGGGAGGGGAGGAAACCACACAGAGGAGAGGAGAGTAGCATCCTATTCCCAGAGACCCACCACCCAGCGCTCGACCCCACTCAGAACCATGGGAGAACAACATTCAGGGGAATACCGGGGAGAAGAAAAGCCAGGAGTACTGAGAGGTCCTTGCTAGGCTGGAGACAACGGAGTGAGATGGGGAACCCTCTGAGGACAAGAGCAGCATCCCACAACCAGTGGGCCAGGCCAGCCTGATGTATAGCCAAAGGGAGTGTAGGGCTTTCGCTGATGACAAAAGCCCATCCACAAGTTCACTCCAACCCAAGGGCCTGGGGTTCCATCGATACAACCCAGCCAGCTCAGCCCGTCAGGAGCCCCGGTGTGTTCATTCCTCCAAGGACCAGATCCCTGAGGCCCGTGCAAAAGGCTGCCCAGGCTTCAGGAATGGCGTGGGTGTCACCATGCCAAGCATGGCCGTTGTACACAGTGACAAGATAAGCTGCCTGGGTGGTGAAGGGGACTCAGTCCCCGGCATTTAATCACCCACAAACTCTCATGAAGAAATAGAGACCAGCCCTCCTTGAGAGACTCTGGGGTAACGAGGGACCACCCACACCGGGCCAGGGACCAGCATCACATGAGGGCTGAAGACCTTCTTACCAGCCAGGCTGCCTGGTGCTCTGGGCAGAAGTCTGGGGGCCCTGGTGGCGATCTGCCTCTTCCCACTCCTTCAGGAAGCCTGCCCTGACCATCCCCTTCCTGAAGGCTGCCCAGGCCTAGCAGAGGAGAACCAGACAGGTCTTCAGTTCTAGCTGTGCAGCCCTGGGCAGTCCCTCACTCCTCTGGCCTCAGTTTCTCCACCAGTAAACTGGGAATTCCCCCTACCTCACAGGGTTGCAGTAAGGGTCCTGCCAGGAACCACTGGTCCCAGTCAAGTCTGAAGAAGCCTGTCCCTTGTCTGTGCACCTAATGCCATCAGCATGGGGCCTATGTAAGCTGGCAGCAGCGAAGACATCTGTGGCCACCTGCCAGGCCTTGCTGGGGCAAACCCAAACCTAGAAGAGGTAAAGCTGGGCCATAGCTGCCTCGGCCTACGGAAGAGAAATCCAAGGTCTCACAGAGATGGGACACCATCGGGGAGGAGTGAGACTCCGAGGCCCCTGAGTTCAGACCAGTCATGCAGACATGCTCTAAGCCAGAGGCCGCTTCCTGAGCCTGCAGCACCCGGTCTGTGGCAGCCACAACACCCCACCTACACACTCGCCAACAGTTGAGGTACATGCACCCCACCACCTCACATACGGTGGGGTGTCAGAATGAGAGAGTAACAGATCTGAAATCACAAAGACCAAGTTTTGGATCCTGTTTCCAAGCGAATAGCTTGGGCCTCGGGCAAGTCTGCTCTCCTCTCTGGTAGGTGAAGTGAAGGTAGATAAAGTGAAGGCTTTAGTGGGGGTGAGCCCATCACAACCCCTCCACCTGCAAACAGACTACTACACAGAGACACCCACAAGGGAGAGTCAGCCTCGGCCTGCCCTGACTGCCCTCAACCTGGGATCGGAAGGAAACATGCTCGCTGCCTGGAGGCAGGGGCCAGCTCTAAGCACTGAGGCAGAATGCCACAAGACTGAATTTGCAAAAAAACAAAGGCTGGCGAGACCTGGAGGCAGACTCTCTCTTCTTTCCTCTCTTGGCCCAAGGGGAGACTACTTGCCTGAGACCACAGAGACCAGCAGTTACTCAAAGCAGAGGCCTGGGTCATACAGGCCTGGAGACCAACTGCCTTCTGGACATTCTAGTAATGGCAGACGTTCTCCCTTTAAGAGCCTCGGTTTCCTCATCTGAGTCACAGAACTGATCTCAAGCACTTTCGGAGCTGTGCAGCTAGACGGTAACAAAGGGTATTGTTGCTGCTCTCAGGCTCAGCTGAACACTTGCCTCTGCAGGAGAGAAGGCCCCCACTCCTGGGAGAGCACCCACTGTACTGGATGGGGAGGAGACAGTGCGTGAAGGGAACAAGCTAAATGGCAGGCAGCCAGCCTGGAGCCTGGGAAAGGATAGAGGACAATGACCACAGAGGACCTGTCTGTGCTTGGCTCCTCTGAAGGTAGGGCTGCTTCCTGTTTCGGAATCCCCACCCCCTCCCAGACATCAGGCCACGCCACAAGTCCACCAGCCCTCCTCCTGCCCAGTGCATCAGGCACTGCAGGGATGTGCAGAGGGGCAGCATTCCCGTTGACCAGGCAGAGTCCCAGGATAACAGGAACCGCAGGGAAGAGAAAGGGGTGACAAGCCTTTTTCAGGGTTCCTTAAGGAGCAGAGCCCATGAGAGTCAGCCAATCCTGCCCCAGGGGGTAAAAACGTGGCTTCACCTTGACTCTGGTGGGCCCTCTGAGGAGAAGAGGGAGCCCAAGCATCAAATCCAAGACCCTAAACTAGACCCAAGCTTCTTGGTCAGGAACTCGTGTCCTAGCATCCCCTGCCCTCAACAAAGCCACTTTCCAAATATCCAAACCTACTGGCCCATTAACCACCCATTAGGCAAGGAGATGTACGGAGAAGAACCGTGAGCAAAAGCATTAGCGAGGTGGGCAGGAGGCACGGCCCACCTCTCAGCCTCATTTGCAAAATAGGGTCACCACGCCTGCCTGCCACCTCCTGCACTGAGCTACCGTGAGATGTTGATGAGACAGGAGACACGAAAGTGATCTTACCACAAAGAGACAAGAGGACGTACTGAAAATTAAACGCCCAAAATGATGAAGGTATGGCCAAGAAAACCACCACACCACCACCACAACAACAGAAGGAAACGGCACATATCACAAATTTCTGGACATGAAACATGCTTTCACTGAAATATTTCTCTTGAGAGTTTTCCCTTTACAAGGTACATAAGTTAACTGATGTAAACTGCAATAGAAACTACCTATATAAAAATGCATGTAGGGGGCCGGCCCGGTGGCGTAGCGGTTAAGTGCGCCCGCTCCGCTTCGGCAGCCTGGGGTTCGCAGGTTCGGTTACTGGGCGCGCACCAACACACCGCTTGTCAAGCCATGCTATGGCGGCGTCCCATATAAAGTAGAGGAAGATGGGCACGGATGTTAGCCCAGGGCCAGTCTTCCTCAGCAAAAAGAGGCAGATTGGCAACAGATGTTAGCTCAGGGCCAATCTTCCTCACTAAAAAAAAAAAAAAAAGCATGTAAATACATTGTGCAACTTAAAAAAGCTGCAACTCATGATAAATATGAAAAGCCTTCTTAAAATCTAAAGAACATGTAAGAGGTAAGTGAATATTACCTGGACAGGTCCCTTGCCCTCTGGGGATTTTCACTACCCCCACAGGTGGGATGTGGGCCCCCAGGTCCCCTCCAGGCCTGTGTGCCTAGCCCTGCAGGAGGCGCTGGAAGAAGGTGGGGAAAGCCCAGTCCTCCTCAAAAGAGTCTAAATCCAATCAAGGCAATGAGACCCACAGATCCCAGCCCCGCAATGGCTCACAGCACTCCTTCCTAACCTCTGAGCCTTTGCACGTGCCAGACCTACCTTCCCATGTAAGTCTCCGCCAGGCCCAGCCCAGTGGCATACTCAGTGCTCCACCACTCTTGTAACTATCTAGTACTTTCTGGTGTCTAGGCCACTGGCGTGTAAGCTCCCCAAGGAGGAAACCACATTTGATTCTTCTCTCCATTCCCCAAACCCAGGTCCTGGGGAGGCCTCAAAATGTTTACAGAGGGCTTAGGAGCAGGAACGAACACATGAAGAGTTAGACTCCAGAGTTAATTATCTAAGAGAGGCAACAAAGGCCACAGAAGCTCTAAGATGGTATCAGGGATGGCTTCCTGGAAGAGGTGGTGCAGTGGGGCAACAAAGGCTGAGGAGCTACAACAAATATGCAAATGTAGTGATCAGTGAGGTGACTATGGGGACACAAAAAGGAAGAACCAGGCACAGTCTGGGGGGACATGGCCCCTGGGAACCAGTGGAATCTGGAAACACTGGGAAGTCCCTGCACAAAGGTTCCTGCAGCCAGTGGGAACCATGGGAAGCTAATGGAGCTTCAGGGAAAACAGAACAAAAGAGGCAGGGCTCCCTGAGCACCATGCCCTGCTTGGCTCTAAGCCAAGGACACCAGGCAATTGAGAAGAGTGGGTCCCAGGGGTCAGGAGAGGTGTGCAGATCTTCCCAGAAACGATCTCTCATCAATCACCCTCTCCACGCACAGCCTGGGGCAAATAGATGAGCCATTCACAGTCCCCCCGCCCATCAAGCTAGCCACCTCCTTCATCACCCTCCAAAGAAACTGCATAACCCAGGGTCTGAATGAGCACAAATGGGCCTGAGCCTTCTCCTCCCAGAGGATGCTGAGATGGAGAAAGGAAGCCACAAGGGGAAGCAACTGCCATCCAGCCAATTCCCGGCCCCATACCTCTGCCACCCCTACACACAGAAGTTCCTGCACAGCTCTCCAAAGGTAGGGCAGGCACTGTACCCCAGAGCTCCTTTCACAGGGGCCAGAGTTTGGGGCTCTACACCCCAGGGTGCCTGTCCCAGGCAGGAACCTACAGCTTTGACAGAGTTTTCACAGCTCTGAAGGAAAAGGATGGAGGTGGCTGAAGAAGAGACAAAGAACCTGGACACAGGAGGGAAAAGAGCCTGATGCAGCAGGAGCCAGGGGCACGGGATGGCTAGCAGCTTCCATGCTAGCCGCCTATTGCCCAAGGCCCCTGGAAGGAGCGTGAGATGCACTCTCCCCAATTCTCCTCTCTGTTCCGAGGCTATAACCTTCCTCCTCCTCCCTTTCAACATAAAAAGGAGCAGCTCCCAGCTCTCAGCAGAGGATGGCAAAAGCGGAGGGGTGGGTAGCTCTCTACCTCCATTTTACAGACGAGGATCCAGGCTTGGAGACCTAGGGCCACAGGATCACACAGCACAGGGAAGGCAAAGCCGGAGCTTATCTCCTTCCCATTCCTGTGCAGTAGATGCCTTCAAACCAGACCAGCAGGGTACCCAGGCCCAGAGCTCCCTCCCAGGATGCACACAGGAAAACCCTAGCCAAACCCTGGAGTTCAGGGCACACCAAGGGCAGAGCTCAGCACCTGCTCTCAGCTGGGGTTTTTCGTCAGTCACTGTTCCCCAAACACCTGACAGAGAAGAGCAGCCAGGCCTGACTCGGCATCCGCCCCCTCTCCCACCTTGATAAACAGGAAAAGGCCATTCAGACAGCTGGATGGAGGTCTGTGGGATCCTTCTACATGGGACCCTGCACCCCTATGTACTAACTGCTTCAGGTCACAGATGTAAAGGATCCTTGCCAGTACATGAATCATCTGCAGTATAGATTCTAGACGAATGTCCTCTTTGGAGCAATGAGGAAATGGAGGCTCCAAAGGGTCTTGTCATGGTCACATGGTGGTTCACGGCAGAACTGAGACCCACTGCAGTGGCCCCACAGCAGCCACCATCCCTGACATTGGGTATGCAGAGAAAAAGCAGGGCAGCCCCAGAGAGCCTTCACACCATCCAGGCAGACAGCCTTCTTCCCTAGGACACTAGACTAATCCCACCCATTTCAGAGGTGGAACAGCATGCCCAGTTCCCAAAGGAAGGAAGAGAAAGAAGGCCCCACCCAGAGAACTCAAAGCTGTGAGAGAGCTGAGCTGCTGTCTGTTAGGCTTATTCATTCATTATATCATCCAATCAAACATGTATTAGGCATCTCTCTACTCCATGTCAGGCCTTGGGTTGGGTCCTGGGTAAACAGAGATCAATAAGGCATTTGAGTTCCTGCCCTTGAGAAAGCTCCTGCCTGGTGGAGGAAACAGATGGGGAAGCAGATAACTATGAGGTCGTGCAAAGAGTGGAACAACAGGGAGATGTCTGTGGTGCTGAGAGCGCAGAGAAAGTGAGCAGTTCTCCTTGGGAAGTCTCGGACTGCTCCGCAGAAGGCAGGTCGGGAGAGCTGTGCTGCCCGAGTCAGGCAGAGGGGATCACAGAAGCCAAGGCATCAACGCAGCAGCTTGGTTGTTCAGTTTCGTGGACGAGGGGGAGGGAAAGTGGGCCTACATTGGCCTTCAACACCACAGTTAAGGGAAAGCCAAAGCAGGGAGACGGGGCTGTCCCCAACTTTTCTGCCCGAGCCTAGATGACTCCCCAGGCAGCCCACAGGTCAGCCTCTCAGGCAGAGGTTCTGTGCACTCTGACCTCTGCCTCCTCTGCAGGCTGATGCTGCCCAAGTTCTTTCTAGATGGTATATGTCTGCCAGGCCCCCAGCTACAGGAGAGAGGCTAAGGGCCGAGGAGGGCCAGGTCACAGAGCTGTCAAGGACCACAAAAGGCCCAACGAAATGCCCCCACAGTATATTCAGGCCACCTGAAGAACCAGAGTACTGAGCATAAGTCACTTGTCTATCCTCTTTCCTGACCCTCAGAGTAATCAATACTGTTGCCCACGCCCTCCCTTCCTGCTTGAAACTCTGCCCTTGACTTCTCCCTCACAACGTCTCCTGGTCGTCCTGCTTCTTCTTGGGCTCCAGACCTACCCCCATTACATGCTGGCCTTCGTCAAGGCCAAGGCCAAGACACTCTCATCTCCTGATGCTCTACCTTCTCCCTAGTCAATGTCATCCACACCCACAGCGTTAATTACCTCCTATTACAGATCATTCACAAACACACAGCTCTAGCCTAATCCTCGCCTCTAAGCTTCAGACCCTTCAATCCAACTGCCTACTTGCCATCTCGACCTGTTCACCTCAAAACCACCTCAAAGTCAACTCCTCAAAACCAAACACATTATCTTCTCTCACCAAAACCCAGACCTCTTGCCACACCTCTTAGGTGAGCTAACAACATCACCTCCAAAAAGGTGCATAAACTAGAAACCTTAGAATCATCCTTAACATCTCCTTTTCTCTCACTACCCCCTAATCTAATCCTTGAACAAGTGCTACGGACTTTATTATTCACAACCATATTTACTGAACACCTAGATGAGTGGACACATCATGAGTGGACACATGAGTGTATTTTTTTTAATTGATGTTTTAATAGTTTATAACACTGTGAAATTTTGGGCTGTACATTTTTGTTTGTCCATCACCATATATACGTCTCCCTTCACCCCTTGTGCCCACCCCCTACCCTCATTGCCCCTGGTAACCACAATACAGTTTTCTCTGTCCATGTGTTGGTTTATATTCCACATATGAGTGAGATCATACAGTGTTTGTCTTTCTCTTTCTGGCTTATTTCACTTAACATAATACCCTCCAGGCCCATCCATGTTGTTGGAAATGGGACGATTTTGTCTTTTTTTATGGCTGAGTAGTATTCCATTAACACACGTGTATTTTAAGGCTCTTTGACTCACTGTCCTCTCCACTGCAGGGTTAGCTCCTGAGGGCATGGACCATGTCTGTCAGCTTCAATGCCCCAGTGCCTAGCAGGAAATGGAATGTCAGAAGAAAGAAAAATCTGGGGCCTTCCCTCCCCAAGGAAAAATCAGAGGCCTCTGACTGGGGACTCAAGTGATAGGGGCTGAAGTTGGGGGACAGGTGGAAGGGGACACAGGTGCCTCCCGTTGTGGAGCTTGCTGAGCCCCATGCACCTCACCACCCCAGCCCTGGCTCCCCACCTCTTCAGTTTCCATGTGACTGCCACAACAGGCCCTGCTCCCTTCTGGGGGAGATGTGAGGCCACCCCTTAACCCCCCAGCAGAGTCAACCTTGCTAGGAGGTTGGAGCCATCCTAAGTAATGAAGGGAGTCATCAAGCTGGAGGCCTGCTTGCTCACATGCCCTCTTCTGCACACCCCACTAGGCTCTCCCGTCTTAGTGCTGCTTGGCCCAGCCTCTCCTTAGCATCTGGCCACACTCCCTTTGGGCCACGCCAGCCTAAGCCAAGCCACTCTTCTCCTTGTCCTCCTTTTGCTTCCTGGGGAGGCAAGGCCCCAGTGCATGATCTAGTCTCTGATCTCACTCTGAGGTAGGAGGGAATTCACCCATTCGCTGCCTCCCCAGGAAGCCCAGCTCAACTCTTCAAAATCACCTGCCCTATTGAGAGAGAGGGCTACCTTGAGACTTCTTCCTCTTCCTGATTTTAATTCCCTAGTTTTACCCTCCTAAGACAGCTTCTGGCCTCCCCTCCCCTAGCACAGGTCCTGGGAGAGCTGCCTCCCCACTCCCTACCCCAGCCTGCAGAGCCTCACCCTCCCAGTGTGGGCCAGTTCTCAGGCCAGGGACCAGGATATCCTCACGGGAACAGTCCAGGCACCAGGCGTTCGGTTCTCCCTGGAGGGGATGCTCTCTGTATTTCACTGCTGGCCCCAAGAGGCCCTGAGTAAAATCCCTGACAAAGTGACATATGCTACCTTTTCTAACCTCCTTGGTAAATACGCTAAGAACTCCCTAGAAAAACCACAGTCCCAGTTAGGAACTGACAAGTAAACACAGGCACATTATACTCCATTATTGCTGTGGGTGGAGGAAGGGACTAGGGTAGGAAGAAGAGGGTGCCTCCACACAGCTGGAGGACCATCAGGTAGAACAAGTGGAAGTGGTCTGCAGAGCCTCAGAGAGGGACCCGTCACCCCCTGCTCCGTCACTGCCCAACCTCCCAGCTGACCTCCTGCCCCCAAGTTGGCTGAGAAGTCTTTGGGACTGTGGCCAACTCCTTCCTACGTTAGTCACTCCAGGAACTCAGGCCCACACTTTCTGGGCCTGAGACTGAAGTCACTTAATCCCATGGGGTTAGAATTCCCCCACCACACACCCACAGCTACACAGCCAGAGTGGTCAATGCCCTACTCCCCCCACAGGCAGGGCCAAGCCCAGGACACTGTGAGCTGGGGCATCCCTTAAACAACCACTGCCCTTAGGACATTTTAGCTCAGCCATATCCCCAGGTGTCCAAGAAAACAGGAAGCCAACCACAAAGTGAACGGCCCACCCCTACTGAGTTAGAATTAGATCTCACACAAACAAGTGGTCAAACTCACCGTGGCCCAAGCCCTCACCAGTCTGGTCAGTGGTTCGCTGCCAGGGCCTGGAGCTTCGGTCAGACGGCCAACTCGTCACTGCACCCACGCCTTGCTCCCAGGCACCTCACAGTCTTTGTACAGATCCTCTAACCAAGGCTGGCGTGCCAGCCAGCCACAGGCTGCTACAGAGAGGAAGCTGATTCTGTCTGGACCCTCGGGCTCAGCCTACAGCACTTTAGGCACAACTGTCTCCTGCTGGCCCCGGGCTTTCATGGTTTTCTGCATGTTCCAGATCGCAAGCTTCCCAGGATGAAGGACCAGGTCACCTCCTTTTCTTGCTTCCTAACCCCAGTCTCCTCTGTGTCAGGCCTGGGCTCAGCAAAGGAGATGCCAGTCTTCTGCAGGAGAAAGCCCCACCCCATTTATTCTGTATCCTGAGTCTTGCTGAAGCCAGGGCCACCCGCCAACACCGGGAAGGGCCCGGAAGGAAGCAGCAGAGCCTATACACAAAGCCTACATGTGGGCTATAAAAAGGAGGCCTCTCTGCTTCCCTCAGGATGGGCCCGGTTCCTAGGGGGTGATGAGTGGGGGAGCGAGCTAGTACTTGTGCCTGGGCACACAGCCACTACAGCCTCTCAAAGGCCAGCCAAGCACCACCTCGAAAGGAATGAGTCTGACAAGGAGGCGAGAGTGAACATTAAGGGCTGAGCCAGGAATGCAAGCAGAGATTCTCCAAGCCCCATCTCTGGGGCCACAGCCTCCCCTAAAGCAACCGACTCCATCGTCCCCCACTGCCTCTTCCCCTAACCCCAGAGTATTCAATGACCACCCCCTTCTCACACTTCTTTCCTTATCCTCTGGGGCCAAGAGCACTCCCTAGAGGCCTTCCAGGCATCCATATTCCCCACTCTGGAGGCCTCAGCAGATCCAGCAAAGGAGCTCTGGGGAGCAGCTGTGATGAGGAGCAGTGAGAGGCTCTAATTCTGAGGTGACAGCAGGAAATTGGCCACGACAGACTAGACTCAGGGGCAGCTCAAGTATGGGCACATGTGTTGGGAGAAGGTAGGGAGATGACAATTAGGCAAGGGCACAGCTATAAGACCTCAAAGTCTGAACACAAAGATACCTATTTCAAAGACTCCAGCCAAGGCAGCACCTTGACCCACACGGGCAGCAGTCTACTCTGCCACAGCACCAGGGCCACCCTCATCGCACCCCGTGCCCAAGTCACAGGATTTAATTCCTCCCCAGCCTCCATTCTCTGAATCCCTCTCCAAACTAGTTTACCCAGAGTTGAGGCTCTGCACCAGTGGGCTGACCCAGAGCCATTGAGGCCACTCTTCAGGGACAGTGGAGTGGCTTGTCATGGACACGCACATGTAGCATAAGGGAGAAATGAGCCTGGGTTGTTGTCAGCCACTGAGATGGGGGTCGTCCGTATCACAGCACACCCTCCTCTCTCCTGACTGAAGCAGCCTCTGGCCTGTTTCCTTCACAGCAATGCCCAGGTCCCATAATTATGTTTCTGTCTGGCTGTATCTACCTTATCCTTGATGTTCACTCCTGGACCCTACGGGACTTGGCATGTCAGCAGATGCCACAGTCCAAAGCCAGGGAAGCACAAGTGGTGTCTTGCTTGTTCAGTGTGCCACAGAGGCCCAAGAAAGCTGGAATTTGGGGTGTCTGTTTTTTAAGGAAAGAGTAGCTATGGTGATATGGAAAGCACACCAAGCTAGAGAACCACTGCCTCCGTGAACAAGCCAGAGGTTGGCATCATCACGTCCAGCTCAGCACGCCTAACAGAGTGGCTGGGGCCACAATAAACGTGGGACAAACAAGGAACGTATGGATGAATGCCTGCACTGCAGCTGTTACCAGGGTCTGGAAAGGCCCATCTCAGAGCACCTAAAGCATGCAGCCTCAGGTGCAGCTGTCGTCACGAGCCAGTAAGAGCACGGCAGGGTGAGGCTCTTCTGTCCCTCCACCTCAAATCAGTTGCCGTCTTCGCCCCCTGTAGGAGTGAGGGAAAGCATCTCGACAGGGTGCTGTGGCAAGATGAGGGCAGCAGAGATCTAGATGGAGGTACTGAGTCCAGTTTGTCCACAGACGGAAGCCCGGGCTGGTCAAACAGCACATCAGGCCAGAGGGCAGAGTAGAGGTCAGATAGCTCTGTCCACATAAAAAACATCTCTGGTCCTATGGAACAGTCCATCTTATTGTCATTTTCTCCAGAGTGGAAGAATAAACTGAATATTGTCGTGAGTAACAGCAATCCTAGGCTCTGGTCCCAGCACTGCCATGAACCAGCTGCGTGGCCTTACCTTGGGGCCTTGGTTTCCTCATCTGTAGGAGAGGCCTGATCACTCCCACCCCCACTTCAATTCGTGGAGCTGGGGTGGAGCTCAAACAACACAGTGGATGAGAAAACGCTCCGTGAACTCTAATGCACTATTCAAATACCCGATTTTTCCCTGGCCCCAGGTCCTCTGTGCACAGACTCAGGGAGGGAACAAAGAAAACGAGTAGGAAACAGACTTCTAGCAGGTTGTCAGAGCAGCCACTGGTGGCCAAGCTTGGCAGCAGAAAAAACTGGAGCTCTGCAGTTAGTTAAGGGGAAGCAAAGGAAACAAACACTTATGAAGAAACCAAATGCTGTGCTGAGCACTTTCACAGAAAACCTCTTACTCTCCTATATGATCTCATTTGACTATCGTTAATATACAGCTCCATGAGGAAGAAATTACTTTTACAGCTGAAGATCAGTTTCAGATAGGTTAAAATAACTCGCCCAAGGTCACAGAAGAGCTGAGACTCGAACCCAAATCTGACTGATTTTAGCCACATACCTCTGGTCACTGCTGCCCAATTACCAACGGCTGCTGGAGGCCACTCCTCACCCTTGGCTCTGCCTAGAGTCTTGCCACCTGTTACCATGCTGCTCTCAAAGACTCCCCCCAGGGAAATGCAGGCGCCATGCTTCTCTAAACAAAGCACTCCACAAGGAGCGCCAGAACATTCCCCTCTTCCTATCCCACCCCCATTCTCCTAGGACTCTCCTCAAAGTCCCCACTTACTTCTCCAATTCTAAGAGAAGGAGTGGAGAGGGGAAAAAAGTCTCCTATCTCCTAATATCAGGCTTTGGTGACATTAGGCCTCACTTCCTCCAACTTATCCATCTCTAGCTGCCGCCTTCTTCTTCTTTTTTTTTTTTTGAGGAAGATTGGCCCTGTGCTGACATCTGTCGCCAATCTTCCTCCTCTTCTTTTTCTCCCCAAAGCCCCAGTACATAGTTGTGTGTCACAGTTGTAGAGTTGTAGCTCTTCTAATGGGACATCGCCTCAGCATGGCTTGATGAGCGGTGAGTAGGTCCGCACCCAGGACCCAAACTGGCGAACCCCGGGCTGCCGAAGCGGAACGCACAAACGTAACCGCCACGCCACGGGGCCAGCCCCAATCTCTGGCCTTCTCGAAACCATGTCCCAGTGGAAAGGGCACAGAGTGGAAAGAGATGCCATGAGTTAATGGAGACTGACATGGGCAGTGACAGTAGAGGCAGAGGCAGGCCCCAGCACAGAGGTGGTGGCATCAAAACACTTCCTAGAAGACAGGGGTGTCCCACCAATGTGTTCAGATAGCATTTCTCTGGGCAAGACACTCAGAAATAGGCAAATCTGGACACCTTCATATGATACCAAAGCAGCTGCTTCCAGCCAACTGCCCTGTCACCTTGCAAGTGTCAGCAGTGGGCAAAAGTCCTGACAACAGAGGGGCTGCTCAGAGCTTTGAGAGAGAGGATGGGTGGACCACCTTGTCTCTAAATCAAACGGCTTGGTGGCCAGGCACCAGTCCCCACAACACAACAGGTGCATTTACTCCGTTC
This sequence comes from Diceros bicornis minor, assembly GCF_020826845.1. Taxonomy (NCBI): domain Eukaryota; kingdom Metazoa; phylum Chordata; class Mammalia; order Perissodactyla; family Rhinocerotidae; genus Diceros; species Diceros bicornis. The sequence continues at coordinate 19,440,727 of NC_080758.1, forward strand.
TGCTATTGGGTCCTCCTGGGGAACTTAATCCTCGTCTTCCTACTTGTCAGAGCTCCCACACCTCAAGCACTTACACAGTGCCCACTGATGTGAAGCAGTTTACACAGATTCTCATCAAAACCCTTATGAGATAAATGCAGTTTGTTACTATCCCCCTTTCACAGATGAGGCCAGAGAGAGCAAGTCACACACTCAGGGTCACAGAGCAAGTAAGTTGCACAACGGGTTTTTACCCTAGGCAGTCTGAGGTCAGAGCCCAAATGCTAACCACCTATACTCCACTGTCTCATCCCTCCAGACTCAGCCCCTCCCCTCCACCACCACTACATCTCCGCCCTGCCTCAGCAAAGTCTTTCCCGTGCTCATCAGCTCTCCTGCAAACTGCAGTAGCTCATTGGTCTCCCTCCTCAACCTCTCCCAGACAAACATGCAAGACAGTCCTGCTTCAGCCTCTGCTGACAGCCACTGCCTACAGGATGGAGTGTAACCCATGAGCACAGCACACCATGCCCTCCCAAAGCTGCCCCCAACCAGCCCCAGCCTCGTCTCTACCACACCAAATGCATTCTCAACCCCTGCACAGTGATCCCAGTGCCTCAGCCTGGGCACAATCATCCAAGGCCCAGCTCATATGTCACCTCCCTTGTGAAGCCGTCCCTGGCTCTCTCCTCTCAACCCCCAGCTCCCTAAGCAGAGCTTAGTACTCTGCACTCACAGAGCTCTTTGAGTGAACCTTTATTATGGCACGTAACACTCGGGGTTATAATTACATGTTACCAAATCTGTCTCTGCCAAGAGTCTGGGAGTTCCTCAATGGCACAGACCATGTCTTATTCATCTTTTGAACCCTCAGTGCCTAGCACTGAGTAAATAGGAGGTGTTCAAACAATATTAATTGAACAAATAAATGTCCCTCATTCCAAGGGATTACCCAAAACAAGGTTAGTGGCCAAGATCTCTGACTGGTGACTCAAGCCTGTGCATCAAGCCTGTGCATCTATGTACGTGTATGTGTACACACACACACGCACGCACACACGGAGAAACTGGAGGTGGTTGGGGGTCCCTATGCTGGGAATGCTCAGCTCTTCCAGTCATCTCTCAAGCAGGCCCCTTTCCCAGGTTCACAGGAAAGAGAGGGCCCCAGCTGGACGGGGGCCTGGCATGGCTCGTCTGGAAACCCACACATACATCAGGGCAAGCTTGGGGTACTGAGGAAACACTAAGAGGTCTGACTTCCCCTGGAAAAACTGCAGTCAGACAGGAAACACACAGGCAGGGATGCCTAGCTCTGGAGATCCGGACACGTGTTCTTGCCCCTCTCCCACTAGGAGCAACCAGCCAGTACAAAGAAAACTCCTGATGACACCAGGCCTCCCCCATCAGGCACCTTGGGCCTAGCCCTCAGAGCAGGCCTCAGGGTCTGTCTCCTCACCATTCTGACAGCCACAGGGGTCAAGCCCCAGACGGCGGGTCCCACTACCACCTCCTCTCTGAGCCTACCTGCCTTGTCCAGGGGACTCTGCTTTATTCTGCACCCCCTACTCCACTGTCTGTCAAAGGCACCACTCAGAATTGTCATTGTCTGTTTTAGTTTCCCTGAGGGCAAGGACCTGTTTTCATTCACTGCCTAAGGGGGCCTAGCATCTAGAAGAGTATCTACAGAAGAATAAAAGATGAAAGCCTGTAGCTCCAAAAGTCCCCACAGACGTGCTTGGCTGGCATTCAGAGCCCTCCATGGAGTCTCCACCCAGGTCACTGTGCCCACAATGGCCCCTGAGTGAACCATCTCACCCCAGAAGACACCAGAAAGAAAAGACCCTAGAGAGGCTGAGGCTGTCTGTAATGTACGGTCTGAGCATGAAGGTTTCTCCTCACAGAGGAGCAACACAGACCACAGGGACACAGGGCCTGTGCTTAGAGTCCTCTTGGGCCTGGTCAGCCAGCCACTGGCTGGGTCCAGCAGAGGCTGTCACATACCAGGACTATCACCCGTGGCATAACGCACTCCCTGCATTTCCATTTCCTCATCTGTAAAATGGGATGGTACTTGGGACCACCCCCCAGGACCCCTGTGAGAATTAGCCAAGAAAAAGTGGTGAAGTTTCAGAAGCACACAGCAGGAAGTCTATAACTGGTTTGTATTCATTTATGTCAGTATCTGCAACATAAAAAGCCAAACATCAACCTGGTTCCTGTCACGCCACCATGACAACGGGCACCAAAGCACTTCCCCACCCCTCTTTTGAGCCAAACTACCTGCCTAGAAATTAGCAGCTGCCAGCCCCATTTCACAAGTGGTAAAGTGAGCGGGCTGAGAGTTACGCCAGAACGAGGACTATACACGAGTGCTGTGCACGCCCACTGCATCACACTGGCTCTCTTTCAGGGCCACGGACACCCTGAGGGTAGCAGAAGTGTCTCTCTCTTTGGTCAGGCTACAGGCACTGTGTGGTACCCTGGCAGGGTCAGCAGGAAAAGGCCAGGCACCTGAGGCACCTGGGCAAGGGGCTAGGTGGCAGGGGACCCAGCTGGCAGCCCAACCTTCCTCAGAGCCCGCAGAGGGTGGCTGCTGGGATCAGAAGCACCAACGACGTGTGCTCATGAAGGGGCAAAGTAGGGCAGCTCAGTGGGAGGCTCCATCTCCAAGGTCTGTGCTGCACATAAGCACCTAAGAGCCTTTTTACCAGACTCCTTCAATCCAGGCCTCCAAAATCAAAGGGCCAAGGCACCTTCTATGCCCTGTGCCTACGCTCCAGGCCTCTCAAATCCCAGCTAACTGATGAGACCACTGAATTTGTACCCCTCTGGCTGACCCACCCTTGGGGACTGGGGTCATCAGGTCCTCTGCATTCCTACCTCCATCCCCCAAAGACCTGAGACACCATGGATTAAACTCTTCCCTTTCCACACCCCTTCCTTCTGTTCAGGCCCCAACATACAAATAAGAAAGTCACAGCCAGAAGTCAGATGTGTACATCTCCATATACTTACTCTATACACTGTTCTCCATGGTGGGTGGATGGGTGAGTAGATGGGTTGGGGCAAAACAAAACCATTTCCTCCCCTTTTCCGGGTAGTGATCTAAGTGAAATATGAACTTGGTCCCCATCCTCCTCCCTTCCTGCACCCTCACCCGCTCCGACAGCCACTCTCCAACTCCCTCAACATTCCCAGTCCAGGGTCTAGGAGGGCAGCCACAGTCTACTACTGTTACTGTTATTATTAATAACAGCTCATATTTATTAAACATTTACAACGTGTCAGGCACTGTGCTATTTACCTGTTACATCAATTTTCTCATTTAATGCCCAGAACAACCATATACAGTCGATATATTACTCCCATTTTACAGTTGAGGAAACTAAGGCTCAGAGAAGGTAAGTAACTGGCCGGGGACACACAACTAATATATGGGCTTCAAATCCAGCCTTGCCTTCAACCACTGTGCTGCACTTATTAGCTGCTGGTCACGCACCTGGTCTGAAATGCAGCCTGTTACCCAGGAGATCTCTACCTGGGAACCTCCAGCCAATAACTGGGAACCAGTGACACCAATTCAGCAGAGCACAGGGAGCACCACAGAAGCAAGGGGCCATGCCTGGAGTCTGATGCCTGGGTGATGTTCCCGGGACTATCTCAGCTCTCTGCAGTGTCTGTCTTCCTCCACTTCGGAATCCAGTTTCTCAAATCACTAAAATTTTCTCCAAATGGCTGACAGGGCGATGGGGGCATGGAGGAGGGCAGCTGCCATTTCTAAGTTCAGCAACTGTGTCAGATCTGGAGTTTGTAGTTGAGGACGGCTGCCTCACCACAAGACCTTCCTTCCTCCTAATCTCCTCAACCATCTGTGTGCATGTACACCATACCCAAGGAGGTCTGTAGGAGCTTCCCTTGGGGGTGTCGCTTCCTGACCCTCCTTCCTCCACGTGGACCTAGTTCTGAGCCTGGCTCTAACACCAGTCTCTGGGGGTCCCTGCAGGAAGCAACCCACAGTGTGGGGTTGCAGACACATCATCTCTCACACCTGGAGGCTGAGGAATGGAGGGCAAAGCTGGGTGCCCATCTGGTCATGGCACAGACACAAGCTAAGTGGAGTAACACTCTGAAATATATGGGGCTTTTCAAAATCCCCCAACTCCCTCCTCCCAACTGAGACCTGCACAAAGGCAAGCAAGCTCAGGCCTGGGAAGGCAAAGAGGCAGGAAATCAAGAGTAGCCGCTCCCGGCTCCCTGCAGCCAGGGGACGCAGGACACAAAGGGCTAGACCCCAAACAGGCTGCGAGCTCTTGAAAAGAGCATCTGATTCCATATAGCACAGAGGCTGGCCTTTCTGGGACCAAGCTCCAAGCGTACGGGGAGCCTGGTCCCTTGACCAAGAGTCCCTGCACTGGCTTTGGGTGTCTCTGCCCACCCACACAGACCTCCAAAATTCAGCTTCAGGACAAAAGCAGCAGCGGGAAAAAGCTGCCACTGTCTTCTCTCAGGCTTCTCCAAACCAGAGGGGGACGAGTAGGCCCGGCTCTGCTCCAAAACCAGCCCTACCTCAACATCTGCCTAAGTTCTACTTCGGTGACCCAAAGGTTCCTTTGCAAATAAGAGCCCAGCCCGGGGTCCCAGCGGCTTTCACCAAAACTGCACTTTTTGGAGAAAGGGTGGTGGGCGGTGATCGTCCGGTCTGGCCCAAGTCCTGGGCCTGGGTGGGGGATGCTGCCTTGGCTCCCCTCGCCTCGGCGGACACCACTCCCGGGGTGTGGGGGACCCGATGCCTGCCCCACTGCTCTCCAACCCGCTAGGATCTTGAGGCTTCTGGGCAAAGCGCCTGGAACACTCCCCCGAGCTGGGGGAGGGGGGCGTCCTGTCAGGTGACTGAAGACCCGGATGCCCCCCGCCCCCGGTGACCACCGGGGCCGCGGCGGGGGCGGGACCCGGAGGGTGCGGGGAGGGCCTGAAAGTTTGCCCAAGTCACTCCAGCGGCCGGCCGGCCGGGGCGCGCGGGAGCCGGGCGCCGACCCCTACCGCCCCCGCGCGCGCAGCGGGCCCCGGGGACGGGGCGCACTTACTGGCCCCCTCGATCTTGTCCGCGCCGCGGCTCCACGTGATCTGCCGCGTCTCCAGCTTGACCTGGAAGGTCTTCCGCTCGGGCCGCTGCGACTTCTTGGAGTAGAACAAAGTCATGACGGTGCCCACCTCGAGGCTGCGGCAGAGGTGCAGCACCTCGGCGTCCGAGGGCGCGCCGGGCCCGCAGCCGTTGGCGCAGGGGGACGCGGCGCCCGCCATGGCTCCGGCGCGGGGGGCGGCGGCGCAGGCCGGGCAGGGGGGAGCCGGCGGCGGCGACGGCTCAGGCGGCTGGCGAGCGGGCCCCGGCGGCGGCTCCTGCGGGCGGAGACGGGGCGGGCCTGAGTGGGGGGCGGGCCGGCCCCGCAGGCCCCGCCCCGGCCCGCGCGCCGGGAACAAAGGCGCCCGCACGCCCGTGGGGAGGACCCCCGCCCGCCGCCCGCCGCGCCTGCGCCCCGCGACCCCCCGGACAGGCCCGGGGCGCAATGGCGGCGGGAGCGCGCGCGCCGCCGGCGGGCCACCAGCCCGACCTCCGTCCTGCGGGGCTCCCTCCCGTGGCCCCGGACACGGCCTGGCGGCCACTGCCGACCCGCCACGCGCGGCAGCCTCGCACCGACCCGGCAGTCAGTCGCACACGCACAGGCGGCCGCCCACTCCGCTGTCCCGCACAGGCCCAGCCGCAGCCGTTTCCTCAGCCCCGCTTCCCGAGCGCCGCCCGTGCCGCGACCGGGAGGAGGTGAGGATGCGGAGCTACCCCCGGGCCCGCCGGCCAAACCTAATTACCTGGGCGGGCTGCCCGGCGGAGGGACCCAGGCCAGGCCGGGCCGCCTCACACCCGCGGCGGCGGCGGCGGCGGCGGCGGCGGCGGCGGCGGGTCCTCCGCGCGCCCTCTCAGGGGAGGGGCGGGGGCGGGGCTGCCTGCGGATTGGCCGGCGGGCTCTGATGGACAGCAGGCCTGTCTTGCCCCTCCTCTCTGGTCCCGCAGGGCTGGACCGCAGGCCGCTCCTGCGACGGCGGGACCCGCGTCTGTCCAGCGCTTTTGGCCTGTGTAGCTTTGGAGGGTCCCGTCATTCGGCCTGAGCATCGCCTGCAGGGCCTTTAGACCTGCGGCCCCCGGCGACCTTCCTCTCTGCCCCTCGCAGGGGCCACTGCCCGCCCACCTCCCGCCCTGTCTCCACGCGGCAGGGCGCGGGCTCAGGCCTTACCTCACCGCGCCCCCCCTTGCAAATGATCTGCGGAGCTTTTGTTTTCCTGGCCTGACTCCCCTTGTTTTCCTCCTCCCTCTCTGGCCGCTGCCTTTCGGCCTCAGAAGCTTCTCTTCCTCTGGGCTGGGTCCTGAGCCAGTTCCCAAGGCGACCTGACCTTTCCCATGGCTTCACCCCCAACCCAGGCACCTGGAGCGCCAGATCTGTATTTCCCCTGCATCCCACTGCCTGCTCCACGTCCCCACTTAACACACTCATCTCACCTCCCTCCTCCAACTGCGCCTCCCACAGTCTTTGCTTTCTCAGAACACGGCATAAACTCCTGTAAGGTGCTTAGGCCAAAACCGTTTGGACATATCCTTGATTCCTCTCTCTGCCTCAACCCCACAGCAGTCCATCAAGTCTAGGTCACTCTACCCTCAGGTATCTACTACACCCACAAGCCCAAGGCCCATCTTTTCTCACCTGGTCTGTTTACCCTTGGCCTTGCCTGCATCTGTTCTCCATGCTTTAATCTTTAAAATGAAACTAAATCATGATCCCCTACCTCTGTCCTCAACCCTTTTGTGACTTCCCATTGCACATAAAATCCACACTCCCTTCCTGGCCCAGCCAGTCCTGTATGGTCTGGCCCTTTTCTCTCTCCTTTCTCTCTCCCCCACTTCATCTCTCACCACCTCCCCTTCACTCTCCACTCTCCAGCCACAAGTCCTTTTTATGCTTATTTGAATGATTCACACTCTTTGTCTTCCTGAAGCCATTCTTTAGACTCGCCCTTGCAATCTGGCTGCCCCGCACCGCCAAAACCGAAAACACCTGCGGTCACAGTGGAACCTGGCTGACAGATGTTGAGCCAGGCAGAGCAGGACAGCTTACCTCATTTCAGAGGAGAGAAGCCCGGCAGAGCCCCCAGCTGATGCCAGAGGAAGATCCAGGTTTCCTGGAGTTTGTGAGTATGTGAGTGTGTGCTCAGGCACTCTACCCAGCTGGGTGGTGACTAGTGTCTGGGGCTGCCTCTGGCTTTGTGTTGATGTAGTGGTAACTTGTGTGTGTATGTTTTGATTCCCTCAAGTGTGGCCCCTAAGAGGCTGAGAATTCAGCCTCAAGTTGAGATGCTTGTGCTAATAGGCTTCAGCCACCTAAGGGGAGGTGGAGTGGCTGAGATGGTCTGCCACCTAGTGACGGGCCTTTAAAGTGGGAGGGAGGTAACTAAAGTTGACCCAGTGCTTATAATGCGTACACATGTGGTCACACCTGATCCTCATAATTACCCTCTAATTAGGGATTATTGTCCCCAATTTACTGATGAGGAAACTGAGATTCAGAGAAGATCCACAACTTGCTCTGAGGCCACATAACTAATAAATGGGGATTTGAACCCAAGTCTGTCTGACTCCATGCATTTTCTGCCTCACAAGAGAGCCACTGGCTTAAATAGGTCCTGGCGGTCCATAGCCAGTGGGCACGGAGGCTAGCTGGCTAATCAGGATGGGTGGGGGAGGCCCTAGGCATGGCTGGCCCTGGGCACAGGGAACTCAGCAGAATGTGTATGCTCATAGAGTGTGGGTTGGGCTGGCTTGGGCTTAAAGTGATGCTGCCCCTGTCTGTGGCCTCTGAACATCCCTGTGCTAGACATTGGTGCCGTGAGTTGGGAGAATGAGGGAAACCCAGCATCAGCACTCCAGGAATTCATAGACATTAAACAGATAAACACTCTGTGATGTAGGGACAATTTTGATGGGGGCTACAGAGGAAAAGAACAGAGGGCCATGAGATAAAACTTTAAGGAGACCTCCTTCAGATCTAGTAGACAAGGAAGACTTCTCCAGGACTCAGCAGAGGCCTAAAGGATGTGAGTAGATGGCCAGGTGAATTATCAGAGGTGGGTTGGAGGAAAGTACTTTCCAGACAGAGGTAACAGCATGTACAAAGGCCCTGAGGCCAGCAAGAACTTAGTGAGTTTAGGAATAGAAAGAAGGTTAGTTTGCTAAGTGAGGGGGAGCATGGGAGGTGATGAGGCCAGGAAGACAGGTGGGGGCCCCTCTGTGCTTATGTGGTCTTGTCCATCTTTCCAGGAGGTCCCCTCCTAAGTGCTACAGCCCTCGTTTAGCTTCTTGTGCCGAGTTGGGCAGCCTGCAGGCCGTGATGCCCTTTTAAAATCTCTGTTTCTCCATTTTCTAAGAGCTTCCCGACATGCAGCCCATACTTCCTTGCTTTTGCTTTTGCTTTTGCCTCCGGAGCCGGGCCCCCAGGGGCTCCAGAAATCCCTGCCAACAGGAGCTCATATTGTCAGTCTGCTGCCGGGCCCTTAATCAGGAAACAGGGCCCCATTTCCTCCTGGGACTTCTGAGCCAGCATCCCAGGCCTCAGGTGCCTCCCTCCACCAAAGGAGGTTCAGGAAAAGCAGGTCACACAGCGGGTATGGCTAGTATGGGCTTCCCCCAGCTCAGCATATATATATGGATACGTGGGTGTAACTGGCAATGTGTGCAGCTGGACCGGCTGGGAGGGAGCAGCCCAGCACCCACACGAGGCACACGCCCATGACATTGCCCAGGCTAGCCCTGCTTGGGCCTATTTCTGTCAACACTCGTGCTTTAACATGCTCTGGCCCACACCACACCTGTGCCTGGAGTCTAGGGAGGAGTCCTAGCCCAATGTCCCTCTGGACCTCATAGGTGTTTATTTTATTTTATCTTATTTACCGAACACTTAGAACAGTGCTTGACATATTGTAAGCCTTATGTAACTGCTTTACCCACATTGGCTTACTCCTCATTACAGCACAGTGAGATATGTACTCTTATTATCCCCATTTTACAGATGAGAAAACCGAGGCATGGAGAGATTAAGAGACATGCTCATGGACACACAGCTAAGAGGTGGCAGAGATGGGATTCAAACCCAGGCAGCCTGGCTCCAGAGTCAATGCTACCTTGCCTCCCATATAGGTATGAACATTTTATTGTGTATCCTCACCCTTTTCCATGATACCCCTACCTGATGTCTTTTCTATTTTTATTTATTTGGTTAAATGTTGTCACAGGTTGGGTTCTTTGGGAGGCAGGCTCTATGACAGAGGTTAGTGTGAAGAATGTTTATTAGGGAGTGCCCTTGGGCTCAACACTGTGGAAGGGGAAGGAAGGAAGCAGGAGGAGGCACAGAGAGTAGTTAGACTGTGAGGCAGGCCTGATGACAGCCTCAGCCAGCCCCTGGGGAGCTCTGTGGTCCGGTGCTGGCTTGAAATGGCTGGGCCTTCATAGCCCCGCCTCAATCAGCCATTGGATGTGGGCTGCCCTGGGAAGAGCACAGCCTCTGCTAGACAGCTCTCTGCAGCTGAGGTGATCTTAGGGGGCTGACAGGTCTCCCAGCAGTTGGGCAACAAGTGCTTCCCTGAAGGGGAATCTGAGTGGCACATCACTGCCCACCACAAATATATTCTTTTCCAGTCCTTTAAAAAAGTTTAAAGTACTTAAGACAAATGACAAACATATTGTACTATAGAAATGGGATATGCTGTTATAAAAAGGAGGAATATTATATGGTTAATACATATTACCATGGCCGCTGTTATTGAGAATCAAATGTGGCTGAGCTTCCTGGTAGCCAAAGCAAAAACTCTATTCTGATAACTGACTCTTTGGGGGAGAAAAATTTTCCTGGGGTTAAATTATAAAAGAAGTTTCTCATATGGACACTTATTTGATTGAAATAGTGGAGAATGTTCTTAACAGATAAAAGCAAATGCTAATGCAGTTTTCATTTGTTCCTTATAATAACCATGTATGAATACAAAAGGTGTAATATAAAAGTATAGCTCAGTGAAGCCCCGTCCACAATTGAAGATAGGCAGATTTATAGACTTGCAGTGTCTAATCCACACATAAAACTTGATCCCTTTTCTTTAAACAGTTCTTTAATGTTTACTGAGTAGTTTCTTATGTTAGATGTCTGACCAGCCCATCTCTGGATCTGTGAGCCAGCCAGCCTGTACCTCAGCATACAGCCAGTACTTAATTAGTCCTCACCTTAATGCACCTTGAGCTCTACCCTACAACCTGTGGTCTAGGCTCTTGACCTCTGGCCCAATATCCATCTGTGGTTCCAACTTAGTTGTTGGGCCTCACACTTCTTAGGTCATGTCCTCTGGCTCTCCTCCTCACCTGGGATTACTCTCAGCCTCTTGAGAGCCTTGTGTTTTTTATTCTCAAGGCAAAACCAGCCCTGGCCCGGCCACTCCCGGGGACTCTGCTCTCTGCAGATCCTGCTTCCCCTTTGCTGATGGACCCTCTAGTGGGACACAGATGTTGAGGCAGGAGAGCTGGGCTCCAGACATACCTTCTTCAGGGAGGTGGCAGGGATGCTGTAATTGCTTCACTCAAGGAAGAGAAGGGGAGAGCCCATACTAGCCACTGGCCCAGGCCAGGGCAGATCTGCTCTTCTGGTTTCTTTCCCTTTCCCTTTTGCAACAAACATTCCTGATGCCTCCTCTATAGCAGTAAGACAGCAGAAATCAGTCAGACCAAGTTCCCACTCCACCAGTGGATAAAGAGGTACCAACAGATATTTGTCAACGGATGACAATTCAGTGTGCTAAGGGCCCCTCAAGTACTGAGAAGGGACACCTGACCTTATGTAGACCTGTTGGTGGCTGTGGGGACAGAGCAAAGTGAGAAAGACTGTATATGCCTGAAGATACGAAGGCTCCAAATATAAGGCAATAACTCGTTTTTGCAATAAAGTCACTCTAGGTGTTCTGTGGTGTTTTTTGCAACTAAAATTTAAACATTTTTAGAGATGCATGGTTCAGATGTCCACATATAACAGTTTATTTAGTTACACATACATATTTTAAATCACATATTATTTAAAACAATATATTAATTTATGAAGATTGATTTTTCCCACTCTTGCCTTTCCTATAATAAATTATGTTCAAACTCCTTACATGAATATTCGATTTCTATGTAGTTGTCACCATAGAACCACTTTTGGAGTCATCTAATATAATTTCTGAAAGCACATCACCTCCACTGCCTTTTAAGTTGTTTGACAGAGAGCACTTTTGAAAAATCAACTTTGAGGAATAATTTACATATAATAAAATGCATCCATTTTAAGTGTAAAGTTGGATGAGTTTTGACAAATATATACCCTTATGTAACCTCCACCCAATCAAGATACAGAATATTTTCATCACCCGAAAAAGTTTCTTGGTGCCCCTTTGCAGTCAGTCTCCCCCGCCCCCATCCAGCAGTCACTAATATACTTTCCATCACTGCAGATTAGTTTTGCCTATTCTAGAATTTCATATAAATGGAATTATAGAGTATGTACCCTGGTGACTACATTCAACATAATATTTTTGAGATTCATCCAAGTTGTTGCAGAGAGAATACTTTTTGAATCAGTATGTGATGCAGTTACTGGAAATTTTAACCTAAGCATAATTACCTTTTTGTATAACATTAAAACAGGTTTCTTTTCATTTCTCTTTTATCTAATATATAGACATATATTAATGACCTGTGTAATAACCACTTACTGTATTGCTTTAAAGATTTTATGGAAAATTTCAAATGTATCTAAGTATAGACAGGATAGTATAGTGAACTTCATGTACCCATCAGCCCGCTTCAGTTATGAACTGGTGGCCACTCTTGTTTCATGTCAAACCCTACCCACTAACCCTTTCCATATTATTTTGACCCAAATCTTAACTCTATTACGTTATCCATAAATATTTCAGTGTTTTTCTAAAAGACTCTTTTAAAAAATATATACATAACTACACTACTACTATCAAACCTAAAAAAATCAACACCATATTTCTATTTAAAGGGATCTTTAAGAGGTTTGTTTACATGTAATACTTGGGATTGTGAGAAATAATTACTAGTTCTGTGGTAAATTTCTTTGCCTCCGTGTTTACTGATTTTGTCAGGGGACTACTTATAATCATCCCAAACTAGCTTGACTGAGGTCATTTCAGGGTAATGTATTTTCTCCAAAAAGTACTTTTTGGTTCAAAACAAGTTCAGAGAGCATCCCATTACATGAGGGATCTTATCAGGACTGAAATATAAGTAAATATATTCTTCTTCTTTTTCTCGGAAGAAAAAAAAATTTTTTAAGTTTTCTGTGGGGTAAATACCCATAAACAGTGTATTTGGTATTTAGGAGGTGATTTCAGAGTCTGTAATTTACTGGATGTGGAAGTGAGAGAAGGAAAACAGTGACAGATGCCTACCCAAGGTTCCCGTTGAGGGACAGAGTGCATAGTGGTGCCTTTCCCTGAGATGTGAAACCCAGCCCAGTGGGCTCGGAGTAGTAGGTCCTGAGCTCAGTTGCAGAGATTTAAGATTGAGTAGCCCATGGACATCCCCATAGGGATATAGTTGGCAGTATGTGTGCAGTATGCAGCTCAGGAAAAGGGGTCTAGGCTGGAGATAAGAGATAGGGGAATCGTCACATTCAGGTGCAAATGAAGTCACCTGGGCCCAGTGAGAAGCAAACCATGGCAGTTAAGGACCTGACAGAGGAGGTAACTGAGAAGCAACAGCCTGATAGAGATAGGAGTAAAACCAGGAGTGGGTGGCATCGTGGCAGCCAAAGTGCTTTAAGATGGGAGTGGTCACATATTGTATGATTCCATTTGTATGAGATGTCCAGAAAAGACAAATTTATAGAGAAAGTAGATTAATGGAGGCTGGAGGTAGGAATAGGGATTAACTATAAAGGGGGCATGAGGGATCTTAATGGGGAGATGATGTTCTAAAACTGGTTTGTCGTGATGGCTGCACCATTCAGTAATGTTACTAAAAGTCATTGTACATTTGAAATGGGTGGATTTTATATTTAAAATATATTTCGGTAGAGCTGTTAAAAAAAAAAGTGGTCAAGTGTCCAGCACCACAAAGAACTTAAGTAAGATGCAGAATGCAGAGCCCATTTATTGGTTTGGTCACTCATTCGTGATTGTGGTCAGAATGGAGAGGGAGAATTGGGGGCAAAATGGGCAGAAGCTAGTTGCAGTGGGTGGGGGAATGACTGGGTAGTGTAGATGACTCATTCCAGGTGCTTGTTTGTGAAATGGAGAGGGAGAGGGTAGTGGCTAGAAAGGGCTGGCAGTTGTGAAGTTTCTTTTTTCATTTTTAAAATGTGTCAGAGGTCTGAGGTAGATTTGACATGGAGAATGGATAGGACCTGCTGACCAGATGTGGGGAGAGAGGGAGGGAGAGGAGGCAAGCAAGCACCCAGATGTCTGGGTTGGGTAGCACGTGGAAGTCGTCTCCCTTTGCCCACAGGTGGACTCAAGCATCACAGAAGGGCCTGACAGGAGGGAGTTTTTCAGACCCTGCACATCTGGCCTCTGCTCTGGGACATGGCTACAAATGGGAGAAGTGAACTGACTTAATAAGCAAGGGGATGGGTCTTCTCCTGACTCCTGGCTCCAGTATCCTTCAGGGCCCTTCACATCTGGCCCTCACCTACCTGTCCAGCCTCTTCCCTCATCCTCAGCGGCCACGTCAGCTTCTCCTTCTCTGGCTTGCTCTTCCAGGCCTTGCTGCCACCACCCAGGATGCCCTTCACAATCGCTCTTGACCAGCATCTAGTTGCCCTGCACCTGCCCTCAGGAGACTTGCAGGAAGGTCCTTGCTGGGAAAGGTAGGCACAGGTTGCTGCTCATCAGTAAAATCTTCCACCTGCAAGGCCTGTCCCTGATTTTTAGTTGTGGACCAAGGTTTGTCCCCTAGTTGTAGCAGGTCCTGCTCAAGTCCCAAACTTGAGGTCTACTTTCTCATCACCTGCCTATCAATCAGCCATAAAGTGCATTGATTGGACACTGGAAGAACCTCTCTGTTGCTACTCTTTACATTCAATGGTCTAGCTACCTCAGCACCACAGAGTTCAGAAATACCTGGCTGCAATCTGTTGCTCCAAAGTCATGATGGCTACATAAAATTCCCTTATTCCCTGGGGTGAATGCTACCGCCCTCACTGGTCAGTGAAATGCAGGCTGCCAAGAAGGACCCTCCAGGATTCCCTGCAGTGGGCTCAGCACCAGCTGAGCCCCAGGGAGTTCAGAGATCATCAAGGAGATGGCTCTCCTCCCAGAATATACCTGCGCTTTCTAGCAAGCCAGAGGGCCTAGGGCTAAGTGACCAATGCTGACCACTCTGGCCTTTCTGCTCCCTGCTCCATTTGACCAGGAGAACTTACCCTTCACCCTGAATTCCAGATTTAGCTGTAAGCTAGGATGAGGGAAGAAACAATTTTTGTAGGGACCCTGACCAGCTTGGGTACCAGAGCACCAGGAAGTGGTGAAAGACCACTCTCTTTTTCAACCAACCAGTCAACACAAGAAGTCTGCATCCCACCAGGGGAGGGCTTCTGGGATCCAGTGTTCTAAATGGCTTAGTACCCTTAATTTCTGCGATCCTGACTATAAGCTTAGCCACATAAGCAAACCCAAAGAAGCTCCCTACTGCTGGCCAGCACACATGGAAAGCACTCCCAAAATCTGCCTCCCAAATTCACTTGCTCCATAAACATTACTCACTCAAGGCTTCTAATAAGGTTCCTGCACCCCACCTGTTCTTACAGATTTTCTGCACCCTTCTTCACTTCCTGGGCCTGCCTTTATCTAAGGATGTGGACTCTGGCTCCTCTTTGACCCACACCCACGGCAGCAGGACAGATGCAGCCTCTTCCAGGCCCAGTCCAGCCCCAGCTCCTCGGGAGGGAGCCACCCTTGCTGATCTGAGCAGCCAGACCACATTCCACACCAAGTCCTAGCCCCAGAGCCCCACTCTGGCCTGGGGCCCTGAGTAACAAAGAGGCAGACACTAAGTTTCCGTTAAGTTGTAGGAATTTATTTTAAATAACCTACAGTTGATTAAAAGGGAATTCATGATAAAAATAGAAGATACTTGAGGAAAGATGTGGGAAATGGACTCTGCACACACACTAAACTAACAATGCCTCTAAAACTAATGATTATAGCAAAAAATGTCTTCACATTAAAATTCTGCTTTTTATGTTTTTTTTTCCATTTTTTACACAATTACAAAAGAAAAAATAAAAGCCCTAAAATCTTGATTATTTTTCCTTTTTTGGACCAAATACTCATTTTCCTCTAAATTTATTGACCTGTGGAACTTTTTATACAATAAAATCTTTCAGGTGAAAGACGGGGGTTTAAAATGAAAAAGATGAATATCTGAAAGGGTACAGAGAATGCTCAGAACAAAGGATGATGGGAAAATGGTTTCAGTCACTGATTATTTCATTATCCTTAGACTCACTCACCCCTCATCCCTCCCCAACCCCAATCTACACGATCTTTAAGATCAAGAAAAAGGTTTAAATATTTTAAAATAATTAAAAAGAAATAAAAATTCACATTTAAAAAGGAACACTCAAGTCAGGAAATATTTTCCCATCATGCTTTTCTGTGAACAGGTGTCTGAACCAAAACACTGCCGATGTCACAACTTCAAGTTTAATGAAAATTGATTCCCATGACAATAGATAGTGACGACTCTAACAGGTGCGCTGGGTTTTTGTTCTACTTAATTTTAAATTCCTGAAATGGGGGAGAGGGAGGGAGTTTAGGAATTCATTTCTATTAAAATATAGAAGTTATTGCAAAACCCTAACTGTAAAAACGCACCAATATAATCGGACTTGGTATACAGTAGCTAAGAGAATCCAAATGCTTCAGTGAAACAGTGAATTTGCCTGGCAGAACTCTGACAAATTCCCATCCACTGGCCCTCTTGAAAATAAAAACAAAACTCAAAACAAATCATACAGCTAGAATTTTGATATCTGAAATATTTTTAAATAAGTTGTCCATAGGACAACTGGCTCAGCTCTCCCTTATAATATCTCCAGGTTTATCTTTTCGCAAAGATGTTGGTTTGTTAAGACTTGCTGCCTCTCTCCCTCAGGTGCGAGGGCAAGTGAGGCTCACAGTTTATCCATCTTTCCCAAACCACACTGTTCCTTTTCACAGAACCCTGCCCCTCAAGACTGGCTAGAACTCATAGTCCTCGTCAGCCATGTCGATGGCCCAGGCAAACTTCTCCCGCTGGGTTTTGTTGTAAATTTTCTCAATTGGGACCCCCCACTTCTTGCACCTGCAAACAAGGGAGAAAAAAGGGGGATTAGTGTGTCTCGGAGCAATGGCCCAGACCTGAGGCCAGTGCTTGGATATGCCGCCTTCTCCTTCATATCCACCTGGTGAGAATGAGAATTAATAGTGCACCAGACGTGTTCTAAGAGCTTCATGTGCTCAACTCATTTAATCTTGACAATGACCTCTAAAGTAGGTGCTACTACAGGTACAAAAATGAAAAGGAACAGATGAAAAAACTAAGGCAGAGAGGTTAAGTAATTTGCTCATGCTCTTATGCAGCTAGTGAGCATGGCGCTGAAAACTGAACCTAAGCAGTCTGGCTTTAGAGTCTGTGCTCTTAACCACTGTACTATACTGCCTCTCAAGCTAACCAAACCTCTAGCACCAAACAGGGCAAAAAAGAATAGAAATTCTAGGGTACAAGAGCTGGGGGGGAACCCCTGGCCCAGAAGAGCAGGTATCATAGGTAATGATTCCTCCACCTATGCCCAGAACTTAACAACTCAAGTAAACTAATAAGCATCTTCAAATAAAGCCACTTATTTTGGATGTTATTTTATGACTCAGTGGGGCAGGGGGCAAACGAGAGAGAGAATTTATCTGCCTTTGTTAAAAGGTCCCTCTAACTCTTTGTGTAGGTTGCTCAGATCTGTACTCTGATTTTTGCTTTCTCTCCTTGTTCCTACCTTTCTTCCTTCACTCGTAAAAAATTTTATTGAAAAGTTTTGTTAAAGTGTAGATAGATGGGCTCTTCTGTATTTTTCCTTCAATAAGGGCTAAGAGTGTCCATTCTTGTCCTAAAGTTCCATAAGGGATAGAGACTACACCTGCCTTTTTAAAATATATAAAAACACTCAAAGGCAGTGTAACAGTATTGACCATATAGGACCATCCAGGATGTTCCCATGCATTTGTAGTGT
Organism: Diceros bicornis minor; assembly: GCF_020826845.1. Classification (NCBI taxonomy): domain Eukaryota; kingdom Metazoa; phylum Chordata; class Mammalia; order Perissodactyla; family Rhinocerotidae; genus Diceros; species Diceros bicornis. The sequence goes on from NC_080758.1 coordinate 19,458,054, forward strand.
GCATGCCAGAAGGCAGAGGTTTCCCAAAGGAGTAAAGTGTGCACTGTGGGAATGGCATGCAAAGGCCAATAATGCTCTTGGAACCCACACCACTCTTCTCAAGTCAGCAGCAGGAGCTCAAGAAGGTCTCAGTGCTTACCAAGCCACTGTGATCCTTGGGTCCAGATAATTGAGTTTGGAGGTTCCCAAAGCAATTTGTTTATTCTCCTCTCGGTCTGTGGCCTGAACCTCGAGCTTCATCAACTGCTCCTCTAGTCTCTGCACAGCCTTCTTCTTTGACTCTACCACCCTGGAAGAATGGAAGTCATTAAGAACCAGGCCTGGGTTCTCGGACAAGAGCACTGCAACCCCACCCTGCCACTTAGGGGCAGAAAAAGCAGGAAAGCCCCAAGTACAGAGATTTCCAAAAGACATCACTCAAGAAACTCTAGAAAAGCTGGGGCCCCAGGACCTCTGGCTGATACTGCACCCGCTTTTCTCTCTCAACCAACCCCCAGCTTTGCACAACACCAGGCACATACTTCTTGGTCTTTGCATCCTTCATGACCTTGGCATCAGCCTTAGCACTTTTCAGGTCTCTCCGGGCATCTGCTAGCTGTTCCTTCTTGGCATCAATCTGGGTAGGGAAGAATAGCAGTAAGATTTAGGAATAAAATAAGCCCAGAGAGAAAAAAGAAGTCCATCAGAGAAGATGAAACCTAGAAGTTGTCTCCCCTAGACAGGCTGTCTCTCTCAGTGGTTTGCCAGGTAAAAACACCCAGGGTGGCTTCATGAAGGCACAGAGTAGATGCACAGTGACTGCCAAATTCACTAACAGCTATTTGGCCATTTATGTTCCTCACTGACCCCTCAAGAAATGAGGGTTCTATAGGCAGTGACCCAGGGCCCCATTAATCCAGAAGCTCGGGGAAAAGAACCAACCCACTGGGATGGGGAATGTGGATGCTAATCTTTCAACCAGAGAACACTATGGCTTTAGACACCTGGGATGAGGGCTATAGATGAGAACTGTTTATCAACTGGATCCTGTGCCAGGTTGTAGCCTTCATTCCAAGAATGCTGAAGGAGATACTCTTTATGAAGTTGAGATAGGATCTTTGCATCTCCTGAGCCCAGCTCATTCCTCAGATTCTGCCAGCACTCTGGGAAGGAGCTGCCAGCTTCTCAGGAAAAAAGGATGCACTGAAGAGAATATCCAAGGGACTAAAAAATGGCAATTAAAAGGTACCCAGGAAGCCAAATAGCTCAGCTAGTCTGATCCAAGCCAATACAAGGCATGCCTGGCTTTGGCATTTTGTTTTTAAAAGGAGAGAGCTGAGACAGGAAGGAAATTAAAATAATTATCACTCAAAAACAAACATTTGAAAACATTTTTAGCTACAGAGCTCTTTTTCCAAATGAAATCTCATGGAGTCCCAGTCTATCATGGAAGAGACAAGGGCAGTTCCAGCCTTTCTTGTTAGATCCCTCAAAGCACCTCTGGAAAACCTAAGTTGTTCTTAGCTCCTGCTGAAGGACAGCAGCAGGCAACAACGTGGAGCTAGAGCCCAAACCAGTGAGCTCATGCTGCTGGGGATAGAAGAACCCCAGACCTGCTATCACCTTCTAACCTGTGAGGTCAAGGGAACCTTGCTGAATAAATATGCGTGTCTCACACACACTGGGCTGTTGCTCTCAGCCTAGAACTGTCTGTTAGAATATACACACACAGCCTAAGATTGGAAACAGAGGCCACCATTGTGAGAGAATTATTAAATGCATTTTACTATGAGTGGCTTACTTCCAACATCTATGTTGTCCAAAGTCAAGCTAAAGGAACCGATTCTATACACAAAAGCATCACAGACACCACTAGCCAGATTCTTCTTAGGCTAGAAAAGCAACAAACCACAATCTTTTAACCATTTCTGTGAATGCTAAATTGGCAGGCTATGTCAAATTCTCTCAAAGCATCAAAGACTCCATTGAGTCACTTGAAAAACAGGGGCGTGTGTTTGCTTTGTGGGCACACAGGAGAGGGTTCCTGGGTTTGGAGGGCTCGTCTGGCAGGCAGCCTGGGCTGCCCAAACAGTGGTTCCAGAGTGAGATCAACAAAAGACCTCCTCATGCTGTAAGGAGGGGTCTCCTGAATTAGGTAAACAAAACCTGAATATTCATGCTTTTACTTCTGGCTTGGAACGATAAATGAGAGTAAATGATACCAGATGTCTGTCATTTAACAGAGTGGCAGCAAATGGGAGCTGCTAGGACGGGCAGTCTGTAGAGTTCTTTGCCTGCCAACCATATGGTCCAAGGATTTGAGAGGTCTATGGACGTGTATTCATTTACTGTGGATGTGTATGTCCCTTCAGGAAAGCCAGATGGCATCTACAGCATGAACTGCTGGTTACATGTGTCTTCTGACCAAGCTGTACTACTCCTGGATATTTATCTTGAAGAAATTTCAACATAAGGAAAACACTCTAGGCCTGAAAATGTATATGTAGTCTCACTCTACAGCAGTAGTTTTAAACTCCAGTTGTCCAAGTATAGATTTCTATGACCGTGGATGGGAAAGAATCACATCTGTAATTTCATTAACCTCTTGAAATTCATCATTTCTTCTTCAATTATAAACGTGGGCAACAAACCACGGTAATATCAGGAGTACCTATGACTTTATCACCAATAGATAGTACAGATATTTTCATACCATTTTACAATTATTTTAGAAATCTTGAAGTATCATTTATATTCATTACTACCTTGAAATTTACAGTAGTTATTAGACCCACTTTATGATCTTACTAAGTTAATAAGGAAGCACATCTATTACTATATCAGAATTTAAAATATATTTGCTAAGTATATCTCAAGATAATTGGTTTCCATTATAACCCGATGTGTCTGCTCTGTAGTGAAATATCTACAAATTCTCATTGTGGGTTAGTACATTAGAATGGGTTAGTTATGTAGCCACTACTAACACAGAAATGCTCATCATCAAATGTTAGGTACCTCCAATACTTAAAAGCTCAGTACCAGGCAGAGTTGGAGGGAGGAGAGAGCCACATGGAAGAGGAACAGCATCTACTTGTTTGCATGTTCAGTCTCTGCCTCTAGGGCAGCAACTCTGGCAGAGAGCCGGTATTCAACAGATGTTTGATGATGAGCTATATAAAAATATGGTTCATGTGGAATATGTAAAAATAAAAATAGTTGTGCTAGGATTAGGAGGAAATTAAATATAATTGTTTCATCATCTTTTCAATTTGAAACAGTCTAATTTGGAAATGGTTATATTTCTGGGCTATGGCAAGGGTTGTGAGGATTCTTTATACCCATTATCCTCGTGTATAATAACGACAATAATTAGCAATATTTCAAAGAGGGTACATCACGCTTAGCTTTTCAAAATAGGAAGTGGCCAGTGTAGAACTTCTGTCCACAGAATTAAGACTTCTTGAACAATGGGTATTTGATATTCAGTATCTTGATCAGGGACAACTACTATCATATGTCCATTTATTTATCTTTAGCATGGAACTTTCTTCCAGAACAGACCCAGAACTGACCTTCTGATATCCCAGCCCAAGAGCCTGGATTATAAATGCCTGTTGTTTTCAGATTATTGCCCACAGCAGACATGGTTCCCTTCCTTTTGCTACCCCACCATCCAGATCCAAGATACCTTAGTTTGCAAGTTCATCATGGACTTCTCAAAAGTTTTTGGTGGTGCTCTCTGATGGTTACAAAGAATTGCAACAGCTCGGTTGGCACGGTTATAAGACAGGATCTTTGCTGGGATATTCTCATCCGCTGTAAAGAAAGAAACATGATAATAAAAGAGTCCTGTTTGTATACCAAGAGAAATATACAGTGTCCTTCCCCAGTGCTTCATCGTCATGATTTTACTGGTCCTCATCTCAGATGATCAATTCAAGTTCCCCCAAGGCACAAGGTCAAAATCTGGGAGTCAACAGAGTCATCTGCTTGCCTCAGTGCCCACGTCCTCCACCTACCCACCCAATGTAGCCTGAAGAAAATATGGAATTGGGACAGAAAGGGTCTGTAGAGGAGGGTAAGACAAAGGGATGACCATAAGTTTTACATTTTAAAATCACAAGGCAGTATAATTTTTAAAAAGAAAAATAAAAAGTGTCACCCAAGGAGTTTTTTTACTTGTGTCATGTGGCATTCTTTATCCCACCCTAACAAACGGACCCTCAACATACCCATCTTTAGCTGTTCTGGCTCATATTCTAAAGCCATTTGATATTATTTATAAAAGACAGTGGGGCCGGCCCGGTGGCTTAGCGGTTAAGTGCGTGCACTCTGCTGCTGGCGGCCCGGGTTCAGATCCCGGGCGCGCACCGACACACCGCTTCTCCGGCCATGCTGAGGCCGTGTCCCACATACAGCAACTAGAAGGATGTGCACCTATGACATACAACTATCTACTGGGGCTTTGGGGGAAAAAATAAATAAATTTAAAAAAATTAAAAAAAAAAAAAGACAGTGGAAATTTAGCAGTGACTGGGCTCCAGGAAAAAAAGCTTGTAGGTCTTGAGGATACCTTTGGCAGCTAGTTTTCAGGAGAATACTACCTACACTTAAAGGGAAAAAAAAATGACAGAAACCTCAGGGAAAGGACTCGCTCCTATATTTTTTTAGTAACCATGACAACCTTAACTCTCTCCAATTTAACATCACAGCACGATATCTTCACTCTGAGCTTTTTAAATAACATACATATAAAACACAAAATGCAGGCATTTTCAGAGCAGATAGAAAGCCCCTGTCAGCATTCCATAAAACTAATCCAGAAGTTGGGGTAGGAATGAGGGAAATAGCACTGATCTTATGTTTATACAACTAAGCCTTAGCTCTCTACTAGAAGTATGGAGGGAAAATGTTCCCAGTCACAATTTGAGGAGAAAAAGTGGAACAGATCTAGGACTTAGCGGACGTCATCAGTAAGGGTGTGGGCCCTGTCTGGCCAAGTAATACTTACGAGCTGTGAGTTCTTTTAGCTGCTGCTGTAGCGTGATGGAGGCATTGTATGTACGGAACACCTTGGCTGTCAAGCCTTCCATGAGATCCTGAAGATGCTTGTTTAGAATACCAGTCTGGAGGAGACCAAGCAATGAAGAGGATGTTGGGATTTAGATAAAAGCCATACCACCCTGACTCTTCTGGCAAGCTCTAGGACATTTATGCCAGTGTGATCACAACCTTGCTAAGTTTACTGCTCTGCCAGCAGGAGGTTAGGAAAAATGGGAAAAGAATTCCAGAATATAGGCTTGCATGATACCTCCCTAAGAAGTACTTCTATCTTAAGCATGCCAATAAAGCAAATTTATCTTTCCCTATTAAGATCTTTGCTGATAAGATATCAGGGACAAGTCTTGGGTCTCTAGCAGAGGTGGTTGGGCATCCAGCCACAGGAAGGCTCTGCAGGAGCCAGAGGAGGATAAAAGGCAGACTTGGTCTACCCCATCTCAGGGCTTTGGCCATCGATTCACTGTGTGCCCCAAGGGAGGAAGAGTGTATGGGATATCATAGAACAGGGTAGGGAGAACCCAAGTCACTCCCAGGCAAACCTCTCCTTTAGGAGCTTGTGAGGGGCCCTGGCTGGGGCCCTCTTCAACCCAGAGCACTTTGTCTACTCACATTGAGTCTATCAAAAAGATCATCTTCAGGCTGTTTGTTCTCCATAAATAGTTGTAAGTTCTTAAAAACCTAAAAGAAAGAAGCAGAACCTAATTATTATTTTTAAAACCTTTATTTTGGAAATAACGGCAACTTAAAAAAACAATAAAAAAACAACCCACAAAGCACAAGGAACACCCAAATCCTTTACCCAGATTCACATACCATTAACATTTTACCTCATTTATCATTTGTGCAGTGCACATGTCCACTTACTCTTTCTCTCTACATATATGTATGTATATATGTAATTATTTGTTCTGAACCATTTGTGGGTACTTATATTATGGCCCTTCACCCTTAAATATTCCAGTGTGTTTCCTAAGAATTTCCTAAGGATACAGATATTCCCTTACACACATATTGATCAGCTTCATAAATTTACATTGATACATATTTTTATCTAATCTGTCCATATTCCCATTTTGTCTGTTGACCTAATGATGTCCTTTACCTCCACATTATAGAATCCAATCTAAGCTCAAGTATTCCATTTAATTGTCAGGTCTCTGTAGTTTCATTTAATCTGGAACATTTCTACAGCCAGCAAAGCCTAATTACTGATTAAACATCCGACTACTGAAGGGCTGGATTACTGAGATCCTGCACTCTGTAGGTCTATGGTTCAAGCCCAGTACTTTGGGGGGACCATGGAGCTGCAACACCCTCTTCAGCTATGGGGCTCAGAGATCTGGGGATTAAAGTTGGGGAAAGGTTGAGCAAAGCTACAAAAGTGACAAATGTGGGACATGACCAGAGGATACTGAAACGTGGTTAAATCACTAAAACAACGTGGTGGGTTAAATCTTACGTTGAATTTGTTTTGAGGGCCAACTCTGTAATGCATACTCTGTTGAGTATTGCTACAGGAGATGGCTCCTCATTCCCAGGAAGATAGCACAGGGTAGGGGGTGAGGGGCAGGGACTAAAAGGAGGTACCCAGGACACCAAACAACACCTCTCCCCTCTCTTTCAAGTCATTTTTTTCTAGTGTTCAGCAAAGTGCAAAGCACATGAAAAGCACACAACAAATATTTGTTGAATGAATGAATGAAAAACAGGCCGGGAGCACAGGCCACATTAACTTACTCGTTTCTCAACAGGGACTTTGTTATAGTATCTGATAGAGTCCTTCCCAAGGAAGTCAAACTCCACCACGTATTCCTGACCATCCAACTCGGGGTGCAAAGTGATGTGCTCCACACGAAGTGAGCAGCAACCCACAGTGTCCGCTGTTTCTCCTTCCTCCTTCTCATTGCCTGCTCTCAGAGCAAGCTGTCCAGGGAGAGGAGAAAAAAAAAAGATGAGCATGAGCATGAATGAAGAAATTTGAATCTCATAGGGTCTCTAGGAAACCAAAATCAGAAGCCCCCCAGTTCTCTCTGGGAACAGAGCATTGGTCTGCAAGGCCTGGGAATTCTGGATTCTGCATTGTTGCTTTTTCCTCTATAAAATGAAGTATGGAGAGTCACAGGGATATTGAACTTTCCCAGAAATCCAAGCTTCTCTTTACTCTGTCCTCTCAAATGAGGATGGAGGAAAGGAAGAACATTTTTTTTTTTTTTTTTTGGTGAGGAAGATCGGCCCTGAGCTAACATCTGCCAATCCTCCTCTTTTTGTTGAGGAAGACTGGCACTGGGCTAACATCCATGCCTGTCTTCCTCCACTTTATATGGGACGCCGCCACAAGATGGCTTGCCAAGCAGTGTGTCGGTGCGCACCTGGGATCCAAACCGGCGAATCCCGGGCCGCCGCAGCGGAGCGCATGCACTTAACTCCTTGCGCCACTGGGCTGGCCCCAGGAAGAACATTTTTTTAAAACAAAGCAACACAGGAGGGAGTGTTTCTGCTCTAGGCAATCAGACTCAAAAGGCTATTCTCTTAATTTTGCTTAATTTTTCAGACAGTTCAGATTTTGTGCTAAAATATAAGCAGTGCAAAGTTGGGGAAAAAAACGTGAAATCTTTTTCTTCTAAAGAGTACGAGAAACTGATTTCCAGAGCACTGTCTTTCAAATTATAGGTGTGATACATTAGCAGATTGTTTAACCAATTTTAAAGGTTATAACCATCCTTTTTTTAAAACAAGATACAATAAAAAAAATATAAGAATTCACTGCTTATAGAAAGGCTAACCATTGTTTTGTGCAACTTTTGTTTCAATACACACAAACACAGATATATATTTATGTGTGTTGGGTTGTGATGTAAAATAAAATTTTTTGGTGGCTCATAGTCATTGAAAATGTCAGTATTTCTGGCACATTCAGATTCATGCAAATTCTCCCATCAGGCAAACTGTATTCAGACAGCAGCAGACACTGAATGCCTCTCTCCACTTCTGCCTTCCTTACTGGACAAGAGATTGAGTGAGCAGGACCATGAGTGTCCAGGCTGTCATTGCCTCTCCAGTAGTTAGCACAAGGCCTGGAGGAATAAAGGCTCCCTACATCTTTGTTAAGCTGAACATGTTAGGTGACGTGACAGGAAGATTTTCTCACCTTGTCGATGAAGTACAGGGCTACAGCTCTCTGCCGGACTTTCATCTCTTTGGACTTCCAGTCTTCTCGATACTGGTTCCGGATCTTGTCCACACACTTCTTCAGCCGCCGAGCAGTCTCATATTTCTGCCAGTCTTTCTCACCCTGCAAAGACCCAACCCCAAAGGTGGATTGCTTAGGGATGGTGGAGTATAGACAGACTTTGAATATCCAAGTTCAGAGCTCTGAACCACAGAGAAGGAACTTGAGCTAAAGCAAAGTAGAAAAAGAGTAGTGAAGAGAAATTTTAGGGCCTTTAACCTGATGAGAACTCATGCTGTCCCACTTCACTGTCAAGCACAACTGGTTCCTGTCTAATTGCTAGGAAAGCCTCTGGCTTTCATTCTGTAAAATGTTTATGTTCTTGGGAAAAGCCCACATAGCATGTTCCAAAAATGGACTTCTGTCAACACAAAGGGTATAAACGTCTCCATTCCCATATCAGCATCACAGCTTTGTTGAATCTGTGACCCAAAAGCAGTTTTCCACTAGAACTGAATTTCATTAAATTCAAGACAACCATTCACAGTTTGATGGAACTGTCAAGGAAGCAGAACCAAAGATTACAACATGTCATTATTAATGAACACAGTGACTTCCAGGAACAGCCATAATTATTCACCATTTTCCAAATTCTGCATTTAAAAGTATTCTTGATTAGACTAAGGGAAACAATATTACTGGGAAGACATTTTTTTTAACATTAGAGCTTTTGGTAAAAGGTTTAAAAATTGATTCTAAAGCCAATGAAAGGTTTTTAAAAGCATATGAAAAGACTGAATCTAATCAACAGTGACGAGATTTCTGCTACCATACAGAATGGAAAGAGATTCACAAGCAAGGACTGATAATAACATCAACTGAGAAAGGTAAGGAAGGAAAAAGAAATCCAAGTGGGTTAGGGAGTATTACAAGGCCTAAAACAGACTATATGACATGAACACAGGGATGGAATTTAAGAACCCAAGAATCTCTGCTCTTAATTTCCCCACCCCGCCAACAAAAGAAAGGGGTAGTGATTTCTACCCACACATGCCTGGTTCCCGCCTATGATATGGACATGTGGTCCTGGAGGCATAAAAACTGTGGTCAAGGTAACTGGCCTTCTAGGCATGCAGGAGTGTGGGGTACATGGAGCAAGAAATGTCTTCTACTTCTCTCTCCTAACAAGTGCTCAGAAATGAAAGCTTACCCAGGTATGCTAAGGAGTCATCAGCACTCTCCAAAACTGTGTGTGGACTAGTTGTATGTACTTGTTTGGCAACAAAACAAGAGGTTCAGTAACTACTGGTTGTGGGTGGTGATTTAGTAGTTGGTGATACCAAAGAAATGTCTAAGTTCTGTTTCCTGACATTGGGAAGCTGAAAATTTCTCACTGATTTTTCTAAGTACATTTTGACATTTAAGAGGGTGAATAAGAAAAGGTGTGATACAAGCTGTCTTCATGTACGAGTCAGTAATAAATCTCCATGACAATTATTCTTACACACACACACACAGGAAAGTTTGGACATGAAAGGCTCATTTTCAACAGTACAGTCTCCAGCTCAGGAATGGGCTATCCCCCATCACTCTCATGGACACAGGCCTACCAAAGCCTGACTCTGAGTCTTCAAGTCCTGTAAGGTTAAATTTGTTCAGTTCCTTAGTCATGCCAGTTAAACAAGGTTTAGAAAAACCTAACAAGTAAGTCATTCACTGAGGATACCACAAGACCAACTTCTCTTCACAGGTTGGCTGGGCCCTGGCAAAAGGATCCAGGATTCTCTCAAATAAGGACACAGAGATGGGGTGGGGGCAGAAGCCACCTTGTCTAGGTCTAGCAGGGGAGGGCTGGCCTCCAGGAAGAATGCTTATCCCTGCTGCCTTCAGTTTCCCTGAACAGAATCCACAGAGTAAAATGCACTTGAACAAGCTTTCTCAGACTACTTCTAGAAAATAAAATATCTATTTAGGTCTTCCAGGCAAAGTCTTCATGAAAACCATCTCAGTAAAACAAGGTATCCACTATAGGGGGGCTAGCTTTAACCCTTTCTCCTCTTCCCCAACTTAGTCAACCCTCTGTATTGGATAAGAATCTAATTTGATTAATTATACATGACATTCTTTGGGTTACTTTTTTTTTAAATTAGTGGGCCCACCATATTTTCTCTAATATAACTGCTTTCTCATTAAGTACAGCAGGGTAAGTAGGGTCACGTCTGGATTCAGGATAGCAAAGTAGGAGGTGAACTAAATCCTGTTCTCCAGTCCTTTCTCAGAAAGTTGTATTGGAAAACAATGACATCTGCCAATATTCTTAAGTGGCTCTTTACTTCTCACTTAGCTGGTGATCCCTATGTGAGTTTGCCATTATATAGAGTACCAAAGAGAGGGAATGGCATTCTGAATTCAAATATACATCATTTAAACAAAAGTCACAACAAACTGGCCTTATATATTTATACCATGTTTAAAGGTAAAATCCAACCAGCTTTCTATACATACCCATTTTTAAATATGTGGGGTTTTTTTTGTTTTTTTTGGTGAGGAAGAGTAGCCTTGAGCTAATACCTGTTGCCACTCCTCCTCTTTTTGCTGAGGAAGATTGGCCCTGGGCTAACATCCGTGCCCATCTTCTTCTACTTTATATGCGGGACACCTGCCACAACATGGTTTGACAAGCGGTGCATTGGTGCGCACCCGGGATCTGAACCTGTGAACCCTGGGCCACCGAAGCAGAGTGTGCGAACTTAACCGCTATGCCACCGGGCCAGACCCTAAATATGTGTGTCATTTTATTATTGATTTATAGAGTCCTTTATATATTCTTTATATATTCAAATCCTTTTTCAGATGTAAGTAGTATATTTTCTTCCCATACTTCCAATCACCTTTCATTCTGAATAAATCTTTTAAAAGATTTTATATTATACAGATTTACATGTACAGCTTGATCAGTTTTGACAATTCATAACCCATGTAACCTACACCCCTATCAAGATAGAGAATATTTCTGTCATTCCAGAAAGTTCGCTCATGCCCCTTTCCAGTTAATCACCAAACCAGCAACTACTGATCCTTTACTATGATATCTATCATCATAGATTAGTTTTGCCTAATCTAGAATATTATATAAATGGAATCATACAGACTCTTGTGTCTGGCTTCTCAACGTGTTTTTAAGATTAATCCATGTTGCTGCATTTATCAGTAGTTCACTCCTTTTAATTGCTGGTATATATGATATATTCTATAACTATCACTAATGTGTTTGACTGTAACATAATGTGTTTATTCTGTTGATGGACCCCTTGGATATTTCCAGTTTTGGACTTGCATTTTATTGTTAGTGTTTATTTTGTGTCCTAAGAAATCTACTCCAAAGTCATGAAGATGTTCTACCGTGATATCACCTAGAAACATTAAAGGTTTTACCTCTTACACTTTAAAATTTAGAATTTTACACCAAGAAGTCAGGTTCAGAATATAATTTTTAAAAAATAAGCATATGTCTTATTTTATCTTTCTAATAAAACTCACCAAAAGCAGAGCTTCCCGAGACTATAAAGTTTTATAAAGATATTTTCCTTCAATCCAGCCCTTTAATCCCCAGATGGTTACATCTAAAAGGATGTAGGCACATACACCTTTGAAACCCCACAGAATTATAGGTTCTAAAGAGAGAAAAGGCAGAAATGTGTATTTGGCACTGAGAATATCTTAACAGGATTGAATGCAATGTGATGTCAACACTAACCCTGAACTTTGCTGTACTTCATTTAAAAGAAAAATCATGATGATAAATTTTGTTGGTGAAGTTAAAACTGGTTTGAAGACCCTTACTTTTACCAAGGGCTACTTTTCCAGGTTATGAGACTAGATAATGCTTCCAAACTTGGCAGTGGATTGGACTTAGCAGTGAGTACCTATAACACGCAGGAAGTGAATGAGTAAAATAACAGATACAAGAGCAAGCAAAGAATCTTAGAATAGGCGAAATCTCTGGAGGCTGAGCAGAAAAGTGTAGAACAAAGCCCCATGATGGTAGCCTCCTATAAATTGGACCTAAAGACCTCCGTGAAATAAAACCACCAATTACCACCCTTCACATTCTACTATAAAAAAGCTTATTCTTTATAGACTTTTGGGTCAGATCAGGTCACTGAAATCATGCTTTAATCATCACTTTACTCTAAACATATAGCAATGAAAGTGCTCCATGCAAGAAGGGGGGACCTGAAGCAAAGGGCTGTGTTAGCTTGGGCTGAGCTGGGCTAGAACACCCCCTCTAAGACAGGAAGAATGAGCAGAAGAGTGAATGATACATAGACCAAAGCTACCTCCCAGTCAAAAGTGTTTATAAACAGAAATTCCAAAAGACACAAGGAAAATGGCTTAGAAAAACTGCCAACAAAACAATAATTAGTACATGAATTCACTTCAGGTGACATTTTTTTGTGTGTGTGAGGAAGAGCAGCCCTGAGCTAACATTCAATGGCAATCCTCCTCTTTTTTGCTGAGGAAGACTGGCCCTGGGCTAACATCCATGCCCATCTTCTTCTACTTTATACGGGACGCCACCACAGCATGGCTTGACAAGCAGTGCATCGGTGCGTGTCCAGGATCCGAACCAGCGAACCCCGGGCCGCCGCACGCTCACCCAACCGCTTGCGCCACCAGGGCAGACCCACTTCAGGTAACATTTTAAAGAACAATCTGACAAAGATCTTTAAATAAATATGTGTAGTATGAATAAAGAGAAAAAGATATAACATTCACTAAAAAGGACAAGAAATTATGAAACCAGAACAACAGAAATTAAATCAAGTAGATATGAAATAAAAATTAGAAATCCTGAGAACAAAAAATAATTGAAATAAATTATAGATGGGATAAACTTTAGATTGGATATAATAAAAAGAGAATTAGTGAATTGTTAGTGAGTCCTAGACAACTCCCCCCAAATGAAGACCAGACCTAAAGAGATAAAGAATATGAAAATATAGTTTAAAAAAAATGTGTAGGGCCGGCCCCGTGGCTTAGCAGTTAAGTGCGCACGCTCCGCTACCGGTGGCCCAGGTTCGGATCCCAGGTTCGGATCCCAGGCGTGCACCGACGCACTGCTTCTCCGGCCATGCTGAGGCCGTGTCCCACATACAGCAACTAGAAGGATGTGCAACTATGACATACAACTATCTACTGGGGCTTTGGGGGAAAAAAGGAGGAGGATTATAGATGTTAGCTCAGAGCCGGTCTTCCTCAGCAAAAAGAGGAGGATTAGCATGGATGTTAGCTCAGGGCTGATCTTCCTCACCAAAAAAAAAAAAAAAAAAAAAAAAAAAAATGTGTAGCTTGAGAAGCTCCAACATTCATCTCATAGGATTCCAAAAGAAGCAAATGGAAGGAATGGCCTAGAAGCTGTGGCAGAAATAATGGCTCAGAGTTTTCTAAAATAAAAATACATTAGTCCTCAGATTGAAAGTCTAGTCTGAGTATTTTGACCAATAATAAAGATATATTCTTTACTAGAGAAAAGATAAGATTATGAGGATGAAAATAAAGAAATTTTCAGGTAAACAAAGGGAGAATTTGCCACCTATGGATCCTCACTAAAGAAACAGTAAAGGGTATATTTCAACAAGAGAAGTAAACCCAGAGGGAAGGTATTTAGTACAGAAGTTAATCAAATATTTGACTGTGACAACTGTGGACTGTAGAGAGGGTTATGGTTTTATGGATGGTTGTGTGTTTTTTTAATAAAAAGTAAAACTTAAGCAAAAGAAAGATGAGGTATAGAATCTGGAAATAAAGAATTTAAACTGTCTTTATTTATAGGTAATTTAATTGTCTATCTAGAAACTCCAAGACACAAACACTTTTAGAATAATTTAGCAATGTTATGTCAGATACAAGATCAATATTCAAAATCAACAGCATTACCACTCTAGTAATAACCAACAGAAATGTAATAGAAGAACATCTCATTGAATAGCACTAAAAAGTATACGATCTCTAAGAAAAAAAGTTTAAAAAAATGCGTAAAACATCTGTGGAGAAAATTACAAAAAAAATTGGATATATTCAAAGAAATGAATTAAGGGAGAGGTATATAACATGTTCATGGATTGTAAGACTCAATAAAATAAGGTCAACATTTTCCCCCATTAATCTATAAATTCAGTGCAATTCTAATAAAAATCTCAATAGTCTTCATTAGAACTTGACAAATTTATCTCAAAATTAACGTGCAATAGCAGAGAGCCAAGAATAGCCAAGACAATTATGAAGAAAGAGATGAAGGAAACCTGTCCTACTCAAAAGTAAAACTTTATAAAGCTACAGTGGTTAAGACAGTATGCTACTCATGAAGAAATAGACAGACAAATTAAACAGGACAGAGAGCCCCCAAACAGTCTGACATATATGTAGAAATTTGATATATGACACAGTGGGTAATACAACTAAATAGTTCTGGGACAATCAGCTATTCATTTGTAAAAAAATATATTAGATTTCAATCTTATACCATACACAAAAATACATTCTAGTGGATCAAAGATCCAAATGTAAAAAACAAAACTTTAGAAATGTTAGGAAAAGAGGAACTTGTATGCACTGTTGAGGGGATGGTGGTGATGTAAACTGGTTCAAGTACTTAGAGAACAATTTGGAAATATCTAATAAAGAAACTTTAAGGGAAATTTTCATTCATATACACAAGGAAATGTGTTTATTCCAGCACTGTTTATATTAGCACAAGATTGTAAACAACCCTAAATGTCTCGACATGAGAACAAATAATTTTTTATATAATAAGAATACCATGTACCAAATAAAATGGATAAATTAGATGTCAAGATAATAAAATCTCAAAACAAAAGCTGGGTGAAATAAACAAGTTGCAGAGTGATCTCAATAACATACCTAATTTAAAATTAAACCTTGTAAAAACAATACTACATATTGTTTATGCACACATAAATACACTGTGAAAACACAAAAATACACGCGAGAATGAAAACATTAAGTTTATTATAGTAATCTCCACCTAGACTATCTAACAAGGATCCCAACCCTCAGAGACTCTCCTATAATCACCTCTAATCCTGCCTGTGAGAGTACAGAGTATGCATCTATTTGGAATCTGTTCCCCTCTCTCCAGCCCCACTACCATCACCTTGTCTAGGTCATCGCCACTTCTTGCCTGGAGTACCACCACAGCCTCCTGCTGGTCTCCCTACTTCTTATTTGTGTCCAATCCAGTCTCCGCAGAGCCACAGTCAGAATGATCAATTATGTCACAGGTTTCTAAAACACAAATCTGCTATTATTCCCCTCTTTGAAACCCACTGGCTTCCTACTGGATTTAGGGTAATAAAAAAAATTTTAAGGAAGGGTCTGAAGATCCCTCTCAAGCCTCTGCCTCATGCCTCTTTGTTGCTCACTGTACCCCAACTACACTGACCTCCTTTTAGTCCTCAAGACCACCAAGCTCTTTCTCACCTCAGGGATTTCAAAAGCCTATTTTCTTTGTCTGAAACACCCATTCCCCTATCCTTTCCATGGATAAAAAAGTCTCATCTTAAATGTTACTTCCTGGGGCAGGCCCCGTGGCGTAGCAGTTAAGTGTGCGCGCTCCGCTGCTGGCGGCCCAGGTTCGGATCCCAGGCGCGCACCAATGCACTGCTTGTCAGGCCATGCTGTGGTGGCGTCCCATATGAAGTAGAGGAAGATGGGCACAGATGTTAGCCCTGGGCTAGTCTTCCTAGCAAAAAGAGGAGGATTGGCATGGATGTTAGCTCAGAGCTGATCTTCCTCGCAAAAAAAAAAAAAATGTTACTTCCTCAGAAAGGCCTTCCTGAACCCCAGAGGCCAGATCACGTGCCCTGGTATACTCTCAAACGGTACCCTGTACTTTTCCCTTGCAGCATTCACAACAGTTTAGATTTATCGGAGTGATGATGTGTAATGCCTGTAAATCTTGCTGAAGTAGGGTTATGTTCAAGACACTCCTGTTCAAAGTACTTCAGTGGTTCTCCATCAGATACTGAACATGGTCCAGTCTCTTTAGCATGGCATTTAAGGCTGGCCACAATTTGGTGTCAGGATGTCACAGGAAGGCATCAGGAGGCTGAAGATCTAAGTCAGAGTTACTAACTATTGAATCTTGGAAAAGTTTTTTGGCTTTCCAGAGACTAAATTTACTTATCTATAAAACTGTGGCATTAGTACTTGTCTGGTACAGTTGTTAAGACAATCAAATGTCAATTTATGTGAAAATACTTTTGAACAGTAACCCAATATCCATTATTTTTTTTTTATAATTTTATTTATTTATTTATTTTTTCCCCCAAAGCCCCAGTAGATAGTTGTACGTCATGGCTGCACATCGTTCTAGTTGCTGTATGTGGGACACGGCCCCAGCATGGCCAGAGAAGCGGTGCGTCAGTAGGTGCCCGGGATCCGAACCCGGGCCGCCAGCAGCGGAGCGCGCACACCCAACCGCTAAGCCATGGTACCAGCCCCAATATCCATTATTTTGATAAATTTTTTTATTGTGGTAAAATACACATAACATAAATTTACCACTAGTGACATTTAGCACATTCACAACGTTGTGCAAATACCACCACTTGATAATTCTTTTTGTTACTCCTTTTCACACCCCTCCTCTCTGTCCATAATGACACAATTCTCTGTTTGGAATACCTCTCTTTTAAGACATAATTATAAACTAATTTCCTTAATAAAGTTGTTCCTGATCTCTAACTGCTGGGAATAACTGCTCTATCTAAAACATTTAACGTTTACCTTTTTTCTAATACAATCAAATTCTTACCCAATTTACCCACCAGCATACAAGTTTTTTGAGGGCTAAAACAATTGTTTACCCACCTTTGTAGCCCTCCAGCTTTGTCTATTTCAGAAGAAGAATGCAACATTTCCTTAAATGACTTGACTTTTGCTCACCATGAAGGTTTTCTTTCTGATTCTATATTTATTCTAAACTAGAAAAAATGAAATTTTCCAATTGAATTGAAGAAAATGTATAGATGGGTATTTTTCATTAGTACACAGGACTATAAGCTAGAGAATGCAGTTTAGTGTCAACAAGACACATAGCCTTTTGAGCTGTGGCCTTCATATCTTAACAGATGTTTAATAACCTGTAAACCAAGATCAAGAAGGTCTTTAGTTCCAGTCCTCTGCAAATAAATAGTCAGAGCGTATAGAGAACTAATTCCTTGACTGTTTTTCGTGAAGCCCATCTCTCTTTTAGGTTGCTATTCACATTTCCATAGTATGTCTGACGGCGGAAGTTCATCGGACTCCCCCAAGCAGGGTAGGCCTAGCAGGCTAACAAGAACTGATTGCCCTGCCAACAGTTTTCCCCTTTCAATAACAGTATCAGTAAATAACAACACATGGGTATACAACAGTTTATGATATGCTTTCACATACATTATCCCATTTGGTCCTGGTGGAACCCACCCAGATGAAAACTTAGGAAGCCAGAAGTATGTAAGACCCTACATTTTACAACTTCTTTCTGGATTCAGAGCAATTACATTCCGTTCCTCAGAACCAAGAAAGGTGAGAAAGAGGAAGAGAGCTGTAGAAGCCAATATATATTTACCATATTCTTCATTACAGTCTGACCACTAAACAGTAAGCAATGAGAAGGCAGGGACTGCATCTGTCTTGTTTACCAACACAATTCCTAGCACCATGCATACACTGTGCCAAGCATATACTGAGATTTCAGTAAATGTTTGTGAATTAATAAATGAATAAGATTACAATCTGAAACAGAAAACAGATCCATCTTAGGGAGGTCACCAGATAATGATAACCATGAAAGTACTTGCCTTATTTTGTGGGGAGGGTTTTCAATTTGTCAAAGTGATTCTAGAGGCTGAGAACATCACATTTCAAAAAAAAAGACAGAGATTATCAGCCCCACTAACTGCTGCAGCTCTTCACTACCCCTTACCTTGATTCGTGAACTGGGGTTCAACATGATGTATTTAATGGAACCTTGGATGTTCTCTGTCCAGGAGACTAGCCAAGTAACCTTGTTATCATGTCGGACCTCTTTCCATTTATGTCCTGGAGGAGGAGAAGGAACCTTGGCATCTCTGTGGAAATAACGAAGCAGGAGGGTAGTGAAATGAGGAAAAGTGAGGAACAATTTCACCTTTCATGACCTGAAGTGGATAAATCTGCTCAGCATATATTTCTAAGTTTCCTCCTCACCAGTCAATAACTGAAAAACATTTGGAGATCTATACATGGAAATACTGTGTCATTCTCAAACAGTCCTCTGTAACATGGGAAATATTCCCAACTACCAAGAACAAACGAAGCCCCGTACTTCATTTCTGGACCAAAGGATGAACTGTGCTCACTTGCTACAGTTGATGATTATATCCTCAGGCATGATCCGTCTCTTCAGCATGCCCATCTTGGGGTGGTTGCCACGGCCACGGAAAAGCCCAGGAGGTTCTATCTTGAAGTTGGCAATCCTCTCTCTGTGGTTATCCATAACACAGAAGCCATATTCTTTCAGTAATTTTTCATTCTCCTCTTTGATTTTCTGGAAGACAGCAAGGAATTACTCAAAATGAATTCAAACTGCTGTTCTCTACTCCTACATTCTTATCTTTTGTGCAAGAACAGGTCAAGGCAGAGAAAAGTCTAAAAATCGCTAAGAAATGAATTCAAAGAAGGGAAAACTTCTGATAGATTTTTATAACTTAAATACAAAAAATTCCCCAAGGGGCCGGCCTGGTGGCGCAAGCGGTTAAGTGCGTGCACTCTGCAGCGGCGGCCCGGGGTTCGCCGGTTTGGATCCTGGGCGCACACCAACGCAACGCTTGGCAAGCCATGGTGTGGCGGCGTACCATATAAAGTGGAGGAAGATGGGCACGATGTTAGCCCAGGGCCAGTCTTCCTCAGCAAAAAAAAGAGGAGGATTGGCAGATGTTAGCACAGGGCTGATCTTCCTCACAAAAAAAAAAAAAAATTCCCCAAAATATCTACCTATAAGGATTGACTTCAATTATTCAAATCCAAACTAATCAGATTCAAAACGGATTCTCTTAAAAGATTAATGTGTATAAATATGTTACTTAGGTATTTTTTAATATAACTTTAAAAATCAACACCGTTTAGTTGAGTAGTGTCAAAATGCAGGATAGGGGAGAGTCTCTGACAAGACCTCATAAAGAACGTCTCCATGTTTTCTAAGAGATTCCAGAAACATTTAGTTGAGCAGCATTTCACAAGCGTTTTCAAGCTCAAACAAATGTGTCACAGATTCTTTCCTAGGTATATGGGTACACACAATCTACACTGTGTGATCCCTGCTACAAAAAGTGGGGGGAAAAGGATCTGGAGCCTCCTTTCCCTCTGCTAATTCTTCATTCATATTATACTTAGCAATTCAATTTAACCAAGTCCTGCTGCTTTGTGGATGGAAACAGATTCAGAACTTGCTGGCAGCAGGTGTCCTTGACGGGGGCTGTGACAAGGTGATACTTCTTAATCTCCCTATCTTTGGATCACTATTCCACGAACAAAGCTCCAAAGTAGTTTTTAAGTTTAAAAACACTGCTAAAGTGAAAAATAAACCATATGTTACTAATTTGGAATACTGGGGAGAAGACTAAGCTGAGACTGAAATGTCTGATGCAGTTATCATTCTTATAGTAACTCATAATTTTTAAACTAAAGGTCAGATAGGCACCATCAAAAAATGAGTTATATAAATACAATGGCCTAAATTATATAAACATGCAAGTCCTTTAAAACACTGCAACTACAGGGCTTTGAAGTGCAAAGAATTCCTTACAATCCTTAACTTCTGGACCTCCAATTTGAAAAAATGAAAGTCTAGCCTAGATTCCTCTAGATTAGGGGTTGGCAAACTTTTTTCTAGACAGAAAATATTTTAGGCTTGAAAGCCATACGGTCTCTGTTGCAACTACTCAACTCTGCCACTATTGCATGAAAGCAGTCATAGATGGTATGTGAACAAGCAGATGTGGCTATGTAATAAAACTTTTTTACAAAAACAGACAGCCTAGAGTTTGCCTCCAGGACTCTAGAAGAAAATGACATCCGAGCTGGACACTAGAAAGATCTTTCAAGAATGAGGTTGGCCAAGCCTGTAAGATGGAAATGGATGAGCGTGGCTAGATTTCAGGGTAAAAGAGATCAAAGAATAGGGAGATACATGGCCAATATTATCTGTCTTTAATCCCTAATATCCAGAAGCCACTGTGCAGCAGGTCTTTCCATCCTTTAATATTATATTATTGAAGTTACTGACTGGTTTTTAGGTAAAAAAAGTATCAGGGTTCTTATATTGAGCCATTAAACAAAGTGCTTATTCACAATATTCAGTCTACGTAAAACCATTATGAAAATTTAGATGTTACTAGGCCAAGAATCCTAAATCTTTAGTATAGAGCCATGTGAAATTACTAAACCTGTGTCCTAAGAACCAAGAAGAAAATTAGATGAACTAATCACTATTCCAAAATTCTCCATGGGGCCGGCCCTGTGGCTTAGCGGTTAAGTGTGCACGCTCTGCCGCTGGCAGCCCAGGTTCGGATCCCGGGCGCACACCGACACACCGCTTCTCTGGCCATGCTGAGGCCGTGTCCCACATACAGCAACTAGAAGGATGTGCAACTATGACATATAACTATCTACTGGGGCTTTGGGGGGAAAAAATAAATAAATAAAATTATTAAAAAAAAAAACAAAAAAACAAAATTCTCCAGAGGTTTAAAAAATTCTGTAGTACCAGTTTCTCTTCCTTGCTCATCTGTTTCCGAGCTTCTGTCTGGGCTTTGAAATATTGGCTCATCTGGGTAAAATCACATTTGCTTAGGCTGGTGATAATATTCTTCTCTTCATTAGTCATTTCCTAGTCAAAAGAAAAGAGGGAGTTAAAAAAAGAAGATAAAGGTAAATACACCACTAAGCACTCAGGTTTCTTTGCAATTACAGCAAGGCACTATTTTTTCAGTCAAAGGTGTCAGGAGAGGTAGTCAATCTAAATTAGTGAGTTTTGAAAAAAAGAAATATAATTTTATTACTTTGTTCTATAATAAAAATTTAATAGAAAAATGCTTGAAATGACTCATTGAAAAAAGGTAACCCTTATGTAGTTTCTTGGGCTCCTTGGCATATTGCCACAATCCCCTAGGCATATGTATACCACAGTTGGAAAAACATGAATATTTATCATTTGTTTTGTAATGAGAGAAATATTCCCATGCTAATTTTCATTTAGAAACATTATCCCTGCTCTATTCACTTATTAAATCTTATTTCCAGAGCCATTCAGAAGATAAAATTCAGCTCAGCCCCTGTCCACATTATTCAAATTGAGAATAATGAGATTGCTTAAAATCACCTAGGCAGATATAGGATATGTGGTTTCACGACCAGAAAAGTACCTAAAGCAAATAAGCAAGAATCAAGAGGGAATAGGACATCACATTAACATCTCTCTTTGCAACAGCAGACAGAGGGCAGTCCTGCAGAGATAAACTTTCCTTTGCTCAAGTCGAGTTGAGGTTTTCTGTTTGACCTAATCTAATAAACTCCCTCCTACAGCCAAATGAGAGCTGAGAGGAAAGAAATGTAAGTATTTTTGTGATAGAAACCTTATATAATAAAGTAAATGAACAGAAAAAAATGAACAACTTTTACTACAATGAAACTCATAACACTCAAATTTTACATCAGCGAATTTTTCGTAAAGTTATAGTTGAATACTTAGTAACTGATCAGTATTTTTGCAAAGTGCTAGGATATTGATATATGGGCTACAATACCTTTCTCCAGTCTTTAAAGAAATTTTTCCTAAATATTTCCTTAGTAGTATATTCATGGTCGAGCATTTTTGCAAAGAACGTAGCTACTTCTTCTGCTTTGGGGCTCAGCTTCATGACTTTACCTAGAGGAAAAAATGGTTCCAAAAGTCGAGATGTATAATTCATGTTCTGAGTATAAATACTGAGTTCTGGAGAAATCTTCTTACTAATGGTTTACTTTCCCAAGATATATAAAGGCCTGGTGACACATGGTAACAACAACAACAAAGACAATATACTGATTTATATCTACTTGGATAAATTCTCCTTCTCTTTAGCAGATATTTACCTGGGTCATTCTCTGGAGACTATGCCAGTAAACTGTTCCCAGGTGCCTGCTCAGGACAGGGATGACCTGGGGGAGGCCCAGTCACTCTTCCTTTTCCTTTCAGCAAGCAGGGTCCTTTACACCTCTTCAATGGTTTTTAAAAATCAAATCCTCAGAGGGACTCCTGCCACTGCTAAGCTAAGCAGCTTCTGTTCAAGAAGGGGAGGAAGGGATAGGGCAGGGAATGGAAGAAAGGAATTGTGGGGAAAAGAAATAGGCATCTTTCTTCTTTAAAGTTAGGTGGGTGGAATATGAATAAAAAAATATATATATCCATAGCAGGCAGCCCAGATATCCCATATGAAAAGTCTAATAAGACCTTCCTCTAGAACCCTGCTACTCAAAGTGTGGTTCACAGACCAACAGTATTGGCATCACATGGGAGTCTGTTAGAAACGCAGAATCTCAGGCCCCACCCCAGACCTACCGAATTAGAAAGTGCATTTTAACGAGACCCTCAGGTGGCTGTGTGCACACTAGAGTTTGAGATACACTGCTCTGGAACACAGGCACTATGAGGTTGCCTCTTCCAGGGAAATAGGACTCATCCAGAGCACAAAGGATGACTGAGGTTCTTGGCATTGTATACATGTTTTAAGCTGTTCTAAAGGAGTTCTGATGTTACACAATGAAAACTGCTAACTGGCAAAGAAAATCTAAATGGGGCCTAGAGGTTTTGTGTACCTTAATTAGTCAATAAAGCAATAAAGGAAAAGTACTTGGGAGTTTAATCTACTTTCCAAATGGAGTACTTTTAACAGTACTCTCTTAGGGCTAATTTCCATTTTTTCTTGAAAATCCAACTTTACAACACCATCTGGAACTAAATCATTACATAATAATCTGGCTATACTTAAATGAGGTTAAATACTATTCTACTGCCTTACTATTACATAGGTACTAATAATTCACCAAGGATTTTCACATTCATTCCAGAAAACTAAAACTCAACCAATAATCTATTCATTTCAAAACTCCGAAGACATCTCATCTCATGATTGTTGGGAAGTTATCCTACCTGACTGCAGGGATGTAGAGAATTGTAGCGCAAAATTGAAACTGTCCGCGTAGACAGAAAGAACCTGCTTGAAATCCATAACTTAAAAGGCAGACAGGTGGCGCCACTTCCCCCACTTAACCTCGCAAGCTCCTGCCTTTGAAAGAAGACACTGTGGGCCTCTAGGATAGGCTGGCTTTCAAGGGTTTCCTGCACTTCTTCAGAACTGCCCCGTTCAAGTCTGAACCAGAGTTGCCAAGAAAAGTTGTAACATATTTCCAATATAAAGGAAAACATTAAGTCACCAACAATAAAATATATGAAGTAGAATAAATGGCAAGAAAGAATATAAACTGTTCTTGGGTCTGTTTGGTATAAACTAATTATCAACTGTATTTGAAAAAAAAAAAAAAAGGAGACACTTTAGACAATTTTACTGATTCTGTCCCAATAGAGAAAGCAATTTTGAGAGCTCCTGTGTTCGATGAGCTGTCAAAAGATGAAATGACAGCTCCCAGCAGCAGAGTGGTGGCAGGATGACTTGAAGGTTCCTGGCAATGGTAGCGCTTTGTGGAAAAGGCTGAGCTCAAGGAATAAGAAACTGCTGAGTCAGAGCTGAAAACTGGATGTTCTTAGCAGAGGCAATTCACTGCTTTAGCCAGCCTGTCCTCTACCTCCCTGGCAGGTTCTAAAAGAGTCTGAGAATTCTCTTCCCTAGAAAGTAGGCAGGACTTACAATATCAGTTTGGACTAATAAGTCAAATACAACTTCTTGACTTACTGCAGAGTGAGAGTTTACACAATCAAGGGGAAGAAATCCCAGAGAGAAACTCAACTGAGCAAAATGCTAGAGCCCTGGAGCCGGAGCTCCTATGTAGGACGACTGGGCAAGAATGGGGGAAGGGACCATGGTGACCAGTGATGACTGGTTCAGGCCTCAGCTTCCCATCTTGAAAAGTAAGAGAAACTCAAAGACTAAAGAATCTAGCTTTCCCTCAAATTACTTTGAACCTCAAAGCGAGGCTTTACAAGTTGAGCTTTCTAAAGCTCTTAGTAAGCCCAGACTAGGGCTACAGAATACCTGCACTTCTATGATCGTTTTCTTCAAGATTCTAGGCTCTTTCTCTTCATTGGAGTTTTGGCTTTGCGTCATATTTGAGAGTCCCCAAGGAATGACCAACTGTGAGGGCTGACAATAGAACTCTGTTCTGTGCTCTCTGGTCAACACGCGTCAGAATGTTTATCTGATGCAAGCATTGGTCATTGAGGCTGTGGGGTCCTGCTAGATTGCAAATGCCATGAGACCAGGGATTAGTCAATACTGCCTACTGCTGAGTCTTGGTGTTTGAACATAGGCACATTGAATAAACATAGTTTTAAACAATGAATTCCAGCTTGCCAAGTTTGACACGTCCCTCACTTGCAAGACCTAGCCTTTCTCTATAAACTACTACCTTAACCTATAAGCATCCGTGGCCCTGAGGTCACTGCTGGTGGACAGAGAGATGCACCAGAACTCTCTGTGTGTTCACCACTGATGCTTTTCAGCAGTTCTCCTGCCCAGTGTTTCTCAAAGTTTCATTAGCAGACCACTTGGTTCAGAAGCACCCAATACTACTCCACACCTATTTAATAGGCCCAGATCCACCTGGTGAATCTTAAGCACATATGGGTTTGAGGAAAAATGCTCTAGCCATTTCTAGATAGAACCCTTGGAATGCAGATCAGTCGAGCATTACCATCTGCATACTGCTATACTACCAATACGAGTGTCAAAGACTACTCTCAAATTCTTCAACCCAAAGACAGAAATACCAATGATAGTTAATGGACAATTCTGAGTGTTCTAAGAGAGCTAGGCAGGGCATTTCTTCAAGGTAGCTCATCAGACTTGACCGCCAATATAGCAAAGGTATAGTGTCATGTTATGTAAAGTGAGTGACAGACACGTACCAGCACTATCTAGAGGTTGATGGCAGACTGACTAATCCTCAACCAAATACGAGTGCTATTTCTAGTGATGAGCGGCTTGTCAGCTTGAATTATATCGTTAAAATAAAATACTACCATTCAAGTATGGCTACTCTAATAAATCTTGCAGAGTAGCTCCTTAGAAATGAAGTTAAGGGGCCGGCCCAGTGGCGCAAGTGGTTAAGTGCGCGCGCTCTGCTGCGGCGGCCCGGGGTTTGCCGGTTCGGATCCCGGGCGCGCACCGACACACCGCTTGTCACGCCACGCTGTGGCGGCGTCCCATATAAAGTGGAGGAAGATGGGCATGGATCTTAGCCCACGGCCAGTCTTACTCAACAAAAAAAAAGAGGAGGATTGGCAGATGTTAGCTCAGGGCCAATATTCCTCACAAAAAAAAAAAAAAAAAAGGAAGTTAAGATAAAAACATTTAGCTTGTGGACCAGGTACTGTGAGCTATGTCCATGGACCTTTTGGGGACCATGTAGTTAAGACATTAACAGCCCCTTTCTCAGGGTACTTCTTCAGCACCAAATGGGCCTTTAAGAATTAAGTAAACACCTGATGACCCTTCCCCTAAATCATACAATGACAATAAAACAAAATGAAATAAATGAAAATGATTATATAGCACAAGATCCTTCCTCATTTTCTATTCCTAAATAGAAGCAGACTCTTCTTGGCCAAGAATTGGGCAACCATGGAAGAACTCACCATCATAGTAAAACTTGACATTCTCTGGAAGAGGCTCATATGGTGGAGCAAATACAGGGCCTTTATGTTCTAGGAATTTCCATTTGATGCCTTCAGGATAGCGCTCTTCTTCCCACCTTTAAAAGACAAAGTACAACCCTATTTAGTGATCACTTCACCTAATGAGATTATCACCTATTAAATACCCAAATAATTATCTGCTCAATTGACTGATGCTCTGGAATGACTCTGGGCCCCACATTCATGTCCTAGATCAAAATAATCAGTCTTTCGCTTTGAAAAAGCCAACACTCACAACGAATAAGATGGAATACTCAGGTGAACAGAGGAAAATACATTTCAACAGTTTGGTTCAAAGATATTGGATACAAGAGATCGTCACTCAAGTTGCTCAGCAACAAGTAGGGGATATGGAAATGGAAACAGTTGTCTTACAACACTAGTATAATACTAAACCACAATGGTATACATGACAGAGGTATTATTTATGCTGTTAATACATAGGAAAAGGCCTCCTGGGAGTGGAGATACCAGGGGAAGGTTTAGGAGAAAACAATCCTATGAGAAAGTGCATAATAGAACAGAAGACTGGGAAATAATAGTTCAGCTAGGGTAAATTGAGTTTAAGGTACTTATGGATTATCTAGAGCTATCTAGCTGACACTGATAAGTGAATGTAAACATCAGTGGAAACAACTTCTTTTAACTTTTTAATTTTAAAAACGATCAAACATACAGTAAACAATGAACACTATATACCTATCACCTATATACAACAATCATTAACATTATGCTCAATTTCCTGGTTTTGCTGAACCATTTTAAAGTAAATTGCAGGGCCAGCTCCGTGTCTTAGCGGTTGAGTGCGCGCGCTCCACTGCTGGCGGCCCGGGTTCAGATCCCGGGTGCGCACCAACACACCGCTTCTCCAGCCATGCTGAGGCCGCGTCCCACATACAGCAACTAGAAGGATGTGCAACTATGACATACAACTATCTACTGGGGCTTTGGGGGGATAAAATAAATAAATAAAAAATCTTTAAAGTAAATTGCAAATATGATACTTACCTCTAAATATTTCAGCAAATATCTCTACAAAAATAAGGATATTCTCTCACATAACTGTAATACTATTATCAAATCTAACAAAATTAATAATTCTCTAGTATCATTCTAATACCCAGACCATACTAAAAACTTTCGAATTATATCCAAAATGTATTTTATAGATCAGGATCCAATTAAGGACCACATACTGCAATTGGTTGATATGTCTCAGAGTCTTTCTTTCTCTGAAATTAAACAGACTGTCTCACTACCAACACCATTTTGTTTTTTTAAAAGTCAGTCATCTTACAGATAGAATATTTTAAAACTTCATCGATTTTAATCTTCACTATTTCTACCTTAAAATGAAAAGCCCTACAGTTCTACAGAATCCTTCTGAAGGCCAATTATACATATTCTATTACTCCTATCCTTTAAACAAAGTTCAAAACATCAAATAAAAATTACATGTATCAGGGGCTGGCCCCGTGGCTTGGCGATAAGTGCGCGCGCTCCACTACTAGCGGCCCAGGTTCAGATCCCGGGCGCGCACCAACGCACCACTTCTCTGGCCATGCTGAGGCCGCATCCCACGTACAGCAACTAGAAGGATGTGCAACTATGACGTACAACTATCTACTGGGGGGCTTTGGGGGAAAAAAAGGAGGAGGATTGGCAATGGATGTTAACTCAGAGCCGGTCTTCCTCAGCAAAAAGAGGAGGATTAGCACGGATGTTAGCTCAGGGCTGATCTTCCTCACACACACACACAAAAAAATTACATGTATCAAACTCTGCTGTAACAATAGCATTACTGTAAAATCAAAGTCAACATATATGGTCAAATGATTTTTGACAAGAGTGCCAAGACCATTCAACACAGAAAAGACAGTCTTTTCAACAAATGGTTGGGGAAACTGGACATTCACATGCAAAAGAATGAACTTGGGTCCTTACCTTATACAATATACAAAAATAAACTCAAAAAAATGGATCCAAGACCCAAACATAAGAGCTAAAACTCTTAGAAGAAAACATAGGGCAAAAGCTTCACGACATAGGATTTAGCAATGATTTCTTAGATATGATACCAAAAGCACATGTAACAAAAGAAAAATTAGGTAAAGTGGACTACAAAATTAAGAACTGTGCATCAAAAAACACAATTAACAAGAGTGAAAAGCCAACCCACAGAATGAGAGAAAATATTTGCAAAGCATATATGATAAGGGATTAACATCCAGAATATATAAAGAACTACAATTCAACAACAACAGCAAAACAACCCAATTAAAAAGTAGGCAAGGGGCTGGCCCAGTGGCATAGTAGTTAAGTGTGCGCACTCCACTTTGGCAGCCCAGGTTTCGCAGGTTTGGATCCCGGGCGTGCACCAACACACCGCTTGTCCAGCCACGCTGTGGCGGCATCCCATATAATGCAGAGGAAGATGGGCACAGATGTTAGACCAGAGCCAATCTTCCTCGGCAAAAAAGAGGAGGACTGACAACAGATGTTAGCTCAGGGCTGATCTTCCTCACACAAAAAAAAAGGTAGGCAAAAGACTTGAATAGACATTTCTCCAAAGGTATACAAATGGCCAATAAGCATCTGACAAAATGCTCAACATCACCAATCATTAGGAAAATATAAATGAAAACTATGAGATACCACTCACATCCATTAGGATGACTATTATAAAAACAAAGACAAAGAAAATAACAAATGTTGAAGAGGATGTGGAGAAACTGGAACTCTTGTGCACTGCTGGTGGGAATGTAAACTGGTGCAGCCACTGTGGAAAACAGTATGGTAGTTTCTCAAAAATTAAACATAGAATTACATATGATCCAGCAATTTCACTCCTAGGAATATAGCCAAAAGAATTGAAAGCAGGTATTCAAATACTTGTACACAAATGTTCACAGCAGCCCTACTCAGTTGCCAAAAGGTGGAAACAATCTAAGTATCCATCAACAGATGAATGGATAAGTAAAATGTAGTTTATACATACAATGGAGTATCATTCAGCCTTGAAAAGAAAGGAAATTCTGATACATGCTACATGGATGAACCTGGAAAAATTTTCTTAAGTGAAATAAGTCAGTCACAAAAGGACAGATACTGTATGTTTCCACTTATATGAGGTACCTACAGTAATCAAATTCATAGATACAGAAAGTAGGATAGTGGTTACCAGAGGCTAAGGGAAAAAGGGGATGATGGTGACTTACTGTTGAGTTTCAGTTTTGTAAGATGAAGAGAGTTCTGGAGACGGATGGTGGTGGTAATGGTAGCACAACAATGTGAATGTACTTAATACCACTTAATTGCACACTTAAAAATGATTAAGATGGTAAATTTTGTTTTCATATTTTGTCACATATTAAAAATAGTTTTAAAAAAAAACCTTCAAAGTCAAGGTTTAACAAAATTTTAGACCCGGAAGGAGCATTAAAGATTCTCTATAACCAAGCTACCATTTTACAAATATGAAAGTGGCAGGAAAACCCAACTAGACGTTGGCATAGAAAGGCCTGAATGCAGGAACCCACCCAAACCCCAGATTCTGTTACTCTCCAAATCACAGAAAATAGGTACATATGTATGTATGTTATTATGTATGTAGGCATGTATGTGAGAACTATTACAAGAAGCCTATCTGTAGCAGTCACTGTGAGGAGATTCAGAACACCATGTTTTCTCTCATCCTGGGACTTGGTTCCATTCTTCTCATCAACTCCAGTGTTTTTTAATTAAGACCTCAAACTGTTTTTATAATTCTTCCTATTCCATTACATTCACCTTGAGGACTCACAGCAACTTCCTTACCATTTAAGCAAAGTAAGAGATTCAGTGAATCGCTCAACACCAAACCTCAGTGTAGACAGAAAGATAGAACATTTCCTCCAATAGGCTGCTATCATCGGATCAACAACTATTACTGTACAAATAAAAACAGCAGTGTTGGCCTTTTAGGCCCCCCTCAATAGTTCACCAACAAAAATAAGAAAAACATGTACCTAGACATCAAAATGACTTCTCTATAGCAGGCTTGACTTATGAATTCAAGTTAGGTATCAATTTGACAATAAAATGTGCTTGAAAAGGGGAAGGTGGAAAAGTGCTAGAAGTGTGTGTAGGACAGGAAAGTAAACATCTATATGCTGTTTGAAATCAAGTTCCCTTGCAGTTAACAAACACCTCACAGTACACTGTAAAATGCATATTTAATTCTTAAAATTTCAGAAATAAAGGTCATATACTACAGCTTTCTGGAAGCTAATTTCTGGAATCAAGACAGTTTCTCTGGTTTGAGGAGAACGTCAATCCATATTCCATAAATTTCTTATCACTATTACTGATTGTAATCGTGAGTCCTGGTCTTTCAACACTAATTCCTTATATTATAATCCTTACTCCTTACAGCTTTTTACCTTTGCCAAAAGAAACAAAACTCCATTTAAAGTCACAGCTAACACAAGCAACAAACTCCCCAGTTTCTAGGTCTTTTTGTGAAGAATCATCTGTTTAGAATAAACATGGGACTTACAATCCAACAGGTCAGCTCTGACACAAAAGCGTACTTAACTCAAGGCAGAGCTGAAACCCTTACAGCACAATGAGTAACAGTTAAAAACAGGGGGATCTAGTTAAATAGGTTTTCATGGATGAGCCTGAGCATACTGCCATCACTTATAACATTGTTTCTATGGGAAAATGTGATACAGTAAAGAAACACAGAAGGAGCTGGACCCATTTTCCCATCTGCACAATTACCAAAGAGAGGGAAATAAGAATCAAAGCTTGTTTGTTTTTGGCAGGATGAACAAGTCTGCAGACTGGGGGGAAGCAAAAGATTTGCTTATTTGCCAAGCTAGTAAAGTGTGTAATTCTTTTAGTGGGATACCAAGAGGAATAGTGAAAATAAGAGTGTCTACCATTTAAGTTTCCTGACTAGGCTATGAGTGCCAGTCACTGAGGACTGGACCACTGACCTCAGAGAATAACAGGTAGCCTATAGTTACAGAAGGAAAGGGCAAGCCATCAGTTAAGAGGCTAATCATTCCTGTTCTCTACCTACAGTGTACAATCAAGCACTGTGTTTAAGAATGCAAAAAATTTAATAATCAGACTTGAGAAAAGCATGCATTGGAGGCTGTAGCAAAGATTGCTTACCCCCAAGCCAACCATCTTCAATTAAATACTAACCAGGCCCACTTAAACCAAAACAAGAATAAAAATCAAAGGTCATGGCCTCTCAGAATTAATGTGTGGCAACACTGACAAGGATTTCAACCAGAGAAGCACAATTAGGCTATTAGACCTTTCAAGGGTACCTAACTCCGCACACACAAGGCTGGACCAGGATAAGAGTACACCTGCTTCAAGGCCCAACAAGAGCCAAGGCTTGAAAGGAAGGAGAAAGACAGCAGGGAGCTACTGATGACAAGGAAATGAACTTGTTCATTCAACAAACGCTTAATGAGCACCCACCACAGAACCCTGAGAGACATAACAGACTGATGAATTACTAACTCACCATTCTCACAACTCCCAATAATAACCCCTGATTTATACAATCACTTCATTTTATCTTAAAAAATCACTTTATTAAAGGTCATAAAAACGTTTCAATATTCTGCCACTGAAAACCTTTGATTAGCTTCAAAGAAAAAAAATGAAATAAAAATGAGAAAAATATGGGGGCCGGCCCGGTGGCGCAGCAGTTAAGTGCGTGCACTCTGCTTCGGCAGCCTGAGGGTTCGCAGGTTTGGATCCCTGGCACGCGCTGACGCACCGCATGTCAAGCCATGCTGTGGCAGCATCCCATGTAAAGTAGAGGAAGATGGGCACAGATGCTAATTAGCCTAAGGCCAATCTTCCTCCACAAAAAGAGGAGGATTGGCAATGGATGTTAGCTCAGGGCTGATCTTCCTCACAAAAAACAAAATTAAAAAAAAATGAGAAAAATAAAAACACATGTTTGATTGTTTTTTGACTCTGACCTCTGGAAAGGCCCACGATTCTTCTGTTCTGTGATTTTCCTTTTAACCCCACATATGTTCATACCAACAATTCTGATCACACAGCTGTGCTGAACTTTTCTGCCACTGCAGCTCTGCTCCTCTCAGCCACCTCCTTGGTCACTGATCTTTCCCCTTTCCTCAGAGGTGCTGGGGACACTACTGTTCTCAATTATAAAAGCCACAGGGTAGATGTATACAAATAGGTCTGGAAGTCTACACACCAAACCATGAACAGTGGTTACCTCAAAGCTGGAAAGGAAAATGGGAATGAGAGAAAGAGGTAAAGAGGACTGTCATTTTTTTCTAACACAGATACCTCTGGATCATTTTCATTTTTTCAACACAAATACAAATCATGTATTACTGGTGTAGTAAATAACACAAAGTTTCAAGAAAAATTGGTATTAAAAAAAATACACGTTTATTTCAAAATTCTAAACACCAAAATTTATTAAGTAGAAAATAAAAATTTCTCACCTAAACACATTTCTCAAAATTAACCTCTGTTATTGCTCAACTGTCCTCCATAAAGACTGTCTGAATCTTCACTCCCTCAGTGAAGATGAAGGCCTGTTTTCTCATATTCACAGCCCTAGATATTTTGATACTTATTAATCTTTCCCAATCTGAGAGACATTAAACAAAAAGGTGTAACAGTTAAAAATAGGGAGATCTGGGTAAACAGGTTTTCATTTATTATTTTTCTTTGCATCTTTGATTACTTGTGAGGTTGACCATATTTTAAGATATTTACTAATCATTTATTTGCTCTAATGAATTGCCTGTTCCTCACTTTTCTATCAGACTGTTCCTTTCGTATTTGTTTTAAAAGACTTTTTTTCATAATAGGAACCTTAGCCCTTTGTACTGCAAATATTTTCCCTTAAGATTTTTTTTAAAAATGGCATGAGTTTGTTTGCCATATAGATTTTAATTTTGATGTATCAAATTTATAAATATTTTCCTTATGGCTCTGGTTATATGTCTTGCTTTAAAGGGTCTTCACTATTCTACAATTATGAAAATATTCACTCAGGTTTTCTTATGGAAGTTTTTTTTTAAATAAATAGGCAGTTTTCCCAACGTGATTTATTTATTAATCCATCTTTTCCCTATTATTTTAAATGCAATTTTCGTTATATGCATAATTCCCATATATACATAGGTCTACTTCTACAGTTCATTCTGTTCAATAGGGTGGGACCTAGTTTTGAGATCCCATAGGTTGAGAGCTAGTTAATGCTTTTCACTAGGACCTGTACAACTTATTTAAGAATGTTATTTGAGAGATTCTTATAAGTACTTCCCTCCTTCCCCAAATATCAGGCTGTTAATTTTAATAACTCAATACTCTTGCTTAATTAGGTTGTGGAATAAAAGAGTTGACATTTTAACTCAGTGCTGAGATGTTACCATTTCCACTTCTGCTCCTCTTCTTTTTTCGGCTTCTTTTTCTTGCTATCTGGCTCAGGAACTTTTTTATCTTTATCTTTATTCTTGGGTTTTTTCAATTTACCATCCTACAAAGAAACATGGTGAGAAAGGACTTAAATAAGGACCAATCACATTTCTAGAAGTAGTTTTGGGGGGCCATTAGGAAGAAAAACTGGAATCACAGAATATTAGAACTGGGGAGGTTCTTAGATCCAATCCTCTCAATTTATCAGATGAATAAAAATTTACTAGTACTTTTCTCTAGAGCAGTATTTCCCAAAACTCCCTGATAAATGATTGATTGATTACCTGAGAAAGCAATTAAAAACACTCATTCTGCAGGGGAAGAACCTGGGAAACTGTATTCTTTTAGACTCAGGGGAGTTTGGGAAAGCACTACTATAGACAGTAACCCCAGTGTACTATCCTCACTTACTTTTAAATCAACTCATCTTTAACCCTCGTTAATACCATCAAATAATGCATATAGGAGGGTTTGTATTAGATATTTAATATACAATTTGAAAGGAAATTCCTAACCAAATCTAGTGGTATACCTTCTATCACTGATGTTTGCATACACAAAGTCACAAAGCAGTAAGCAAGTATTTGGGAGGTCCTATAATGATTACCGATTCCTAAGGTGCTATTTCTTTATGGCTCTTCTTTGAACGGTGACCCTGGATGAGCTGTCACAGTGGCACAGAAAAGGAGCATCAAACATAAACAAGTACAATTCACCAAAATAGGAGATAAACCTCAAAACATACACACATCCAGACAAAAATGTGCTATTCAACAGATGGCGGTCCCACTCAATAGAAACTAAATTCTTTTGAAGAATATTTTCCTTTGTCCTAACTATTCAAGATAATTCAATAAGTTTTACATAGCTATGAAAGGTGGTTTTGAGTCATCTTAATCAATTACAGAATGGAAGAGCTTGAAAGAACTTTATAGACAGTTTGGTTTAACCTCTTCCAGTTATAATCAAGGGAACTCTGAAACAGAGGTCTTGTCTCTTGCTCAAGGTCATATAGCTACTATTGACCATGATGTGAGCCCAAGTTTACCAGAAAAATAACAGAATGTGACTCATGGGAATGACTGGACTAGATAAACATTCTAGGACTACATGATAGAACAGCAATCAAGATAAACTCAGGGTCTTTAAGCAAACGACCTTTAGGGTAGAAGAAAGAGGAAAGACTACAATACCACACATATTTAAATATAGGAATGGAGAATATACATGTGTAACTATGTTTGGGAGGAGAAAGTACTAGAGGATATATAGGAATGGAGAATATACATGTGTAACTATGTTTGGGAGGAGAAAGTACTAGAGGATCACATTCAGCTAATGTTTACTATTTAGGCTGAAACGCACCACAGGAAAGGGAAATGTTTTTCAGTTAAGACATTCTCTGAACAGCTTCTGAACAGGCATGCAGATGGTCCCATCAGGAAACTACTGGCTACATTATACGTTTTCAAGACTCAAAATGGGATAATCAGTCACTGAGAGACTTCAGAACAATTCCCAGAAATTAAAAAAACCATAGCCAGCAAGTAAGATTTAATGACCGATCCTGCCATCTGGGGTCCCTGCCACAATAAGACTGTATTAATTCAGTCTTCCAGCTTGCGTTTTTTTCACCCCGGATAAGGAGAGGGTTGCTAAACGTAACAATAAAAAAATGAAATCAACTGTTCTTTTTTCCAAATGGTTTAACAGTTATTACTAACCTCTTCCAAACTCAGAAAGAAGGTATTATTTTATATAAATGCAACCTAAGCATAAAGGTGATACAGAAAACATAAAGAGCTAAAGTCTTACATTTCTTTATTGACTAGTCTATAGATAATTGACATGAAAGTGGAGTGACTGACTACCATAATCACTACTCAATATTTCAATCTCAATTCCTTGAGTTGGCTCTCATAAACTTGAACTTTTGCCAAGAATAGGCTAGTTGTCAGAAAAACTACTAACTCTAGGACCTGAACATCTCTCTATGGCTCACCTACTCATTAATATTCTTAATATGACTTCACTAAAGACCCTTCTTCTCCCTTCTTGTGCAGTTAAAGGATAAGCAAAGTCCCACAGGAGGCAGGATAACGTGATAGTTAGTGTGCTGGCTCTGGAATCAGACTGCATGGGATCAAATCCCAGCTTTACTACTTAGTAGCTGTGTCACCTAAGGCAAATGATTCAACCTCTCTATACCTAAGTTCCTCCATCTATAAAATGGAGATAATTGCAGCAATATTTCTTGCTAAGGGGTGTTGTAAGGATTAAATAAAAAGCATATAAAGCATGAAGAATAGTGCCTGGCACACAGTAAGCACCTATTAATTTTAATTACTAATATTATTCTTACAACTGCTACAACAGATTACGCTCTTAAGACTCACTGCCCCTTACTATCACTATCTTTACTGCTGATGCTTCAAGCTATTGACTTTACACTTGTGAATCCATTTTGCCCAAGACAGTGGCTAACTTCAAACACAGCATAAGAGCTAAGAACTCACTCAACTCCTTCTTCTGTTAGGGGACTGCAAGATTAAGATCTCTGTGAATTTCTGACATCTTCTTTTTGAATTATTTGCTAATAATTCTTTAGTATAAGAAATAGAAAGTATCAAAAGAAGGAGCCATATTATTGTATTTTAAAATCTACCACAAGCATCAAATAGAACCCTTAGAAAAGTACTTGAATTGAACTGAGATTTAAAGAAAGGTTATAAGCCAGGAGAAAAAAGGGAGGAAGAACATGTGTATTCCAGACAGAGGGAAAAGCATGTGCTACATAAAGCTCTGAAGCACAAAAGAATCAGGTGTGGAAAAGAAACAAAGAAGGTCAGTGTGGCTGGAACAAGGTAAATTAGAGAAGAGGCACAAAATGCAGGGGCCAGATTGGGAGGAGTTGTGGTAAAGTGCTTGGATTTCATCCTATGTCCAATGGGTCCCCCCTTAAATGACTTTATATAGGGACACTTACCCAAAGTGAGTGACAAGTAAGCTTTGTTAGATATAAGAGAGCACTAAAAAACATTCTTAGGGGAAACTCTTCTGGGTTGTAAGTCAAAATATGATTTCTTGTTAACACTTCCTCTGTATGTATGAAGACAGCGTAGTTTCTCCAAGAACGTCAGTTGGCAGCATAGCTATGGGTAGACACCCAGGAAGGCTAAGAGAGATCTTAAAGCCAATATACGTGTAAGAGTTTTTCCCAGTGTTTCTTCTACAGCAGACCAATAAATTCCTAAAACTCAACTGCCTTCATTAGTTGTTTTATGGAAACTCCCTATTTCAAACTCAAGCCCCAAAGGGCCTAAGTCTCTTTACTAACCTCTTCTTCTGGTTTTCGTTTCTTCTCCTTCTTGATATCTTCTGTTTTAATTTTCTTAGGTTTATAATCCGCACTAGAAAGGGGAACATAAATTCGCAGTTAACACAATTGTGACTCAGTAGTTCTCACCAATAGGATTAGGACCTCCAAACTCCTCTTGGACGCCTCCAAGGCAGGCATGGCTGCTATTCTCAGCTGGGCATTCTATAGTCAAGAATAGGAATGGAGAAAGTAAAGAAGGCCAGACCAAGGACCAATAGTTATATAACTATAACTAGATCAATAGTTATAGCCCTATGTAGGACAAAACAAACAACTTGAGACTACATGCAGGCCTGGAAGGGAAGTGGAGTAGAGAGATATATACAGAAATAAACACCACTAGAAGATGGAAATCTGGGAACAAAATGCACAGCACAACAATGGCTACCACAAAGTGATAACTGGCTGGAAAGGCGAGGAAAGAAATTCTATATGAATTCTGAATGAATACAAATGAGTTCACAAAGTATTTCCCTCCTCCATTTCTACCCACTTTCTACCGTAAATCCTTTGTAGATTCCTGGAGCATAATAAGCTATACAAGACTGATAATAATGAACAGAATTTAAGCTCACTGATTGAATCTGAGAAAGAGGCACATATAAGCCTCAAAAAACTGTCTTAAGTAAGAGCAATTTTATTACCTCTATATACCGAAACTTCACTTAGAATGTATTGACAGGCACAGATCCTAGGAGAAACTGCCTTAACAGCGAAAACTTATCTGTGGTAGGCGATGATAAAGTAACTTAAATAACTTAAGTATTCTTCATGAATTCTGTATTATTTGAAATTTCTACAATAAATATGCATTACCTTTTTAATAAGAAAAATGTAAATATATATTTTCCATTTAAGCCTCAGGTACACTACTTATTTGCTTAGCAAACCCTGCTTTTCATAATTCAAAGAGAAGTCAGTTGCCCAGTCCATTAATCACAAATCCCAAAGGAGTAAAAGGCAATTAATGCAGTTTTTCAGTCTATTGTAGAGACATGCATCACATTTATCTTTAAACAACTCCTTTTTGTTTTCAAAAATCAAAGTAATAAGAAATACTCACTCATCCTCATCTCGAGGTCTCTTTAATGGTTTTATATCCTCTTTAGGAGGGGCAAAATAGCCATCATCTTCAGGTTCATCTTTAATTCGTGGTGGACTAAAGAGAAAAAATTGCGAGTTAATGAGTTTTGGAACATCTACATTATGTTAGGCAATCCAAAGTAGGGATAAATGATCTCACTGAGAAGCAACTAATATAAGGGTAACAACATACATTTGCATCTGTTATAAAGGTTTTACACGAGCACTTTTTTTAACTTAATTTTCACTACAACCCTGTGAAGTAGGTATAGTATTGTTCTCACTTTACAGATGAACAGGCAATAATAGCAAGGCTTGGGATCAGGACTCCTTATTCTAAGTCAGTATTCTTTCTCACTACATCTTAGCTGCCTTTGCCAGCATGACCCAAACCACAACAGGAACAAACTCAAATTGTTTCCTCATCTTACATGGGGGATCTACTATGTATCTGACCCCACGAATGATCTGAACTGATTATTCTAGTGCTCCCAAAAGCTAAAATACAGCTTTTACAAGGAAAGGAATAAAAATTTATTTCCCATACTTGGTACCTTAAAGTTCCAAGGGAAAATAACCTTAGTTACATGGAAAAATAACCGAGCTGACATTACAACAAAAGAAGGGCACATGCTAAATGAGAAGCCCAGAACAAAATGAAGTCATTTTAACCCAAATCTATTCATTGTCCAACTTCCTCCTTTGGACAACCCAGAAGAGCGCCTTGCCTTTTTTTTTGTTAAGATTTTGCCTTCTGAATATAAAAAGATGATTCTGTTAGACAACTATCTTGAATAAAAAAGAGGAAGGAACAAGTGAAAAACCACAGGACCAGCAATCACCATAGCCTTGAGATGTTCCCTGGCCTGGCACATCTTGTCAGAACCTCACTGCTCACAGCCAGAAGCACCTACAGAGCTAACTAACTCAGTACAGGGAATGGCCTCCCAACACGAAGCCACTCATCTCTAAGGGGTCCAAGGGATAAGCATCCAGATTCAGTTGGCAAGGAAAGTCAGGATATTCATGGGTTTTCAATGCCGCCACCTCCTACCCCCCAAGCATACTGGATCCCCGTGCTTGCAACAGAATTTGAATGTTTGAAGAGATCAGCTTTCCTTCCTTATTTCTGGACACTCCCCAAATGCCAACCTCTATACCTGTAGTTGTTTTCCCCCCACCATGGAAATCACTGACATCGCCCTGAGGGTCCAAAATCTCCAAAAGCTTTGCACCAGAAGGAAAGAAACACTGTCATTTACCCAACTAATTAAGTAAATGCTAGATCCTAGTATTGTCATGGGTGAAGTTAAAAACACATGGGAAGGGTTATTAGGCCTGAAGGAAGAATTTCTAAAACAATTTACCAGAAAACTGTGTTTCATCCAGTAAAGCATCTGGATTCTGTACAAAGACACATATCCAAACTAGCAAGCAGTCCAGCAAAGTGAATATAGAGACTACTGCCTCGAAGGGTGTGTTCCTCATCTTCTAACCCAGAAAGTCTGAAACTGAACCCAGGCCTACACACCAAGTCCAGACAGTCTATTCATATCTTATTATTAGTTTAATAAAAGTCCTAGGTGGTCTCTGGACAGAAAACAGTCACTCTGTGCTCAGTCACTTTATCTAAGAAATCAAAACGCCTAGGGTAGCCTACAGCTCTGATGCTTCTTGAATTTTATTATTCTGCATTCCTAGAATAGTTACAAAACATGCCCAAAGAGGGCACTTGCTTCTCCTAGTCTAAGGGATCCAGAGTACATGGAACGATTTTCAAAAATGTTCTCAAGGGCCAGTCCCAGTGGCCTAATGGTTAAGTTTGGCGCACTCTGCTTTGGCAGCCCTGGTTCGGTTTCTGGGTGCGGACCTACACCACTAGTCTGTCCGTGGCCACGCTGCGACAGTGGCTCATATACAAGATTGGCAATGGATGTTAGCCCAGGGCGAATCTTCCTCAGCAAAAAAAAAAAAAAAAAAAAAAAAAAAAATCTCAAACGAAACTGCAAGTTCAAAGTTTCAAGGAAGCAAAATTCTCAAAACACTCTCTGTCCTAGTCAATAATGCAAACATTTCCAACAACTCCTAGTAAATCAATTCTGTCATTCAGTGGAGTGAGAAAATATGATCATAACTTCTAGTTTTTTGAAACTAAAGGGAACCTTCAGGCTTATTTTAGGGAGTTCAGGCTGATGAGGCAAACAATCAAAATGGCAAAAGTAGTAAAAGAAAAGTGACCTCTAGATGGTGTGCATTTTCCTCTCCTTCAAGAAAAGAGATCACGTATTTCTACTCAAATCTACACCTATCCCTAAAATGTAGATCAAGTAAGCTTCTATATATGAGCCTCAGAATATTACTGAGGAAGAATTCAGAGTAGGGGTTTTTCAGGCAACTCTGTAATTACCACTGACTAAGAATGGAGTTTCTTTTTGGGGTGATGAAAATATTCTGAAATTAGATGGTGGGTAGTAGAGAGGTTGTATAACCTTGTGAATACATTAAAACCCAATAAACTGTATACTTTAAAAGGGTGAATTTTATGGTAGGTAAATTGTATCTCAAGTTTAAAAAATTTCTTCCTGTCAACCTTCTTCACTCAAAATAGCCTTCTGGAAAATGTGCTGGTCAGTCTCACTATGTTGGGGTGTCTAGAAATGCTTAAGTTGGCTTAGACCAAGTTGTCTCACTGCCGACTTCCCTGGAAACCTGGAGGTGGCCAGGTCAGTGTGTTTTAGGTAAGTTCAAACAACACAACGACATGGGCAGCTGGCCTGCTAGGCACCCCTAGAGAAAGAGAAGCCAAGATAGCAGAGGAGTCTTACCTAGAGAAGCCATTTTCCTTTTCCTTCTTTATTTTTGCATCCCCAGAGGCTCTAACCTAAAAAGTAAAATAACAGTAACTGATTAGTACCTTGAAAGGACTAAATTTAAAGAAGCCTCTCTCTTATTTGAGAATATTTGGCCTCAACTCTTGGGGCATCCTGATCCCAGACTGACTCTTCTTATTAGCAAAACTGAACAGATGAACTAAAGGTCTTGACATTTTTCTAAGACTCCTTTTTTTTACAATTCTTCGGGGAGAACTGTCCAATTTATTGAGAAATGTTTCCCTTCAAAATGGTGGCTTTTTACCTTTAAAGAATGGCAGGTCCCTCTCCCTCAATAAATATACTCTACCTCTCAAGGATTTGCCCTTGGCAGTGCAGAGAGGAAATAAAAAACAAAACAAAAAGGAATAGTCTATTTCCTGCCTTCTCTGATTTAACCCAAGTATATTCAACATTCTCCCTCCTTCAACTGCCCAGACACTCTAGGTCTTTCAAAAATCTTCACACAAAGGGAAACACACATACACACACATACACTACAAATATACACAGAGTATCTCTGGAAGAATACAAAAAATAGTATAGTGGCCGCCTCCAGAAAGGGAAAGATGGAGGACAATGAGCCAGGGTGAAAGGGAGATGTATTTTTCACTATGTTCCCTATTTCATATTGTCTGAATTTACCAAGTACCAACATTACTTTTTCAGAAATTAAAATAAAAAGAGTTTTTTTAAGTCTATGCACAGTACTACTCATTTGCAGCCAGATAAGCCTAGCCACTTTGAGAAGACTCGTACTGGTTATGCTAGAACCAAAAGACACCAAGGGCACCAGCATCAATAAATTTTTACTCAGGAAGAAGCTTCATTCAACAGAGGACCAGTATGGCACCAGGCCTTCTCCTAAAAACAGAATAAATTTTCTCCATGAAAGAAAACTGACATTTCCAGAAACCCTACATTCTCAATTTATCCATTTGCCATATGAAGTAAAATAAAGATCTATTTTTTTGGATAGATTTGGTACTTTGAAATACGGTGGTAAAGGACTTTGGTTTTCATAGTTTAAGACTACAGTTGGTGGCTCTAAAGTTTCCTGGCAGGGACTTTTTCACTCAAAGACCAAGAGATCTTACTATGCAATGAAGGTATTTTCATTACCTGCTTTTAAAGGTAAACAAATGTAATAAAGTTTAAAGTGTTAAAAAAAAAAAAAAAAAGGTAAACAAATGAAAAGTACATCCCACATCTCTTCCTTCCCCACTGGGTAATTCAGTTACCTTTTCCTCCTTTCGTTTTTCCTTGTCTCTGTCTTTGTGTTTGTCTTTATGCTTTTCTGAACTTCCATCTTTGTGTTTGGTTTTCTCCTTCTCTTTGTGTTTTTTTTCAGAATCTTTATGTTCACTGTGAAAAATAAGACACAAAGAGTTAGCTCATAGTAGGGACCACAAGGGTTCATTTCACAAGATCAACTCACAAGATACCCTAAGATAACACGAACCATGGAAATTTACAATGCTTTAAATAAACAGTCCTGACAGAAGGTTCAAGTAGAGGCTCTAAGCTACATCTGACTTTATCTTGATGTTTTTATTTTTTCGAAGGACGAAAGAACCAAATAGAGAAACATAGTCATTATAAATATAGCAGGACATTTTTTTAAGTGATTAAGAATATACAGCAAGCCCACTGTACTTCCACAACATTCTACCAGCAAAAAACTATAATGAAAGCTCTGACTTAAGCATTCACATCTGATGTGAGGGGGTAAATTAAACAATTCACCAAAAATGCATTTGGTGGCTCTGTGCCAGGCTAGAGAAGTATCACACACGTAGCCAAGCCAGGGCTTTGTGCAGTGAACAGCGTAACACAGTAGATGTTTCCTGCTCACTTTAACTAGGAGAAGCTAGTCACTTCTAGACGGGGCTTATAAGTCCTGCTTGGTCCTTTCTCACAATAAAAAAAGACCCATCAAATAGAAAAGGCATGTCCTGAGCTAAACATTTAAAAGCCTTGCTTTTAAAAGGGTTTGTGGACATACTGGTAGCAGTGTAAAAAGGCATGGCTACTCTGGAAAACAAAATGTTACATTACAAAGCAAGAGCCATTAAAATGTTCATACCCTGGGATCCAGCTCCTGGAAATTTCTCTTTGGGAAATAACATTACATAAAGATATTCGATTTGATGCTTCTCATAACAAAAAAATAAATAAGAACAAAAAACCATCAAGAAACTAGATACAACCTTAGTGAGTAACAAGACGAGGAAACTATAATATATCAAATTATGTAGCTTTTATGC
This sequence comes from Diceros bicornis minor, assembly GCF_020826845.1. Lineage (NCBI taxonomy): Eukaryota > Metazoa > Chordata > Mammalia > Perissodactyla > Rhinocerotidae > Diceros > Diceros bicornis. Next base: position 19,501,297 of record NC_080758.1, read on the forward strand.
TATAATCTGTGAGTCCTACAAATATACATGGAAAAAGTTTATGATACAAATGGAAAAAAGGACTATATAAAATGAGTGCAACTATATAAAAACATGCATGTGGACAAAAACTAAAGAGGCAATAAGCAAAAATTACAAGCTATAGTTTAAGGTGGCAGAACATTGGATGACAGTTTTCTACAGTGCACCGGGCAGGCGGTTTAGGAACCTTGCTCACTATACCCAACCAATACATTCCACAAGTTAACAAAAGGTAGCTTGAATTCAACTGCTGTCAATTGGGGGTACACCCCAGATACAGGACAGCTGACAGAAACTCCAGCTGACAGGGACAGTCAGATCTACAGGCAGCATCAGCTCTTGCCTTTTCCACCATAGACTGTATTTCCCATCTTCACATTTAGTACCTTCAGCCCAGAAGAAATAGATTTTACCAGCAAGGAGCTCATTAGACTATGTCCATCCCATGAAGTTTGTTCTAAAGAGATGTGGCCAGTATACTTGGCTACATCAAAGACCAAAAAGGGAGAAACAAATGATGGCAACCAGTTAGTTGAGAGCCATAGAACCTGGATCAGGAGAGCTGTCACATACATCTCTGTGCACAAAACAAGCCCCAACTTGAGATAGGAGGTCGGGTAGTAAATAAGCAGAAACTCTATGAAATCTAGCCAGGAGGGCAGGGGGACTAGGAGAAACAGGACTACAGGTTTAGGGAAGATCCAGGAACTGTCATAGATGGGAAAAAAGCAACGCCCACTTTTCCTTGTTTATATACTCCTCCCTCTATATTGCTCTCATTAGGTTGTTATTTACATGCGCCACAAATTGAAATAACAAGTGTCTATATGAGCAAACTTTTCTTTTTAACTCATGAGGACTGAGCCTAGTTCCAGTATGTTTGGAGGTACATGGTGACCAAGTTTTCCCACCATGCTTTTTATTCTTAGAATCATTATCGTGTCACTCTCTACTCATCGTGTTCTCATAATCTGTTTTTACCGAAATGCAATGTTTTATCAAAAAATTCATCCTTTACTTTGTACAAAAATGGCTCCCAATTGCATTAACACTCTTACTTTCAGTCTCATTAATTTATCCAGCTTTAGAATGACTCGTGAAATATCAAAGTTTCCAAGATTGCAACTGATTCCTCAGGAATTTACACATATGAAATCACAGGCACATGATTTTGATATTACCAGCAAAATGTTTGAGCTTACTATTCCATTATACAAGCATTGCAGTTTTTGTTTTTGTTTTTTTTTTAACATTAACTATAAAAGGAATTAAACCATTAAACCATTAATTCCTTTTATAGTTATCTATACAAGTTTTTGCCTAAAAGCAAAAAATTTAGATCAATTACATCCATAATACTGATGGATGATTATCCTTTTCCCTCCCAAAGTAAGGAAAAAAAAACCCACTTTCTAAGCAATCATTGTGCTTGGTGTTTTCACATACATTAATTCATTGAATCCTCACAACACTCCTGTGAGGTAGGTTTTATTATCCCCTTAAACTGATTTAAAAACAGAGGAGCTAATGGTTCAGTCTTATTCAAAGTTACAATGTGAGAAGTGAAGCTGGGATTTAAACTCAGTATTTCCATTGCCAAGTTCAGAGTACCTTCCACTAAATCAATATCATTACAGTTCCATGAAATTGATAGCCACCACTTAAGGTAAACTGGTGTTAGAGACAAATGCATGGCCAGTCTGAGATTTGATATATAAGCTCAAAACTTTATTTTACCATCAAGTAGAAACTTTCTAGAATAGAGATCTTGGATATTTGAAATGATAAAAGCTTTGGGATACTTGCTTATCATTTTGTCTTGCCATGAAACTATAAATGGCTGATTCAGGAATCTAAGTTTAAGAACGCTTTATCTTCTTTTACGTTCTACCTTCCCCTCTTGTTCTCTTTCTCAATGAAAGCAATTCTTAGAATATTAGTCTCTTTCACTAGAAAACTGGCTTTCTGGCCTTTTGGCAATCACAGCACGGGCACATAGCCCTCCAGTTTTCAGCTTTGCTGTTCATTATCACACCAAACAGAGATCAGACGAAAAAAGTCAACAAATGACAAGGCAATGAGACAGTACCCAGGCCACCCCAGGAAAGTGAAAAAGGTCATTGATACTTCCTGTGCCTGCTAATCAGAGAAAACTCTATTCAGGAAACTCAAAGTTCCTGCTAGAGTAGTAACTCCTTTGTAGGTCATAATCACAAAGACCAGAATGACATGAAACTATCAACTTGACTTTCCAAAAGAAACTCACTCTCCTCTATTTCCAACTGTTTAGATATAAGAGAGCAGGGTTGGATTTTTATACTAAGTGATCTCAGGTGATTCTGGGTTAAGGCTATCTTGTGGTACAAGGCATTCCATTGGGGACTGTTAGAAACTTGGATTTATGGAGGCCTGATAGGCCTCTGAACACAATGCTAACATCATATCTACTTGTCAGGTTCTGTTCCTGTCCTGCCTCCAGAAATAGAGAGCAGAGTACCAAGAGTCCTACCACCCCCATCCATAACCCCCACACTGGCAGGAGTGCTGGCAAAGAGCAAGCCCCAGTGTCAGTCTTTTCTAGGAATCTACCTGAAATAAGTAGCAAATGCACCTGGGGGACAAAGTCCTGTGATAAAGAAGCATGTCTAAGGCTGTGCCATGGAAGTTAAAAGCAGGATTTGGCCAGTAGTAGAAAAGAGAGCCAATCTGGGATCAGTTAAGCTGACTCATCATCATTCAAGATTTCCTAACATGTACCTCTTTTTCCAAAAGGCTTAAAACTAGTTTGACCTTCATGGTGGCTTAAGGAGTAGCACCTTTTCCACTGATAGTGAGATGATGGAAATTCTGACCAATGCATAAGAGGAGTTCATTTGTTGACTGCCTGTTTTAAGAGATGTTACCCTTGTCTTTATACTGATCCTGCTATTTTCACAACAGATATAATATGTCAAAGTTACAAAATGGGCTTTAAATACAACTGAAGGCTACAACACTGGCCAGTTCAGAGGCTGTAGAACAGATGATTGAGATACTGAAGACATTTCAGTGGGGCTAAATAAGAAAAATAAACCAGAAGAAAGGCTTAATACTGACCACTATAGTAAGGAACCCAGAGATCTGGAGAACGAATACATTTTAAGAATGAGTTTAGTGTGGGATACACTGAAGGCCAAAATACAGACGGTAGCTAGCATTCCTAGAATCTCTGTAATGGTCACACTTTTGGATGAAATATGAATTTCATCATCAGGAACACTGAGAAAGAAAACACCCAATTATTGGCTACGCACAGAAGCTGACTCCTTGGCTCAGGGCTCATGTTTGTCTGGGGATAAGATCCACTACACCAGCAGAGCTTGGACAAGCAAAATTCAGTGCCAAAGAGAACAAATGGAAAGATTCGATGCCACACCACTCCAGAGTGTTCATGCCTGTCTTATGCTTCAATTAGCTACATTCCACTAAGGAAAAAAAGTAACCTACACTATTTTTAAAGTGCTGATGGCGAAACCTTTGATCTCTGACTTGTTGGAGCCGAGCACACAACAGGGAAGGCTGACCAGAGTTCCTCTAAGGCACTTAGCAGAAGGGTGGGAGAAAGGGTGGAAGTAGGGGGATGGCAGTAGGAAGCCAGGAAAGAAAAGTATTTTCCTTCTGCCCCAGGAAGGCATTTGCTGCCCCTGTAAAAAAAAAAAAAAGAAAAAAAAACAACCTGTGTCTGATATTTTGGGAAGCTAGGACGTTGGATATGGGAAACAATTTAAATCTGTTAAAGAAAACAAAAACAACGGTCTGTCCTCTATTACCAATAAAAATATCTAACAGATACTTGAACAGCACTAAGTGCCAGGCACTCTTCTAAGCAATTTAGCCACCATGACAAAACTCTGAGATAAATACCAGTACCTCCATTTTACAGATGTGGAAACTGAGACAGAAAAGTTAAGTAACTCACCCACAAAAACACATCTAATGAGAGATAACTAGGATTTAAACTCAGGTGGTCTGGCTCTGAAGTCATACACTTGACCACTCTGTTACATTACTTCCAAAACAAAGCAAAAATGACACAATGATGGGGTAAAAGGAGCCTCTTTATCTTCTGAGAATAGTACTTAGCTAAATGGCTAAAGGAACAAACACATCCCAGTTACCTGCCCATTCCTCAAGGCAGCAGACTCCTGAGGTTGCACCCAATGGAACCACAGCAGATTCCTATGGGAGAGCCTAGAGAGGTTCAAAGCTGTAGAAGGAGGAAATCCATGGCCCCTTCAGGAAAAGCAGACAATTAAAGCTTAAATAATGTTTGTTAAATAAAAAATTCTAGGTAAATTCAAAAGTTTACTCTGGGAAAAGAACGCAGTAGCCAGTTTCTGAAAGGCTCTAAGAAGTGAAGATTTCTTAATGCTCACCACCATTATGGGTTACTAAACAAAATCACAAGAATTATCGAAACTTTGAGTTGAATGGAGTCTTAGAAATTATTTAATCCCTTGTTTGCAGGCCAGAGATGATAAAGGGATGTGCCCAAAGATACAAAGCCAATACATATTCTGAACTCCCATTTCTCCCCTAAGTTCCTTATCTCTATTAATAGGGTAAACAGCCACCCAGTTATCCAAGCTAGGAAGCTTTTTTCTTAGACCCCTTCTGCCATAATGGCTAAGTCTTATATCTCCCTTTCTCAACTATTTTCAATGGGTTCTTGCTCCCTTCAGAATCAAGACCCAACTTCGTGAAATAGCATTTAATAGTTATGTCTCAAGCCACTTTTTTTGGCCTCATTTTCTATCCCATCCTCTGTTAACCCAGGCATCTACCTAACTGGATTCTTCCCAGAGCAAAACACATTACAATGCTTCCACGTGTTGCTTATGCTTTTCTCCTTGTCTGGAATACCCCTCTTTCTAGCCATCACCTTCCCTTGTCAAGATCTTACCATCTTTCAATGGCTAGCTCAAATGTCCTTTCCACCACGAAATCTTTAAAAAAATGATTATAGTTCATTATAATAGGGCTAGATATAATTGAAAACTAGGGCTCCAAATTAGATGTTATCAATAACTAACTACTAAATTAGATTCAACTACCAAAATGGACAGCTCCAATTTATCTGAATGATGTTCTACTAGGCTTTGTAGTAATCATCACCACCATCATCACACCACCATCATCATCACCTCAATTATTTAGTATGTTACAGTTTCCAAACAGCCGTCATCTTCATAATTGCACTGAATTCTCCCCAAAGAACTTGAAAGCTTGACCAGGCCAGTATTGCTATCAACACTTGACCAAAATGGAAAATGAACCCAAAAGTTAAGCAGCTTGGATTAGGGCACACAGCTAGTAAATGACAGAACCTGGCCACCTGACTTCTATTTTAGTGTGCTTTTCACCACATCACATTGACTCCCATGTGAATGGTGGTGGCACTCAAGTTCCTCATTTCTAAACTACCCAACCTTCTATCTACCTATGTTTTGTGCATTTCCCCCAGAAAGGTTGACACAGGGATGGGCTTCAGCAAACAGCTCACAGAAAAAGGAGTAAACACATCTTTTAAATTTGATTACTTCCAGAAAAATTTCCCCTAATCTGAGAATGAGTTGCTTAATTCCAGTGCATTTTCCTAAGATTGTACATTGTCTCAGTTCTAATTCAGGTAGGATTTGGAACTGAAGGGAAAGCAGAAACCAAAAGCATCCTTATTCTCAGACGTTCCTCACACTGACTGTATAGATTAGCATTGCCAACACGGCTGGAAAAGCACTTCCCTTACTATTTCACAGCAGTGCTTTTCTGTCTTCCCTGGCTTTCCACAAATTTGTCACTCCAGATTGAGTGCCAGGTTTAAAACTGGCAAGAATGCACACAGCCAAAAACTAGCAGGAGGAATCTTGTTTTTCACATGACAGTCCTTTATTTTCTAAAATCAGCCCCTCCTCCACAATTGCTTTTAATAATGTTGTTTATATAAGAGGTCTAGTATTAAAGATAATTTATGATTAAGAATGCAACCTTTCAAGAGAAGTATCTGATGAGACCCAACAAATTGAATGGTTCCTTAGCATCTAGTAAGAATACTCTTTTTGTTTCTTTTGAGAGGATTTATGTATTTTTTAAAAGGACCTGAAGTTCTAAATATTAATGCTAGTAGAAGCAGTGTCAGAGATAAATTTAGTTTTCTTATTTATTTATTTTTTTCCCCCCAAAGCCCCAGCAGATTGTTGTATGTCACAGCTGCACATCCCTCCAGCCGCTGCATGTGGGACGTGGCCCCAGCACGGCTGGGAGAAGCCGCGCGTCGTGTGCGCCCGGGACCCGAACCTGGGCCGCCAGCAGCGGAGCGCGCGCACTTAACTGCTAAGCCACGGGGCCGGCCCTAGTGTCAGAGATAAATAACAGAAGAAATTATTTTTAATTTGACTTTGGTATAAACTCTTCCTGTGATGTTAGAGACCAAACAGGAGATAGTCAGGGATAGGGCTTTCATAGGGAAAGAATTTAATGAGACTAATACTTCTACTGCCAAAAACTTCAGGGATTTGGGGCCCAAAGAAAGAGGCAGTGCCTGAAATGATCTGGCATTTTAAAACCTGAGCTGCCTACCACATGCATATGAGAAAAAGAGGTGCTTATATTTAAACAAAGATAGTTTATAGTTTAGCTACACAACTAACCTTTCTTAGGGAGGGAGTTTTTTTTTTTCTGGAAGGAATAATGTAATGAGAGGAAAACATACTAGGACTCAGAAGCCCTGGTCTCTCCTCCTCGCTCTGCTACCACATTGCCATGTGACTTTGGGCATGTCACCTCAGACTCCTGTCCACAGGAAAATATAAGATGGAATGATCTTTAATACTCTCTCCCTTATTTTGCACCTTGAGGGAGAACAACAAAGAAGAAAGCATTATGAATAAGATGGGATCCCCTGAGGGGTAGGTCGACATCCCACTGTCTCACTAGAAAATGTGGTTTCCCATTCTCTGACACTGCAAGTATGCATACATGTTACTATGCAAGAGAAAGATGCCTCCTGGATTTAGGTCCTAAGTGCAGGCTAATGAGAAATGATTGATGCTAATAACTAGCAGAGAAGAAGGAACACAGAAATACATTAGTGTAAAATTTGTTTCCTTATAATAGATAGCCACCAAGTTAGGCAGGATTGATTAGCAAAGTGTTGGAATCAAGTGAAGCATTTTGGAATAGAACATGCTAAATCTTAATTATTCTGGGCTTCAGAGGTGATTAAACAATCCTCAAGGTTTTCCTAATCTGCTACAGAAGAAAAATGAAAAAGCCCAAAATTACTAGAAAGATCAGAAGTCACTTAAAAAGGAACACGACATAAAATACATATTTTACTGGAATATAAGCAATACACTTGCTTTGTTGCAAAGAGGTATTGTGTCAGTAGAGGTCAAAACAGGAAGTATTTAAAAGTCTGCTTACTACACATCATCTGGTTAAACTGTCTTAAACTTACATGTGAATTAGAGATCCAGGGCTAGATTTAGTCATGGTCAACGGAAACTCAGGCCAGGTTTTTCCAATGCCTCTTGGCAAACAGGCTATTATTTTCTTAAGTATTTTGATTAGAAATGAAGAAAATATTAAAAGGCACAAAACCGCATATAACAAATTCCTGAATTTGCCTATGCTATAATCTTGGAAAAGTAAGCTTTTCATAGAGGTACAAAATATCATCTCCTCACATTTGTAGAGCAGTTCACAAAGCACTTTTGTATTTATTGACTCCCATGGGTTCCCTCTGAAGCATGTGTTAATGAGGAAACTGAGTTGAGGAAGGTTAGGTAACCTAGTCAAGATCACAGGAGACCTAAGTAGATGGACCAGGACATGGCCTTCTCCTAGATAGAGGTGATGAAGCTTTTTGGACTTTTCAAGAAAAATGACACCAAAATAAAATCTTATATTTTTAAAAAGGAGATTTTGGTAAAACTGGGCAGGGTCAAACTTATGTCCCAAAGCCTTTTATGCCACTTCTACCTAATCTTCTCTCCCACCACATTTGCAAATTATGGTTGGTGAAGTAAGACATGCCAGAGAAGAAGAAATCAATTTGTAAAAGCTTATGTTTTAAATATTCTATCTTTTTAAAGTTTTTTGGACAGATTTCTGGGTAACAAAAGATAGCATTTCTTCATCTGATCTATAAGCATTTTCCTCAGATGATAAAGTTCTTCATAGTCAAAGATTATCTCATATTTTTTTGGCACTTCACATCAACTAGCACATCATAAACATGGCAAGCAGGATAAAAATACCTGTTTGATGTAATTCGGCAATTCTACTCCTAAGTATATACCCCAAAGAATTGAAAGCAGGAACTCAAACTTGTACACCCATGTTCATAACAGCATTATTCACAATAGCCAAAAAGTGGAAACAACCCAAGTATCCATCAACAGATGAATGGATTTTTTAAAATGTGATACAGATGTACAATGGAATGTTATGCAGCCATAAAAAGGAATGGAATTTTGATATGCAACACCATGATGAACCTTGAAAACAAGGGAAATAAGCCAGACAAAAAGGACAAATATTTTATGATTCCACTTATATGAGCTACCAAGAATAGGCAAATTCATAGAGATAGAAAGTCAAATAGAAGTTGCTAAGGGATAGGGGGAAAGGGAGAAAGGGAGGTATTGCTTAGTGAGTTCAGAGATTATTTGAGATGATGACAAAGTTCCGGAGATGTATACTGGTGATGGTTGTACAATACTGGGAATGTACTTAATGCCACTTCAAAACAGTAAACTTTATGTTATGTGTATTTCACAACAAACACACGAAAAACTCTTTGAAAAATGGGATAGCCAAATGGAACTATCCTATAGAATATTGAGAATATGTGAAAAGAAGAGAGAAGGTGGAAACTGAGGTACCCACAGGTTATCCACTCATTGATGCAATAAATATATACCAATAAGTGCCTCCTATCTGCCAGGTACTATACTAAGCTTTGAGGATGTAAAATGAATACAACAGACCTCAACTCTGCTCCCAGGGACCTTAAGAGTATAGGAGGGCATACAGAAAAGTAAAGAGACAATTACAACACCAGCACAACTTGGTAATTACTATGATAGGGATATTTATTCAAGGTGTCAGAGAGTACAAAGAAGTGGCACTTAATATGAGGGTGTAGGCAGAAAGGATACCTAGAGGAAGTAAAGCCTAAGCTGCAACCAAAAGAATGATATTAAGAGGGCAATAGAGTATTGCAGAACCAGTAATAGCACATTTTAAGACTTAGAAGTAGCAGAAAACATGCTGTGTTTGAGGAATTGAAAAGAAGTCCAGCAAGACTGAATATGGAATGTGAGAGAACGGTAAAAAGCAAGAGAGGGAGCAGAGGAAGAGAGCCAAAGACTATTAGAGAATCACTATGCACCTTAGAAAGAGGAAATGAAAAAGGTGGCCAGAAAGGTAGAAAAAGATAGAGACATGAAAGCCAAAGAAAGTCAGTTTTAAGAAGGAGGGCTGGGCCCAGAATATGGTGCATCATGACAAATATTCCATGTGTATTCTGCTGAGTGTACATGTCAATTAAGCAAGTTGGCTGATGATGTTCAAGTCTTCTACATCCTTAATGATTTTCTGTTTATACTATCAATTGAGAAAAAGGTAGTAAAATCTGACTATAATTATGAATTGTCTATGTCTCTTTGCAGTTCTGTCAGTTTTTACTTCATGTATTTTGAGGTTCTGATATTAGTATATAAACATTTATAGTTATGTCCTCCTGGTTAATTGGTCTCATCATTATGAAATGAACTTCTTTATTCCTGGCAATATTCTTTGCACTCAAATCTACTTTGGTAGATATTAGTATGAGCTGGACAACTATAACTTGGAGAAGATGCATGTGAACTGAGACTAGATGCAACCACTGAGATTAAATTCACTAGAGTAATGAAAATGGAAACTAGATGATCAAGTGTTAAGAAATGAGTGAGTGGTAGGGAGAAAAGACCACAGGAGTGGTAGACGATTTGTGAAGAAATGTCCCCACTAGAAAAAATTCATCTAGTTATTTTAATGATTCATAAAGACTTATTCATAAAAAGAATTCATTAGAAATATTTTTTGAATTTTAATGATTCATAAAAAGAAGAGAGTTAGAAAGCAATTCTCACTTTAACTTGTCTACAGACAATAAGCTAAGCTAACGAAGTAGTTCCAAGAGACTCTAGGCTGGAGGCATTTGTCCAATAAATGATTGATCTTTACATTCCCTTCTAACAAAACTTGGGCCACTATGGGAATACCATATGGCCTTCTCACCAACAACTGCCTTTACTCAAAATGGAAGCATAAGTCATCATTTTCAGTAAGTGGTCCTATATCCAAAGATACCCTAAGACTTTGGGCTTAACCATTCACTTTCTACACCAAAAAAAACGGGAGCAAAACGAACAAGAAAACATCTTTCTGAGGCTTGGACCCCAGAGGGCAGCACTATTGAGCATTATTGGTTGTGATTGGCTTTTGCAAGAGCTGAACCCCCCTGATAACCTCATGAAAGCTAGGAACGCTCTCTCCAGGAAAATCTCATATACCCAATCTTCTGCATATGATTTCAGGGGCTCACAGACCATGGAAGCCCAAGTTAAGAATTTTTAACTTATACCTTTTAAAGTACAGAAAG